>NW_028327183.1:34189651-34492681 GCF_987537825.1 Furipterus horrens
ATACCCCTGAGTAGGCCCCACCTGCCAGGGATGGCTCTGGAGGGGAGTGGGGGCCAGGCCCAGGCCTGCCCATCCTGAGCTTGTCCCCCTCCCTTCTCCTTGCCCCCGACTTGACCCTGTCTCTTTTCCCACCACCCTCGGAGCCCCCAGATGGCAGGCGCAGCAAGCTTTCCCGAGGGCTCCTGAGCCCCTCTGCAGAGTGGCTAGCTTTGGGTGAGGACAGTGGTTGAGGCTGGGGAGGACGGACTGAGGCCATCCCCAGCAGCTCTTCCTCTCTGCAGCCATTCCAGGAGGCCCAGGGGGGCAGATCACACCTCGTTAGACCCCAGCAAGGATCCAGGCTGGACCAGAGCCAGCCTGTAGCTGCTTTAAGACAGACTACTGGAGGAGGAACCCGGCAAGTATTGGGGAGACAGAGCAGGGAGTGATTGCCCAGAGTTGCAGGGAGACATTGAACTCAGCTGTGTGTGTACGCATGTGTGTTGGGGGGGGGGGCAGGTGTTGTCATGGGGGGCACAAGTGTGGGCGTGCAGGTATGTCACACTGTGGGTGCATTGTGGCCATGTATATGATTGAAGGAGCCCACTGGGTCCCCATGTCTGTGGCTGTGCATGCCACAGAGACCTGATTGAGGCAAGGAGGCTCTGGGCCTGGAAGGGCATCTCCTTTGGTTCCAGGCTGACCCCCACCCTGCACACAGCCCCCGGGTACCCCCAAGATGTCCTGTACCTGAGCTTGTCTGCCTGCTGCCATCCGGGCCCCTTCCAGACCCTCACTCTGAGAGCTGAGCCTCAAGTCCTAATCCTGCAAACCTGAAATTCCTGGTAATGAAATTTGCAAAAGGTGAAAATTAAAAACCAGCTGCCCCATTCTTTTGTCATGGTGCCAGGCTGGGCTCCCTGCTGGGCCCTGCAGGAGATCTTGGAGGCTGAACCAGCTCTTCTGATAATTCCACTCTCTCAGTCCCCTGAAGGAGCCTCGGTCTCCTCATTGGCACAAAAGGGTGATTCTTCCTCATCCATTCCAAAGGCCACAGGAGTGGGAGATAGGATTTCTCACTCTGCTCTCCTGCCCACCTGGGACTTGAGGGTCCTCAAGGGAGAGGCGTGAGGGGTGAAGGGGTTGGTGTGTGAGGGGAGCCGGGAGAGTCAGCCTGGAGCATTCAGCTCTGGCCTGGCATTCCCTGTCCCTTTGTGTCCCCTCATTCCGTCATGGTCTATGCTTTGGGAGGCGCAGGTCAGGGGGCTAGGCTCAGCTGTACTTGCTGACTTGGAACTCTGAGAATGGGGCCATTTATGGCAGGCCTGGGTTTGCTTCTTTCTCCAACTACCATGAAGGAGGGCGCTCAAAGGGGCGAGGGAGACGTGGGCCGAGGGCTGTGAGCAAAGAGAGCGGGAGGGAAATGCGGCAGCAGGCTTGGCGTTCAGGGCCCTCCCCTCTGCCTGGCCTCAGGGCTGCTGCTCCCACTGCCCACCAACACACACACACACACACACACACACACACACACACACACACACCCGCTGCCCCACCACAGTCCCTGACTGCTCCTGACCTGACAGGTCACCTCCCAACATAGGCAGGTGCCAGGACAATGTGCTTCATCCAGACTCACTCAGGAGTCATTGACAGCCCTGTGCCCAGCTCCCCGGATGGCCCCACCAGTCACCATTCCCTCACACTACCTCCCTTTCTTCAGAACCCTGTGTTTTCTTGCTCTAAGGCTGAGCCTGTGTTCCTGCTGGGAACAACCTGGTTCATGGGCATCCCCTCCTGGAAGTCCTCTGCCTGTAGAGCTAGGGATGGAAAGGCAGGGTTGAACCACAACCTCATGCTAACCCAGGAGGCTAGACCAGGCCCCATGGCAGTTGTCAGCACCGCCCAGGAGTCCCTGCCCAGTGGGGCTCAGGACAGGGGCATAGGCCTGAGCTTATGGATGCAGTGTGTGTGCCCAGGCTCCTGCAAACCTGTGGACATGTCCCTCCACACATATGAGTGTTTGTGCTCATGCGTGTTCCACGTAGTCCTGAGTGGGCCTTGGGGGAGCTGGGCGTCTGTGGCTGGCGGGCCCTCTGCTCCCAGCAGAGGAGCGGCGCCGGCAGTGCCAGGCTGGGGCTGCTCCTGGCTGTGCTGGCTTCTTTATTAATCCATTTTGTGAGCCGACTCGGGAGTTCATGTTGTGAATCTGGCCATTTGCTCCCATTTCCTCTGTGGCCCCCCAGAGGAGGAACACATGTTAAATATTTGTGGTTTTGCTGCGTTAGGTTTTAAAGTTCAGCAGTAATTACCGTGACCAGGTGCCAAGTGCAGCTGCTCCCAGGGGAAGCCTCCCTGCACAGCGGGCTGGTGGTGGCATTCCAGACCAGCGGGCGTGCGCTGTTTGCACAAACCCGTGTGCCTTCCCTTCCAGAGGGCCTCTGTCCTGGGCCCCCACTGCCTGGCTGAGCCAGGAACCCAGCCCAGCTGTGCCACCTGTGGAAGGGACATCAGGAAGACCCTGCAGGGAGCACTCTGCCCAGAGAGCCACAGGCAGGGCCGTCGTGGCAGCCAAGTGCCCACATGGGACTGCTGTAAGCAGAGACTGGGGGGCTCCAGCAGGCACCTTAGCCCCATGGCAGGTTCATAGCCCCACCTGTGGCAGTGCATGCAGATTCTGGCCTAACAGGCAGAACTATCTTTATTTCCAGGATAGATATTAATTGTTTCTTAGACCTCTGGCCTGCCTTGTGTCAGAATACTTCACTACTCTTTCAGGTAAATTCAGTCCAACACAGGATTTTCTGGACCAATTCAGGATCACCGACACATTCCCATGCAGTTCAGCATCCTCGGCATGCTCAGGCCTGGCCGAGGGCTGGCCCCTGTGTCCTCGACCCGCTTGCTCAGAGATGCTGCTTTGGGGGCACTCCTGTGGAAGGGTGGGTCCCTTTGGCTTTCTACAAAACAGCTGCTTCTCCCTTGGTCTTTCCCAGGACTGGCCGTCATATCCCTCAGCAAGGGATGTCCTTCAGAGTAGCTGCCAGGTCCAAAGAAGGGGCAGGGGAATGGCACCAGTCAAAGAAGGGGCACATTTGGGCTGAACCTAACATCACCACACCCCACGCCTCAGGCAGTCCTGGGAGAGAGCTTCTAGCATGTCCCCTGATACTTGGGTTTGGTTTGATGAGCATCCCGGCCTCTCCACTGACATCCCTGAGCTGGCTGTGGGCACCCAGATGTGCTCTGGGGCTCACAGCTCACCAGGAAGAGGGGCGTAGGGGAGCCCAGAGGGACCGAGGCAGACATCACCCCTTCCAGCTTTCTGGGAAACTGTGAATGAGGGTCAGGAAGACCTGGGCACCCTAGGAGAGAATGCACCATAAGTCCGTCTTGCCCGCTGAGGGAGCCTTGAGCCTCAGGATGGAGGCAAGCTCACACACCCATGGCATGACCTGCTCTAGTCCTGCCTCTGGCCCCACCCTCTGTGGACCACATCCGAGTCCTGCGGGAGGGGCTGGAGGCAGAGAAGAAGAGCATCTAACCAAACGTTGACAAAGCATTCTGGCGCAGGGAGGGGCTCGGCGGGCATCTAGCAGGGGCGGGATGGAGGGAAGGTGGGCCCACCCTTATGCTTTACCAGAAGGCCCTGCCCTTTGGGCATGCCAAGAGCTCCAGGCCTGCTTGCCAGTGGGACCGGAGGGAGCCCCAGCGGAGGCTCAGAGGCCACAGTCATCTGAGGAGGACAGAATGTTTCCAAGCTCAGCCAGGTGGCTGTTGGCAGGATTCATTCCTCTCAGGCTGTTGGCCAGAGAACTCCCTCTGTTCCTACTGCGTGGTCCTTTCCATAGCATGGCTCACACCTGGGAGCTGGCTTCCTTCAGAGCAAGTAAATGGGAGAGGGTGGACAAAACTGGAATCTCGGTGTCTTTGTGACTTACTCTCAGAAGTGACATCCCATCATGTTAGCTGTGTTCCTTGCGTGTAAAACAAGTCTCCAGTTTCAGTTCACACTCTGGGAGAGGGAATTAGAAGGGAAGGTTACCAGGCCATGGAGCCATTGGTGGACACACCTTGGGGGCTGCCTACCATGGGTGAGCTGTGTGTGAGGTGCTTTCATGGGGAAACTTACTATGTAAAAGCAACCCTCTGGCTGCTGTGGAGAAACAATGGGGGTAAGGCAAGGAGGGAGCAGGGAGACATTTTGGGAGAAACTTCACCGAGACTCATTAGGTGGGTGTAAAATTAAAGACAGAGGCTTCCTCAGAGGGCATCATGACATGAGCGTGACATGTGGACTGGGAAGGCATGTGGTCTTTTTCCTTTCAACACACCATTGCCCACCACACCCCACCTGACTCCCCAGGGTCTGGCATTTGCTGCCACCCCCTTTAGTTTATTGGATGTGTCTTTGTGTGTCCACACGTATGTGAACAATGGTTGGAGACAAAGTTCAAATTCTTCCTGTGGAGCTCGGGGCTGTGACGGGAGCGAGCAGCCCGATTCTCCGGTTTGCCCAAGAAGAGCCCAGGCAGAGGATGGGTGTGAGGGCGCGCTGCTCTCCTGTGGGCTGCCTGAGAGCCCGTTTCTACCCAAAGCAGCTCACAGCCTCAGGCAAACAGGAGAGCCATCTCAGCCCCTGGATCACATGGCAGAGATTGGGGTGCAGGGGTAGGGGCCTCTTATCCACACGCTGGGACAACTGGGCCTCCACTTCAACCCCACGAGGTGCCACCGCACTGAGCGCGGCTCTGAGTTCAGCTGAGAGCTGGATGTGCTCCATGGTGATGCTGCCTCTTTCTTTTGAGGGCCTGAAAAACAGGCCCCTGAGGCTCATGATTGCCCTTTAAGGATGAAGTCAAGCACAGGTCCTCTTGTCTAATCCTCAGGCCAAGATTCCTTGTTCTGCAGCGGCTGTTGGGAAGCTCACGCCTGATGTATGAGCCCACGTGCTGTTTCTGCCCAGGCTGGGCTGGAATATAATGCAGTTCTGACGCCAGTCCCCAGAGTTAGCAGTGGCGCCCACAGTGAAGGGCAGAGTCCTTCACAAGGCAGCTTACGGCAGACACCAGCTGCAAATGGGGTCCCACGGCCAGGCACATTGGGGACCGGCGCGCTACAAATGCAGGGGATTCCATAACCCCCTTAAGTTTGATACTTCACTAGAAAGACTCACAAAACCCAGGAAAGTGCTATATTTACAATTATGGTTTTATTACAAAGAAACACAGAGGTCAAGATCAGGAAGGGTTCTGAAAACAGAGCTTCCATGTCCTTCCCCATGGAGTCAGGGCATGTCACCCTACTGGCACGTCAGTGTGCTCAACCAGGAGCTCTGGTGTCCAGAGTTCCAATGGAGGTTTCCGTTTGGAGGCATGTTCAATTCATCATTGATAGAACTTAATCGCCAGCCCCTCTCCCCTCCTCTGTCACCTCCTGAAAGTTTCAACGCTCTGATCAGGTGGTTGGCTTTCTGGTGGCCAGCCCCAATCCTGAAGCTATCTTGGGGCCAACCACCAAGAGCCACCTCATTAGCATAACAAAGACACCAATCACTCAGGAGATTGCAAGGGTTTTGAAACTCTGTCCCAGGAACCTGAGGTCCAAGACCATATACACTTTATTATACCCCTGGCTGCCAGTTCCCACGTGAATCTGTCACTGTGAAGTTCACTTTCAGCCTTACTTCTGGATCCATCCGCATCTCCTTCCTTGTTTTCCCTTCTTCTGTCACTTAATCTATGCCATTACTTCCTGTACACCATCCTAAAGCCTCTGCATTAGATGGAATAGGATAGACAAATTATTGCTGGCTCTAGCTTCAGTGTCAAAAGAACATATAACTTAGGAGTGGAAACTTCCTATGTGTGTCACACCAACATCTAGGGGCCCTGTTTTCAAGGGACCCCGCTCCACATCTGCGGCAGAGGCCTCAGTGGCTGACCTTGTGGATTCTCCTAGTCAAGGTGTGTTTCTCTATGAGCAAACCGGGAGCCCCGTGCTGTGGCGCAGGTGGGTGGAGATGAAGGAATGCGGTGATGGCTAGTCAGGCCAGACCCCACATTTAACTTCCAGTAGTGCATCCTTCCATTGTCACTCCAATTGCAAGAGCTCAGCAAGGGGAGAGGAAGGAGGGGAGCACTCAGTGCCCAGGCAAAGAGGGACACCAGCAGCAGAGTCTGCTGGGACCCACCTTCCTGCTCCCGCTCCCAGAGCTGTCCCAAGCTTGGCCTCGCCTGCCCCTGCCACCATGCCCAGCACACCAAGCTGGGAGCTGTACTTACCGTCAGTACCTTCCCTGCCAGGACTTGGGGGGGGGGGGGTGGCCATGGTGGAGTGGACCAAGACCCTGCAGAGTGAGGTCCCATTGACAACCATGAATCCTTCGCAGGTGGTCCCCGAAACATCCCTGCCCCCCCATCAAGCTGAGCAGAGGGTGGGCGGGCTCTGTCTGAGGGTCCTCCATGCCATGGCCAAAGCAAGGTCAGAGGCTGTAGAAAATGTCAGGCAGGGAAGTCCCCAGCCCAGGGGAGGAGGAGGCAGCCTTTACAGACACATGCTTGCTGGCAGGCAGCAGTGCCAGGCCTGGCTTTTGATCAGAAAATTCCAGCTATGGGCAGAGACTGAGACAATTCCCAAAGCAGCCTGGCTGAGCAAAGATGGAAGAAAGGGTGGGGACAGCTCTGGCCCCTCCCAAACTGGCCTGCAGCCTCCCACCACTGTGGCCAGCCTTGCTTCTCAGCATGGAGCAGAGAGGCACATCCAGACTGGGTTCAGATGCCTCACACACTGAGCTGGAGAAGAGAAGTCACAAGTCACAGACTGATAGGGAGAAGCGGCAAATGTGTCCCTGACAGCATGAAGACCAGATGTGTGAGGGGACATGTCTGCCTCCGGCCAGGTGCTTCCCTCCTCCTGACTGACTACCCAGCCCATGGGCAGCAGCCAGAGGGTTTGTTCTAGTGCATTCTCTCTCTCTCTGCCTCTCTCTCTCTCTCTCTCTCTCTCTCTCTCTCTCTCTCTCTCTCTCTCTCTCTCTCCCCCCCATCCACCTCTCTCCCTCCCTCTCCTTTCCTCTCCCTCTCTCTCTCTCACACACATAGCTCTCTACAGCATTCATAGAAAATCATACTCTCTGCCTTCTTCTGAAAGGATTGCTCACACCTGTGAATGGAATAGCATGTCCCCATCACCTGTTCCTAGTTAAGAATATGTGTTTTCAAAGGTATCATCCTACCACCTATAAAGAGGACTATTCCCTGTTGAAGAGCCACAGTGACCTCAGCCCAATGAAGCCAAGAATTTGGTGACCAACATGGACACCAGGGGTGTCTGGGATTCCAGCCCCAGACCTCTCTGGCAAGGGTCTGCCTCTTGCCTCACTCCCGTCATGGACCCTCGGCGGAGGGACAGTCTCAGAGGTCCTCTGGGTGGAGGCAGCCTGTGGAATTCCTGCCAGAGCCTGTGTTCCGCTGTGTTTAGGGAGCTTATTAGCACCCTGCCTTGCTTTCTTGCCCCAATCAACGGTGCCCACTGACCTGGGAATTGGGCCCCAGGAGGGAAAGGCGGGAGGCTGGAGGGGCAACAAGAGAGCAAGCACTCCAAGTCCTGGTGCGCGTGGAAGTCAGGAGTGAAGAGCTGGCCGGGAGCTCTGTGCTGGCTTGGGCCCTGCCTGCCTTCCCCGTGCCTCCTGGATGCCATTCCCGGCCTTCCCTACTGCCCCCAGCGCCTGGGCCCCTGCCTTTCTTTGTCAGCTGTGAGCATGCTGGGGTGGGGTTGCTTCACCTAACCAGGTGCTCTCAGCCTTGGACACAGGTTAGAATCACACCGGGCTCTCCAGACCCTCCTAATCAGAATGGGGGCTTCCCAAGGTCATTAAGAAAGGCTCCACAGAAAGTTCTGATCTAGCACAGCCTGCTGCACCCCCACCCCAGCTACGATTTGTACCTGGCTCATGAGCCTTTAACCTGGCACCGCCTTCTGCAGAGAGCAGGACCTCACTTTTACACAGTAGGGATCCCTCTGTGGGCCCTTCCGCAGCACTCCGGGGAGTTTGCTTGCACAGTCCAGTGCCCACTGAGCCAGCCGGGGTGAACACTTGCCTGCAGATGAGTGGGGGGCAGCTTTGGGGGCCTGGGGCACTGCAGCGGGGTCACATGTCCTAGTGTCTGTGGAAAATGTCCCGCCCAGACTCCCTTCCTGTTCTAGAAGAGCCACACACTGGCCACCACCCTCAGCCCCCTGCCTCACACCGAAGAGGTCAGGGGACTGCAGCCATGTAGGCCAGAGCCCACAGCCCAGGCCCCAACATACACGGAAGAAAGGATGTAAGGTGTGTCATTGTCATTCCACACCCGAGTGCAGGGCCAGGGGGATGTGCACTCCGAGCTGCCCCCAGCCATGGCCGCAGGCTGCCTGGTGACCAGAAATAAGGGCTCACTGTGACTATGATTAGAGCTAGGACAAATGGGGAGATGGCTCACTCCCCAGGCTGTAATGTTCTAACAGCTAGCTTTTCAACATCCAGAAAAAGGCCCCAGGACAGAACTCCAAGAGGGAGATACCCCCAGGGAGCTCCTGGGCTTGCCACACTCCCCTCTGAAGGACAAGTGCGTCAGCCAGCTCTTCTCTTGGGCTCCCCCGGGCTTTCTCCAGCTTGTTCTCTGCCCAGCTAAGTCCTCTTGCCTAATCCTGGGCTTCTCGCTGGTCCCAATCACCTGGTATGTGGCCTCTGCATTTGATAGCCCCGCGCCTGGCCCCGAGGTTGTGACAGCGTTTATCTCCAAGTCCTGGAGAATTTTCTCCTGTCATCTTCTGCAACAAGTGGTTGCAGTTTTCATTATGAGACTTAAAAAACTGTAGCTGAGAAAAGAGATGTGTGCTTTCCACACTACACTGGGGACATCATGACATTTAAATCCAATTATCCTTTTCCCGGGCTTGATGAGGATATGACATGCAGCTAGAGAACATTCTGCTAGATAAGTACATCATCTTCTCTGACTGCTCAAAACTCCCCAGGGCTGATTGGAGGGTTCTGGGTCGGCCTGTGTGAGAAGATGGGGTCACGAACTGGCCACGTTAAAAGGCCCTGCAAATGTACATTTGAAAAATGTTTGCAGCATTTGATCCCTGCCCTTCCCCTAGTCATCAGTGGGAAAACAGAACAGCAGCAGAAGCAGGAAAACCCCTGTCAACCTTTGTAAAGAGTCTGTGGTCATTCCGAGCTCCCAGCACTGGGCTTTCAGCAAAATGCCACAAACCCGCTGGCTGTAGTCGAGCAGTATTAGTTCAGTATATTCCCTTATTACTTCAAAACTGCAGTCTCTCAGCAGCAAAGCGTGGTGGACTCCAAGTGAATCAGAACACTAGTGAGGAGCGCCTGGGCTATTATTCTGTGGTAAATATCAGTTCTCTTTGGCATCTGGAGGGATGAAGTGCAAATTCTTCAGCAAGGTGCACAGACTGTTCCCTGGCTGCAGAAGGAGACAGTGGAAGGAGAGGAAATTGCCAGGATTAATTAAGGCTGTGAGAATCCTGCTTCTGCCTTCTAGAAGGGCTTCCTGGCATGGCCAGTATCCAAGGAGACCAGCCCTAGCTCCCTACCCCAACTCTGCCCTTCTTTGGAAATCCCCTTCTTCAAGTTACAGGGTTTGTCTCAACTCTGCCTGCTTCATTTTCATCTGCAGAGAGAGAGCGAGGTCAAGGAAAATGTAAGTTCATGGAGATTCAGAGCCTCATTTTAACTTGGTTCCAATCACCTAATCTCTTCCAGCTCACTCCCAGGCATGACTGTTACCAGCCCCAGCTGACCCTTCACCCCACTCCCACAAGATGAAGTGCGAACAAGCAGGGAAAGGGTAACCCCACCCCAGGAGTCATGGAAGCAGAAGAGCTTTTGTCCCTCTCTTGCCATCAGCGCACTCCCACGGAGCATAGCCATGTGCTGGGTTTCCAGCCTTTCTGGATCTCTCCATCATGATCCCCTGTATGAGCCTCCAGGGTCTGCACGCAGTTCCACTACGCCTGCTTCATTTAGCCTGGGCTTCAGCCCTACCCACATTCCTAAGAGCCACCCTCGCAGCGTGTCCGGGTCATCATCTGGGGTCCTTGCCGTACTGTTCAGTCCTCTGTCCCAGGAGAATACGCCCTGTGGATTGTCCCCCTTATCCACCTCTGTGTTCTCCTTTCTTAGTCAACACCCTCAAGTCAAGCTCCATGTACACTCCTGGATCCTGCCAGTAGCTGCTTCTGGGTCACTGTCTCTCGGGGGACAGCCCCTCCCCTTCACATGTGCCAATCCAGATGTCCCCACCCCATTTTCTAGGACCCTGTTCCTTCTCAGTCATTGCTGAGAATGAACCACTTGCCGCTGGGAGTGGTGCCTTGCCCTGTATTTCTCAGCCTTTTGAGACTCACTTGTACACACTGGAACATTTTCTTCCACTGCTGTGCCATCCCAGTTCACCACCAGGAAAAATGTCAACAGTTGCAGTACCGTCTCTTGCCCGGGGTAATCTGTGCTCCTCCTATACCAATTCTGGGGTTCCTGCTGCTGGCTGGTCACCAGATGACTCAACCCTAACATTTCAGCTCAGCATCTGCTTTCTCGGACCACTGGCACCAACTGTCAGATTCTTGGGAAGGGGAGTCTAAGACAGTGTGGGGACCGTATGAGGGGAGGAAAAAGAGCAAGATGGGCGGGAGAGCCATTGGGCTTGATGTAGTCAGCTGGCCACACATCGAGCAGACCCTGCGGAGTGGTCCAGGACTGATGGAGGGCGCCCGAACCTTTATACTCCACATCACTCTGCTGCTGGGTGTAGGCAGCCCCTGGGAGCAAGATGTGACCTTGGGTGAGGCGACTTTCTGCAGCTGAGAGTGGTGTCTAGAGGGAAACTCGGCTGTGAGCGGTGTCCCTGTGCTCCCACAGTGGCCGCTGCACCCTGCCACCCCCACAATTCCACCTGACCCCAGCCTTGCTGCGGCCTGCGCCTCGGGCTCCCGGCCCTTCCTCCCTCACCTGGCAAAGAGCGTCTAAGGCTTATTTTGTGAGGGGGACAGTTTTTCCAAAGCTTTGCTTACTCAAGGACCATTGAAAATGGACTGTAGCTGATGCTATTGAATCCCCCCCCACTTTTTCTGTCAGTTTTATGAAAGCCTTTCCTTCCAGGTATTGCCATTTCGTTTCTGAGAAACAAGTAAGATCTTGGCAAAACTGAAATAGCATTTTTTTAACATGGCACTTTAGAGTTCTAGAATATGTTCATACAACTTTTTATCAATTTAATTAAGGTATAATTTATATGCAGGAAAACACATTCATTGTGAGTTTGGACAAATGTATACCATCACCCTGATCTAGATACACAATATTTCTCACACCCAGAACATTCCCTGTGTCCCGGCTCACTCAAACCCCCTCCACCACAGCCCCTCGGGCAAGCACAGAACTTACTCCATGGCCAGAGATTAGTTTTGCTTGTAGAACTTATATACGTGAGATCCCACAGGAAGCACAGTATGGCTTATTTCGCTCAGCCTAATGTTTGTGAACTCCGCCCCTGTTGTCGTGTATATTGGTCGTTTGTCTCTTTATGGCAGCAGCACCCATTGTGTGGGTGTGCTACAGTTTGTTTATCCACTCACCTGCTGATGGGCCTGTCTTTGGAGCTTGTCATGGCATATTCGCACACAGGCCCCGTGGGCCTTAGTGGCATTCAGGCAGGAGGTGTGACCTGTCCACAGCTGTGCAGCCGCAGCGCTGGAAGGGGCTCCATGAGTCAGGAGCCTGGGCTCATTTCAGTATCACTTAACAAAAGAGCCCTAAAAACAGCAATCTGGCCAAGTCACCGGTGCATTTTGTAATTCCTTCCAAGGCATGAATTTTTTCCAGAAGATGCTCTAGGCATTTTCTTCAGATGCTACTTAAGTTAGCATCCTGCCAAGCAAAATCAACTCTCCTTTCCTAAGTTGGGGTAACAGTAATGGAGGGGCAGGCTTGCAGAGCACTCTAGGCACATGCATGTGACACAGACTATATATCATGACATCAGACATTCTGAGGAAATTGCTTTTCCTCCCTGAATGCCAAGTCATAAATAATTTCAGTCTGGGAAGAGCTCTGGTAAGTATGTGCTGGACTTCGGAGAGTGGTCTGTAAATACTGGGAGCCACAGGACAAACAAATGGGGGGACAGATTTATGGGGTCACTTCTAGTCTGGACCTTGCTCTAAGTCTCTGAAGTAGATGCTGTGGGTGCCCCCCAGATCTGCTTTCCCGGTGGATGCACCCGTCCCCAGCCTCTTGTGAATGTGGGCTGTTCCCCTCTCAGCCTCACCCTTAATCAGAGATCTGACCTCTCCTTCTGCAGGTGTGCTGGTGAACGTGCTTTGGGGCAAGAGACAGACCACCAAAACCCTGGTTTGTAACACTTGCCAGTTTCTGTGGTGTAAATATTCCCACTGTGGCCCATTCCAAGCTACCTTGCAAAAAAGTAAATAAGTTGTTTATAGGTATAAGTGCATACGCACACACAAAAACAAACAAACAAAACAAACATTAAAAAAAATTAAGAATGATAAACACAGAATTCAGTGTAGTGGTCAGCCCTGGCCACGCGGGATGGGATGTGTGGAGCAGAGGGAGCTTCAATGACACCAAAAAAACTCTGGTTCTTAAACTGGGTGGTGACTACCAGGGTGTGTGTGTTCTTATTCTTTATACTGTATATGTTGCTGTATATTTTCTTTAAAAAAATAATTTATTTATTTATTTTTAGAGAGAGGGGAAAGGAGAAAGAGAGGGAGAGAAACATCACTGTGCGGTTGCCTCTCACTTGTGCGCCCAACTGGGGACCTGACATGCAACTTAGTCATGTGCCCTGACTGGGAATCAAACCAGGGACACATGGCTCACAGGTGTATATTTTCTTTTACGTGCATGAGAATTTCACAATAAAAGCAATTCTAAGGAAACCTTTGAAGCTTCGAATTTGCTTTCACCTGCACGTGCAGGGCATGGCTTTTGGTGAAGATGGAATGAGCTGCTGGAAGGCTGGTCTAAGTCTCCACCCTTTGGGTGTGTCTGTGGAGTTCACATTCCTAATGAGCTCTGTGTAGGAGAACTGTGGCCCCGTGGATGGGGACTGCCCATTTCCCCCAGAATGGGCAGCAGGAGGACCCGAGCGAGGGTGATGGACAGAACTGCCCTGTCCAGCGCCCCCTCCCATGAGGACCAAGGGGAGTGCCACCCCCCCCACTCACCCAAGGCAGTTCTCCTTGGGACTGGTGGGCTGTTAGACCCAAGCCACAGCCTGATACTTAGCATTTGGACCTTGAGTATCTAAATATGCCTAAGGCACTTACCAACTGCGGGATTCCACCTCCCGCACATGAGCTTGGGTAGTGCTCTCCACAGTCCCCGCTGTGCTCCCCACCTTCTATGTGAGGAGGTGCAGGACCGAGCAGCTCTGGAACTAGCCAAGGCCCCACAGCTGGCGGGCGGTGGAGCCACAACGTCCCCAGGATAGATTGCTCCTGCAGCCACTTGACGCGCCCTGCAGTCCGGGGCCAGTGCCACTGCGTAGTTGCGGCACTGTTCCCCCAGCAACCCAGGTTCCTCTTCTCCAGAGCCTTCCTTCTCCGAGCTTCTGCTTCTGTATGCAGCCCAGCCTGGGGTCCCAGACGGAAGAGGGGAGAGAGGGCTGGCCCTGACCTGGGCACCAGGGGCTCTTGCTGTCTGAACATGACAGGGGGTCTTTCACGCTGCCTCACCTTCGGGCACAAAGCCACTGATTTCCCTTTAAAGAGGTGACGATACTGAGGCTGCAGGCAGGTGAACTGCTGGCCATGGGCCCCACGGGGTCTCACAGCTCAGGCCCTTGGTGCTCAGGTCACCTTCCCTAACCTGGAAGCCGGTGCAGCGAGGGAGGAGGGACCCACAGCTTGGGAAGGCAGCCAGGACTGAAGGCAGCAAGCCAGGGAGAGACTAAAGGAGGAAATGAGACTGGGAAGCAGATGACCCACAGGTACACTCGCACCTGAGGTCATCAGAGAAGTTCCAGAAGCTGTTTCCGATAAGTCCTGGGCTGAAACTGGAGGGGGGCAGTCTCCCTCCTGAGTGGACCCCAGAGAGGCCCCATGGGACGGTGGGGTGGTTCAGTGCTGAGGAGTGGAGGCAGGGACGGCTCAGTCCCACACGTAGTGGGCCCCTGCAGGACCCCACTTGCAGCCACAAGCAAAACTTCACGAAAAGGCAGCAGGTAGAGAGGAGAACAGACCCTGGGGCCAAGAGCAACCAGGTTCAAGTCCCAGGTCCATCACTTGCCCACTGTGCACCGCCGTGCAGCACAACATGTGGGCATCTTAGTTTCTTCATGTGTTAAGTTGGGTGGGTTTCTGGGAGGGTCCAGGGCTGCGAGGCTCTTCATAGCCAGTGGGAACCTGGAATCAGTAAATACCCTCACTGATGAGGACGGGGGTCCATACAAGAGTGGCGCCAGTGGGGCTCTGCCCTGGGTGGCCCCTGCAGGTGGTCCCTGAGCCCCCAGGCTGCTGAGGTGAGAGACCTAGCCTTGCAGGCCAGGATAAGACTCTGGGAGAGGGAGGCAGGAGCCCTGGCAGAGGAAGGCGCTGGACCAGCAGGCCCACAGAGTACGGGTTTGTGGAAGGAGCAGGGTCAGTGGATGCATCAGGAAAGGAGCCACTGGCAGGTGCACCAGGTCTCCGGGTGGTTCTTGCCCTCTGTCTGTCCCCACCCTGATTTCAGTGGGTCCTCAGGGCTCGAGGGCCTCTGTGAAGCCTGGCACCTGGACTAGGGGTGGTCCCCGGCAGCTGACAGGAGAGCACCCAGAGATAGACCAGGGGGTTGGGGTGGGGGGAGGACCCAGACCCTGCTTCAGAGTGCTTTGCACCACAGCTGCCTGGGACGTGGGGACCCCCCTGGGGGAGGACAGGCAAGGCAACTGGGAACCTGAGAGAGAATGGGGCCTGAGAATGGGCATGGTGACAGCACGGGGTCACTTAGGAGACCCTGATGGGGTCCGTGAGTGGGGTTTTAGGCGTCACCAGGGGTGTGACTAGAGGAGGGCTACCAAGAGGGGTCAGTGAGGGTCAAAAGGTGCGTTCTTGAGCCTGTCGCATGTCGGCAGAGAGTCACAGCTGAATTCAGTTTTTTCAGTTGCGTGTAAAACTAGATGCCCTGGTTGGTGGCTCTGGTCACCAACAAGGACATGCAGAGGGACAGATCTTTCTCCCAGAGTCTCTTGCTTGTTCCTCTCTGGGGCTACCTGGGCCTGCAGTCCTGTCCCTGAGGAAAAGCCACAGAGTTAGTGCCTCCTTGCGCCACTGCTCTCTTTATGCCACAAACTTCAGCCTTGGGCCAGGCCACCCAGTTGGCAGAGGCTGCCAGAAGAGAGAGCCACACACCTAATCCGCCAGCAGCCAGGCTCCTGGGGCTTCCCCCTTCTCAACCTCCCTGACCCTAACAACTCTAGAACTATCAATTGGCTCTTAATTGGTTGCCCATAGGTGACCAAAGAAAAAAATAGGCAAAGCAAAATAAAACATTCTTTTTAGTTTTCCACAAAGTCCTGTGGTTCTCACATGAGACCCTGGACACCAGACCCTCGGGCCATCGGACCAGGCCTCCCCTCCAGGATAGCACCTGTGTCCCCCAGCAGCAGGTGATGCAGCCCGCCAGCTCCTCGTGTGTCCTGCCAGGCCAAGGACGGCCTGAGGGCTTCATTATGAGCTCAGATTTTTATCAAGTACAAGCGGGAGTGAAGGGGACATGATAAGCTCTCCTTTTAATAATGAAACCCATTTCCTCTTGCGGTTGGTTTTCTTGCAACAGATGCTGTTGCAGAAAATGGAACAAAATGGAAAAGATAAAAAGGCGAGTAATTAACTCGGCCCAAAAGCCTTCCTAGCAGATGTCAGGGATGGTGGGGCAGGGTGCCCAAGGCCCGCCCACCATACTCGCCTGGCACGTCTGCCTGCTGCTCTGGTGGGGACACATATGTTTGCATGATTCTCGGCCCTCCTGCTGTTTAGTAACTGATGACCATTTTTCCCCAATTAAACTGAAATTGAAGGATCTTCAGACATAGACACCCAAGTAAAATAATTAGTGCTTCAAACATTAATTGTGCTCAGATGTGCCTTTGCCTGTGGAGATTGCCCGCAAGGGAGCACGTAGGAAGGTAATCATCTGTGGAGAGGACTCTGCCTCTGCGCTCCCCATTCCCCCAACCCCCGCCACCATCCAGCAGGTTGGCCTCCCCATCAGCCCCAGTGTGGACAGCCCCAGGCCAAGACCATGCGAGATCACAGTGATGGCTGTATGAGAGCTGCACAGCCAGCCCTCTGGCCCCAGACACCAATAGGCAGTGTGCATAATGGTTAGAACAAGGGCGTGGAATCAAGTGGGTTGGCCTAGACCCCAGCTCTGACACACCCTGGGTAGCCTTGTGGACCAGGGCAAGATGCGTCACCTCGGAGACTCACTGCCCTCATGCAAAATACTGGTAGTAAAATCGGCCCTACTGAAGCACTTGAGAGCCTGCAGCATCGCTTTGTCCACCCTCGTGTCCTTGGAGCCCATGGGCCCTGGATGAGTAGTTAGAGAAGGGCAGACCCATTGTGCTCTCTCCTTGCGGGCAGTTAGGGCCGGGTTCTGTGCAGCCTGCCCGCCTGGGCCAGGCTCTGCGGCTGCCGCCTGTGCCCTGAGAGGAAGGGCACGGGGGCTCCCTGCTACCACCAACCTGCTCACAAACTGGGGAGCATCTCCCTGTCCCTGGAGAGGAATGTATTTCCTAAGGCGTGCACCCCAGCTCTGCTCTCTGCAGAGACAACAGACCTAAGAGGCTTAGGCTCCTTTATGCCAAGCATCCCAAGGAAATCCACTCAAATATTCCGTGTTCCCTGAGCTGCCACATAATAAGATTCCTTTATCTCTTGTTGTCATGGGAAGTGTATATTAACTGGTTAATATTAATGTGTTGCCGATTAATATTAATATCTGAACTGATTCATAGTTCACAAGGCAGCGGTGTTGACGAGCACCGCAGAGCCCAGACAGCTGTGGGGTCTTGGCAGCTCCCAGGGGGATGGCCGAGGCCACTGCTGACCCCAAGCGCGCCTCCTTACAGACCCACGTTCTCCAGCAGTGTCTGTCAGAGCTGGTGGGGAAGTGTGTTTGGACCCTGATTGTGGCAATTAAAATCTTCGCCATCCAAGACAGCATATTTTATCATTTAAACATTTAACATTCTCCTAACATTTTTTCCAAGTAACATTGCTAAATTAGGTGATAAAGGTTGAAATACATTTCCCTTATTCCTTATCTGCCTAGAATTAGAAAGGTCTCAGTATTACAGATTCTAAAGGTTTCATTATCAAAATTTGCCAGACTTTATAAAACAAACATTTTTCCCCCTTATTTTAATCAAAGATGGACAGAAGCTTTGTCTTCTGATATGGGGGGTTGCTTTCAGCACTGGTGGAAGGGGAAACACCCTCAGGTCTCAAGGGGATCAGTGGGGCCCTTGCTTACCTTTGATTTGGAGATGCCACCACCACTGTCACCTGTGCTGCCTCCTGAGCATCAGGGAAGCCAAAAAGTCAGGATGCCCCAGCTTCCTGTCCCTCTCACCCACAGGGTGCACCTGCGGCTAATGGAGCTGGACTGGAGCCTGCCTATGGCTGTGCAGCATCCCGGTGCCTCAGTCTCCCCTCTAGCTACCACCAGTCTAGCCCCGGACCCTGCCTGGCCCCCATCTCAAATCCTTTCCTCTCAACCTCGAACCACCCACTCGCCACCGTTGTACGGACCTCTCTGTGCACCATTCATGCAACATTCCAGCTGCGGTCCGTGTGCCACCCTCATGCCGTCTCCCCATCACCTGTGCTCCATCACTTCTGTCGTGGAAGACATCCCTTGTGCAACGCATGAACCTCTCCCCAGCCTGACTCCCCTACCCATGCCTCCCAGTTAAATGTGCCATGAGCAGTGGCTGGGGCCACATACCCGGTAATGAGTTGCCTTCCCCCAGTGCCCAGCACCCCTGAGTCACCCTGTGTCATGACCCCTTATGTTGCATTTTACGCCACGGGGCTCTTCTGAGAACACACCTCTGCCTCAGGAAGAGAGCCCCTGGGTCAGACTGTGTTCCCCTGAAATTTGACCCCAGCCTCACTTCCTCCCCTCCTCCATTCCTCTATTTGGTTGCCAGGGGCAGGAGTAATTTTACCAGTGAGGATGCTCCTGCTCTCACAGACCTCTGGACAGAACAGAGCTTTAGCTGGGCTAGTGGGAGCGGTCTAGGTTGCTCTGTGGCAGCTCCCCAAGTGTTCGCCTACCCTTCCTGCTATCCCCCACCTGTGCCCTGCCTCATGAGGACACCCAGTCTCAGAGGTTGGGGCCATGGGTGACAGCATCTCTGACAGAAGACCTCAGCCAAGGACAAAGAAGCGGGGCTGCCAGTTTCTTCCTGAGCCCAGGCTGGGTCTTACCTAAATCTGTTGTGGAGGTGAACCTGGATGTTGACTTCAGTTCCTCTGAGCTCTTTTCTGTAGGGTGAGGTCTCAGTGGAGAGAGTCGCCAGCTCAGGGGCACCTGTCTGCCGCCCAGTTGGTCCTCATTCTTTCAAGGAGCTCAGCGCTGCAGAGCCATCCTAGCCGGGCCCCATCCAGGTCTCTCCCCACCCAAGACAGAGCTGCAGACTGGAAAATGGCCCCAGCGTATTCCAGAAGCTGTCCTGAGCACACAGGAGGAGTGTAACCCTCAGGAGGCACGTGTGAGTCCTGGGGCCCTGACCTCAGCTGGCTCATGTCTTCAATCGGGGACACAGCAGAGCAGACAGGAGTAGAGAGCTGCAAATGACATTCCCAGGATGTCCACCACCCATGTGCCGCCCCCAGCACCCAAGTTAGCGCCTTCCTGTGGATTTCCAGCTCTTCTGAAAGCCCTGCCATCTCCAAGCACAAATCTCACCGAAGCCTCAGGCATTCAAAGCCTGATGCCCCTTGTCCAAGCTCCCAGCACCTGAGCCCGTGTGCGTCCTGTGCCCTCCCTGCCCATGTGTGTGTTACACAGCAGCCCCTCATTTTGCCATCCCCTCCCTACAAACAGAGAACATGCTGATCGCCATCGTAGGCATCCCCCGTGTGATTTATTGCCATCATCACAACATTTTGTTTAGAGCTGTAAACCTCCAGACATAAATCAAGTCATTAGAAGGAGTGACGTGTAATCCTGCAGAAGATGCCTCAGTGGGCCGAGCAGCTCTCACCTAGCTATGGATTCATTAATTTTGGAGAGGATGGCCCTGTACACACCTCCACCGGCAGCTCCTCATCTCTGCCACACACAACGTGGAAGGCCAAAGGCGCAAGCCAGGCAGCTTTGTGTCTCAGAATAGCACATTCACGACTGAAAAGAGGTGCCCAAAACACATGCATGGTAATCGAGACTGGAGTCTTCATTCCTCAGGGAAGCACACAGCTGGGAGGGGCCGCCTCTGCGCTCGCTCGTGATGGCTCTCGTCCTGAGAGCTGCCGCTGGCCAGACTTCAAAGGCAGCAAGAAAACAGCTCAGAACATCTTCCCCTCTCCTCTCACAGTGACCCCGCCAACCTTCAAGCAGCCATTATGCAGGGACCATATTCTATTTGTAAAGCCACAGGTCTAATTCCCAGGCTTTGCTGCCATTGTGCAGGCCACGGCTGAGCCTGGAGGGAGTTCAGGGACCTCCGACAGTGCCTCCTGGGAACCCAGCAGCCATCACCCCCACCCCCATCCCTGGACAAACACTGACATTGCACGCGGTTCTCTGAAACTGGGGCCCCTCAGCGATCAGGAGACATCCCCATCATGCTGGAGAGGGGAGGGGACGGGAGGGGGCGTCTCAGCTGAGGGATTGCCTTAAAGTCTTTGGCAATTCTAAGTCCACATGACAATTATGAAAATCCTGGATGACATTTCCAGTGTTTAGTCGTACCTCTCTTGTGCTCAGAGTTAATGAGGGTGTTGTTTTGCAATGTGAGTCAGGATATTGGAAGTCACAGGGCTGGGCTGCGTGGTTTGTCTCTGGACACTGTTTTTCCCCACACTCTGCACTGCTTTCAGCTGTAAGCTTCGACCTGCAGGTCCGTGTCTGGGTGCAGTATGGCCAAACCCAGCATGGGGGCTTCTCCCCACCAGCTCCTCCCCCTCCAGGCCTCCCTTAGACAACATGTAGGGTGGGGGGCAGATATTTCCTTACCTCACCCCTTGGACCTCTGACTCCTGAAGCACTCCGGCCCTGCACGAGGTTGTTCTCCAGCATCTGTCCTCCTCCTCACCTCCCTGCCTGGCCTGAGTTCAGCTCCACCATCCTCACCTACCTTAGGATGTAAGAACCCCAATCTGTTTCCCCTTTCTGTAGGCCTTCATCTTCCCCAGGCCATTCCCCAATCACCTCCAAAAAGACATTCGAGTGTGCAGCCTGCAGGCCCCTCCCCGTCCACCCTCATTTCAGCTGCATAGTTGGTACCCCAGGACCGGTCACCATTCATGAGCCAGGGGCTGGGTGCACGGGGCCTGGAAGAGGAAGTGAGTCTTGGCCAGATGTCCGGGGAAGATGGTGCCCCCCCACCCCCAACCAGCCAATACAAAGGCCTTAGCCCTCAGAGAAGCCAGCCAAATCCTCAGGCCAGAGGCTTTCTGAGCTGCTGGTGGCCAAGTTCTTGGCTGGGCCCAACTCCAGGTCCAAGGCCTTGCTTTCAGAGCATGACCTCTCTTAGATGTGCATTGCAGCTACCCAGACCCGCAGCACAGAGCTGGACTGACTGCCAGGGCTCCCAGGTGCTGCAGGCATTTCCAGCCTTGCCCTTCCCATCTGTGAGTTGTCGCAGGCCCTGTTGTGCTTGGGGGCACACAGGAGGATCCCTGACATGCAGTTGTCTTTCTGTGGTCTCTGTGGTGCTTGAGGAGACAGGAGGGCCACAGAGTAGCGGCTGGGGTGGGGAGGGAGGGTCTGCTGCCCAGAACTAGGATACAATCAATGGACAGCAGTGACCACTAGTGCACAGCCATTTGGGGCTCTCTTATGAGGAATAGGACATCCATCCCTGAGCCCCTAGACAGCCTTTGACAGGAGCCTGGCTCCCCCAATAGCCTGGAGTGCCCTCCTCAGGAGAGAGGGGCCCCCGCAGCAGGTTGGGGGTGAGGGCCCTTCAAGGAAGTATCAGCTAGGATGGATTTGCTTTTGTCACTCTTCAGGGTATCTCAGGCAACAGCTGCGACTGCTCTGACAGCCACAGGCCAGCTCAGTAATTGACGCTGCAGCCGGAACAACGCATCCCGAAGCCGGCTAGAGCTGGACTGATCATTATCTTGTGGCCGGGGCACCTCAGTAATGAGGCTGCCCTGCTGGCAGTCTCCAATGGCCTGATTCTGTTCCAGAAAAGAAGTGCCTGTCACAGGGCCAGGCAGTCAATGTTGCTGGCACTTTTCCTGAAAACAGGCAGCCCTTCGTTAGGGCCACGGCTGCCTCAAGGACCAGCATGACTCACTCTTTTTCTTAGTAACCCCCATTGGAAATGCACCAATATTTAAGCCAAATTAGACCCCTTCCTGCAGAGCTGGCTGGAGAGCGGTCACTAGGTGCCTCGACAGCCAAACAGGAGGAGCCATGGTGTCTGTCCCATTTGACTGGCCTTAGCTGCTCAGAGCTGCCGCTAGGGCTTCCTGTGGGTTCTGGAGAGAGGAAGGACTCACGCCAAGTCTGCTATCGCGGCTTCCAGTAACTGGCTGTCTCAGTTCTGCATTCTCTTCTGTGAGCAATGCAGGTCCCACACTCTCACCAGGCCCTGTAGAGCCACAGGCAATGGCACCTGTTCCAATGCACGGATGTTTGTCTCCATCCTCCATGTGCCCTCAGGACATCTATATTTGGGAGGCCCACAGTCACCTGCGCTGCTCTGCAGGAAATGGCACTGGTAGCCACCCATTGTTCAAGTCAGAAACCAGAACCTCCCTCACCCAGCTTGCAGGCAGTCCCAGGTCCTGCTCATGCAATGGCAGGTAGGAGCTGACTCCCACCAGCCCACAAGGGCCCAACTGTACATTCACAAGAGCAGCTTGAAATCTGCCACGAAGGGAGCATACACCACAGAAATCAGCGCACGCCCATCACCCAGGAAGCCAGGTGTTACACGTTTTCCAGCACATCCCCCTGCTAACTGTTCCTCCTGAAATGTGCTTCCTACCTTCCTCCACTTTCTGCCATCAGCAGCTGGGTCCAGACCCTGGACAGCTCTCGCCGGACAATGGCAGCATTCGCTGACCAGCCACTCTGCTTCCATCTTCAGCTCTTCATCTCAGAATGGTGCTTAAATTCAAAATAACTTTCAGCTGAAAGTCCCTGTCGGCTCCCCTTGGACTTTAGGAGACAGGATCCAGGGCCTTTGCCTGGACCATAGGGCTCTTTGCATGCTGGCCCCTGCCATGGTCCTGTCATTTCTTGACACCTTTCAGCCTCTGTCCGCCTTTGTCCCAGGAGCCCTGCTCTCACAGTGCAAGGCTGCCAAGTCACTACCTGAGGGAACCTGCACCTGCTGCCCTGGGCTTGCTGACATTCCCCCATCACACACTGCCTGCCGTGTCCTCTTTGCTGCCACCACACTTAGAGTTGCCATTCAGTGCCTCACTTGGGTAGACTGTAAACTCCATGAAGACAGGGACCATGACTGTCTCGCTGGTGGCCAAGACACTGTCACCTGTGCCTAAGACACTGCCTGGCACCTACGTGTGCTCAGAAGTGAATGGGCAAATGGTGTTGGACAGTATGACTTCTGCCACCTGATATCCTTGCTGCCCGTGGACTGAGGGAGGCAGAGATGGGGCTGCCAGGGGAACGGTGGCCTTGCTGGTGGGTTCTTTCTCATCTGCAGTGACCTTCACTAGCTCCTGCTTATGCTTCCAGGCCTGTGTGTATTGAAAGAACGCACAAAGGAAAGAAAAGGCATGTACTTTCAGGAACCATACAGACATGAACACACACATTCCCCATCCAGCACATGCCACAGCAGGAAGCACGCACACGTGCAGCACAGAGATGTGGTGTGACACCTCCCTTCGGCATGCGTGGTGTAACGTAGAATAAGACGTTACTGGGTCCTGTGCCATGCAGCGTGCACGTGTGGGTGTGCAGTATGGGCACAGCACATGTGTGCTGGGGCCACACACACACCGACCATGGTGGGAGTCCCCAGGCTCTCACCCAACAGCTTCAAAGCAGGAGCTGAGGACCCTTCCCTTGTGGTCAGGTGGGCACATGGAGGGTGGTGCTCAAGGACACCCCCGCACCCACCTAGTGATGGGCTGGTGAGTGAGTGGGGAGCGGCAGGGCAGCTGCTGGGCTGGAAGACCGGCTAACTGGCTGGCTGGTTGACTGACAGGCAGCTCCAGTGCTCCACTCTGACAGCTCCAAGGGAATTCACAGCCAAGGCTGAGCTGACAGGGAACTACCCGGTTGAATCGTGAATCCTAATCACAGAGGTGAGGGAATAGAATCGCTAAACAAAACAAGTAGCGGTCAGAGCTGTCAGGTGCCTGTCACCCTGAGACGGAAGATTCCCGCATCTCTCCCATGCAGACAGGTCCTAGAGTCTCTGTGCTGGTGCTGGAGGTGGGGAAACTCAGCTGCTGCAAAGGTGGTCAGGTGTTAGGAGCACCAGGAACCAGTAGCTTCCATCCCATGGGCTCTCCATGGCCAACACTGTGCAGCATTTCATTTGCACATTTGCAGACCTGCAAGATGGGTATTTTTAATCCAATTTTACAAATGAGGAAACTAAGTTCAGTGAAGTCAAGGATTTGTCCATGGTTTCTCTCTCTCCCCTTTTTCCCTTTCTTTAAAAATATATTGGCCTCTTGTTAAAAGCTATGACTCAGAGTGGGGTCTCCAGGTGAAGGGGTCAAGGGTCACTATGTGACCCCACTTTGGGCTTGGCTTTCTCAGAGCGACTGGAAGAAGCCCACCCACAGGGGCTGAAGCAAGAGGAAGGGGCCTGGCAGGGCCACCTGCTTCCCTCCCCAGGAGCACAGCTGGCCTGAACCCCACCTTTCCCTGAGGTCTACAGGGCCACCTTTGGTTCTAGGAGCAGCCAGCACCTTTGTCCAGGGCAGCCCCACTGCCTGGAACCCCATTGCCCGGACCTGAACCCTGGGGGAGCAGAGATGGACTTGGCTGTGACTGAGGCTGGTCTCCAGGGTGTGACTGAGGCCCTAACAAGGACTTTAATGAGTTGGACTTTCCTGTGAACACAAGTGAGAATTTAAGGCCCTTTGGTAAGGCTCCTTCCATTTGCATTTTGTGCCTTGAGTCCAGGCTGCCCTCTAATTGCTGAGTGTGTTTAAACTTTAGTTTTGCATCTAATCTGCATAAATTAACAATCTGCCCAGAAGAAGGGAGCAGCTCGCACTGAGGCAGTTGGAGGCCAATGCTGGGAAGTGCCCCTCCAAGGGGCGCAGCCTGAACTGCTGAGAGAGGAGCCGGAAGAGTGTGGCCACCACGAGGCTCCAGGCCCCAGGAGCAGGCTCTGGCCTGTGCCCCACAGATGGCAAGGGAGGCAGCCAGCTGGGTGTGTCATAGTGCTGACCACACAGCTGGGGTGCGGTGGACAGACCTTCAGCCAGGGCAGCTCCTGTCTGCATCCAGCCACCTGGCTAGCAGCTGCCACCCAGATATGTGACCCTTCCCAGGCTGCCAGGCTGAGCTAGAGGAGTCCCTGCCTGGGGTTGGTGGACTCCAGCCAAAACCTTGGGCCTCGCTTCTACAGGGAGAAGCCCAATGCCCACCCTCACCACCGGGGCCAGCTCTCAGTGTTGGCAGCATCAGTTTTTCCACAAGCATTTATTGAGCCCCTGCTGTGTGCCAGGCCGGGTGCCAGATTCTGTCTGAGACAGGTGGGCTGACACGGTCCCTCCCCCAGGAACATGAGGACTAACACAATCTTTCGCTACTGGTGAGATAAAGCAACCCAGCAGGGGAAATGTTTTCTCACTTTCTCCAAGCTGTTACAGCTCTGCCTCCAGAGTGTTCCCAGAGCCCCCTGAAGCCACATTACCCCCTGTTATGAGTTGAATTGTGTGTCCCCAAATATATTGAAGTCCCAACCCCGGTGCCTGTGAATATGACCTTATAGGGTTTTTGCAGATGTAATCAAGTTAAGATGAGGTCACCAGGGAAGTCAACTGTGTGAAGACAGAGGCAGAAATTGGACTTAAATTGCCACAAACCAGGGAACATCTGGGGCTGCAGAATCTAAAAGAGGCATTGGAGGGAGATGGCCCTGGTGACCTCTAGACTTTGGACAATGAGCTTCCAGGGAGAATACATTTTTGCCCTTTTAAGCCACCAGGTTTGTGGTAGTTTGTCACAGCAGTCCTAGGAAGCTAATACACCTCCGTGATTCTTAATTTTATGCATTAACTAGGCCATGGTGCCCAGATGTTTAGTCAAACACCAGCATAAATGGTACTGAGGAGGTATTTTTTAGATATGATTGGCATTTAAATCAATACATTTTGAGTAAAGCAGATGACCTCCTATAATGTGGGTGGGCCTCATCCGATCAGTTGGGAAAAAAGACTGAGGTCATCTGAGGAAAGGAATTTTGCTCCCAGACTCAGGCTGTAACATCAGCTCTTCTCTGAGTCTCCAGCCTTGGCCTGCCCCACAGATTTTGAACTTGCCAACACCCACCCCACGCCCCAATTGCATGAACCAATTCCTGAAAATAAATCCCTCCCCCACTATTACATGTATGTATCCTATTGGTTGTTTCTCTGGAGGACCCTGACTGATACAGTCTCATTCAGAAACCTTCCATACTCCTATGGAGTAGTGCCTGGCAATTCCCTTAGGGCTTTCTCCCTTGACCCCTGAGGGCAGCACATCCGCCCTGCTGTGCTTTCTCCTGCCAGCACCCGTGCGTCACTACCTGTGGCTCATCACCACTGTGTGAGTCCCACCACTGCACAGGGCACTCTGTGGCACACAGGGTAGGTGCAGGAGCTGCTTCTTTCTAACTGGGATGTGGAAGGCGCAGAGCAGGACAACAGTTTTTGTCCCACTGACTGCCAGGGACTCAGCTGGGACTGAAGCTCAGACTCAGGCTTTTGCACCTGGAGGAGCCAAGATGCAGTGGGCACCTCACCTGGCTCAGGTCAGCCTGAAACCCCTGGATGTTTCCTGGCCTGACAGGCAGCCTAAGTGGACACATGGGTGGATGATACAGGTGGATGTGGCCACACAGGCTCAAACACAAGAAGATGTAGGATATGGAAACAGAACCAAGGAAAGGCAGCTTGGTTCCGGAAGATCCAGGGATCCAAGAACCACGAGGCTAAAAGTCTACATGGGGCAGGGACTTCAGACTTACACCCATGCTGGGGGCATCTCCAGGCCCCTTCAGTTCTCTCCCATTTCTGTTCCTCTTTGTGGGTCTAACTCCTTCAGGATGGCCTTGTCTTCCCTAAGCCACAGTGTTCTGAGTGGCAGGACCCTCCCCCCACTGCTACTAGGGCCTGGGGCTAGGATTTGAGAAACCGGAATAGAGTCATTCACCTTAAACATGATCAGCCAAGGGCTTGGGAGGACTTCCATCCCTTCCTGGGCACTTGGGTCCTCGTTTGACCCATGTCAGTGTCACCTGTCTATACAGAGTGACTAAAAGACTGATGATCCTCAGCCCCCATCCCCAGTGGGTCCTGGGCATCAAGGGTTTGGGGATTTTGCGTTGAACCCAGCAAGCCTCCTTCCTGTGACTCGAATAGGAGTGGACCAGGGACCCTCCTCTGCAACAGCTCACATTGCCAGTGAAGCCCTCTCCCCAGCTCTGCTTCAGACCCAGGCTGCACAATCTAATTCTAAGAACTGGCTTTACACACCCTCACCAGCCTTTGCCTCCCTGTGGCAGATAACCAGGAAGCTTTTCACCCAAACATTCAGAAGAAACTCATGAAGAGTTCACAATGCGGAACACAGTTGGCAGTCCCAATAACTCACACCGTTCATTCTCACCAATGCTCACTCTTAGAGTATTGTGTGTATCCCAGCCACTCTCTGAATGTCCTCACTCCAGAAAGGGAAAGCGGTTTTTGTTTGTTTGTTTGTTTGTTTTTTTACCAAAGTGCAAGGGGAGGGAGCTCCCTTACACATTGTTAAAATGTTGAAAGGAGGGAACAGCTCTGGCCAGGTAGCTCAGTCAGTTGGAGCATCATCCTGTACACCAAAAGGTTGCAGATTCAGTCCTTAGGGCACACACTTAGGTTGCAGGTTTTATCCCCAGTTGGGACACATATGGGAGGCAACCAATCAATGGTTTCTCTCTCATGTCAATGTTTCTCTCTCCAAAATCAATAAAAAAATATCCTCAGGTGAGGATATAAAAGGAAGGAGGGAGGGGAGGAAGGAAGAAAGGAAGGGAGGGAGGGACAGGTAATTCAGACACTGAAAGTGGCATGTACATGACTGCCTTGGGATTCTCCTGTCCCAGGGTGGGGGTGGGAGAGACAGGGACATGTGTGGCAGCATTAGTGGCATTGGATGGATGAAGAGGCTAAGGGTTGTGGCTTGTGTTGCTCAGAAAGCCCACTGTTTTTATCTAGATCGTATGTTCATTTGGGGTCTTTGGAGGAGCTGGTTGTGGTTATATTGAGGTGAAGCAGTTCCTTCCATAAGTCCCCTATGGCCCAATTCTGGTGGCTTTTGGTGACAACACCTTCCTTGTGGGTGCAGCACAGGCAGGGCCCTTAGCTGCCTTCCCTGGGCTCTTTGAGGGGCTGTCCGTGGTCCTGAAGTGCAGCCCACTGGTGATGCTTAAACCTCAGCCTCAAGACACTCAAGGCTCCTGGCCTTCCCTTGCTCGGGACTGGGGTGGTCTTTGCTTCAGCCTTTATGCAAGCAGTGTGTGGAAGAGCAGCATTCTCCATGGAAAAAGTAGGAACACTGGTCCTCTGGAAGGGGGAGAGCCCGTTATATTTCCTTTGTTAAAATTCTGTTTTTATTCCAAAGTGGCCATGTGGGTGGGACAGGGCAGTCTTTTCCCAACAGGTTACCATAAGTTTAAGGGCCAGGAACACACAGCTTGTGGCAAATTCAGTCTCCCCATAAGACTATTTTTCTTAGCAATGAAGGGAATTTCAGCCAGGTTGGCTTTGTTAAACAGAAATGGCCAAAAGGTCAAGAGATTTACCCAATGCTGGGCTCTATCCAGCTAGAACTTTTTCTCTAGCCCATGCCCAGGGCTCTGGGCCTACCAGCCTTTGAGTGGGCCAGTCTTGGAAACTCCTGTCCAGTCTTCACAGCTCAATGGTTCAAGCTCCACAGCCCACCACCCTCCAAGGCTATGGGGACAGTGCAGGTGGGAGATCACAACCATAGGGGCTGTGACCTCAATAAATACATCATCATCCAACTGCACCAGCTGGCAGGATGCCTTTTGTAAGTGGATCCTCGTCCCCACTCTTGGCCAAGTCTGGTATTACTCATTTGCTCTAGAAAAGGAATATAAATAAGCACCATCGCACCTTGACAAGTTGACAAGATTGACAAGCAGAGTAAATTCCTGTGTCTGAATTTCTGAAGAGGAGAGGTGATTTAGCAGAGCCAGCTGCCATCACCAGAAGAAAATAATTAAGGAAACCCAGCAGTGTGGAGGAATGTTGAGTGTGTGGCATGTCCCTTCTGGAAAAGGGATCTGTGATCATTGTCTGTGGACGAAGCTGCACATGCCATACAGAATTAGCTTGGGAAGCTCATGCTGGGGTGGCTGCCATGAAGAGGGGGGGTTGTGGCTGGCTGGATGGAAACAGGCTTTTGGGCTGAGAAGGGGACCCTGGCAGAGGGCTTAATTCTAAAAGCCTCCTGCCTCACGGTGAGGCTCACCCTGCTTGCGTCCCATGCCCTCAGGGTGCATCCAGGTCTACGTGGGGCTTCTGCTCAGCCTCCATGGAAGAGCCTAGAAGGCCTGTTTCCAAGCTCGCCCACCACACACGTATATGCACATAACCTTGGGAATGCTCAGAAGGGTGTGGACATTCTGCCTAGGGAAGGGCTTGCCCCTGTTTCAAGCCCAAATGATCAAGTAATAATACTGCAGCAGTAGCAAGCAGCGCGCCCAAGTTCTGCCTTCATTTCCACCTCTCTTGGGACTGAAGAAAGGCCCCAGTAGGCTCAGCGTCTTTACGCTTTTCAGTCCAGGGTGACCTTAGGTACCCCCCTTGTCAATTGCTGATGAATGAAGGAGGTGTGTGGGCACATCTTCAGATAGACCAGGATGAGGTCAAGGCCATAGGAATGGCTGAACCTGTAAAACTGAACCTCACGGAGAAATCACTGGAGTTCATGGGTCAGGGGCAAAGGACCTGGACATCCCCTCGCCAGCTGGACTCCAGCCACTGGATCTTTGCCAAGTACACAGAGACAGCAGGGGAAGTCTGGGCCCCCAGAACACCCAACCCTAGGCAGCCACCAGAACTTGGTCAGATGCGGTCAGACACCATGCCCCATGTGTCAGCTGGGGCTTCTAGTTCTCCACTTGTTTCAAGTGTAGCTGGTTCTTATTGTGACTGGCTTTTGGTAAAGCCTCAGAGCTGACAGCCACTCACATGGCACAGGACTATGCCTCAATGGCCTATGCCTCTAATGCCTCAATGGCCAGGCAGGGATGAGGGAAGGGGACCCAGACTCCTGAATAAGTTTCCCCAGAAGGAATCCTCTTGTTCTCCCAGGACATTCCCCCAAAAAAGACCAGACCAGGTATGGAGCAGAATCATCTCCTCTGGCCAGAGGTTCTTGGTGCTTGTTATCCTGGGTGAGCCCAGCCCCAGCCCAGGAAAAGGACCTCCTTGGTGGGCAGAGGAGACATACTGGAATGTGATGCATGGATCTCTCCCCATCTTTCCCCCGTCACCACCAAGTGTTTTCTGAACACTCTGCCTGGGCTCTGCTCAGCCCTTTGGAGGAGAGAAGGATGTGGTCAGCTCACCCCCAGAGCCCCAGGGCCAGATGAGAGGCCAAAATCACAAAGTGGATGGCTAAGTTAAGGAACTTCATGGAGTAAGTGAGAAGTTTCCAGTTCAAGGGGAACGAGTGTGTTCCAATTCCAAGCCTCGTGTGTGCAAAGGTGTGGGTGCAAGTGTGTCTTTTTCCAAGTGCAGAAAGTCCACACTGACTGCAGCCAGGGCAGGGCCGACAGGGCATAAAGAGTATGGATGAAACTTTCTGAAGTGTCCTTTCCCCTGTGATTTAATGAGACTGTGAGGTGGAGAGTGGGCTGTGATGTTCCTGGCTGCTCCACTGGACAGGTGTGTGGGCACACTTGGGCAGGGCACCTTTCCAGACTTTCCAGGTCACATCAGAAGCTGAGACGCCAGGAAATGAGCATCAGTGGGCAGCCAGGGGACAAGGCTTCTTGCACCACCATCTTCTATGTGGATAGGCACTCAGAGTGGGCTGTGCCTCTCCTCCCGCAAACCCCTCAACTGCCTTTTTACAGAGCCTACCCCAAGTACCCTCCCTACAGAGCGCCCACAATCATGAGGCCATAAGAGGTTCCTGGGAACCACGCGGTACTTCCCCCACTAATGCTGTCCTCTCTGTTTTCTTTCCAGGAGTAAAGTTCAACATCAGGCTGCAGCAGCCCCACAATGTGAGTTCTGAGAGTCAGATACATCTCCTCATGGGCAACCTGGGGAAAGTTGGTGAGGACAGGGAAGAAAATTTGGAGTTCACATTAAACTCATTCTTGGAAAGAAAAATGTGTCCGGTCCTTCCCAGGAGCCTTGGGAACAAAACCCAGGGCGCTGGACCCACGAATTTCCCTTTCCCGTTGGATGGCAGCTTTGGAGTGTGCTAATTGACTCGGTACATCTGAGCCAGCCTCCTGCAAGCCACCAGCTACCCACCCCACCTCCCTCCTGCCCAGCGGAGGTTCCTGGGAGGCTTGCGCCATCTTGTGGCAAAAATGACGTTTGCACCTCAGACCATGGCCGGCTGGTGGGGAGCGGGCGGTGGGGTGGGGGGAGGACTGCAAAGGCTGGGCCGGGGCCCTGACCAGAGAGGTCACATCCTGCAGGGTCAGCCTGTCTCCTTCTCCTTCGCCTTGGGAAAACTCGGGCCACAGATGGGGCAGGGACCTCGGCGACAGTGAGGGCCTGGCCTGTGTGACCCTCAGGACGCAAAGGTTTTGTCCACTATGGTAACCATTTCTCTTCTTGTCCCAGGACTTCCCACCAGGCAGTTCCCAGAACAGTGACTTTAAGGGACCCACAGAGAGGGTCACCCGAGACTTGTTCAGCCGAGCACCGAGGGGCTTCGACCTGCTGGTGCCTGAACAAGCTCAAGCGCACCTGGGGGCCCGTCTGCGACCCCGGCAGCGCCGCCGGCGGCTGCTTATCAAGAAAATGCCAGCTGCAGCGGCCGTCCCGACCAACAGCTCGGCTGGCACCTTTGTCCGTCCAGCACCTCGCGCCCTGGACGGCCATTGGCTCAGCCTGCACCAGAGGCAGCAGGAGCGCAAGCGGGTGATGTGGGAGGCGTGCGCCAAGTACCGTGCGAGCAGCAGCCGCAGGGCGGTCACCCCGCACCACGTGTCCCGCATCTTCGTGGAGGACCGCCACCGCGTGCTGTACTGCGAGGTTCCCAAAGCCGGCTGCTCCAACTGGAAGCGGGTGCTCATGGTACTGGCTGGGCTGGCCTCGTCCACCGCCGACATCCAGCACAACACTGTCCACTACGGCAGCGCCCTGAAGCGGCTGGACACCTTCGACCGCCAGGGCATCCTGCACCGCCTCAGCACCTACACCAAGATGCTCTTTGTCCGCGAGCCCTTCGAGAGGCTGGTCTCCGCCTTCCGCGACAAGTTCGAGCACCCCAATAGCTACTATCACCCTGTCTTTGGCAAGGCCATCTTAGCCCGGTACCGGGCCAACGCCTCTCGGGAGGCCCTGCGGACAGGCTCCGGCGTGCGCTTCCCCGAGTTCGTCCAGTACCTGCTGGATGTGCACCGGCCGGTGGGCATGGACATCCACTGGGACCACGTCAGCAGGCTCTGCAGCCCCTGTCTCATCGACTATGACTTTGTGGGCAAGTTCGAGAGCATGGAGGATGATGCCAACTTCTTCCTGAGCCTCGTTCATGCGCCGCGGAACCTGACCTTCCCCCGATTCAAGGACCGGCACTCGCAGGAGGCGCGGACTACAGCGAGGATCACCCACCAGTACTTCGCGCAGCTCTCGGCCCCGCAGCGGCAGCGCGCCTACGACTTCTACTACATGGACTACCTGATGTTCAACTACTCCAAGCCCTTCGCAGACCTGTACTGAGGGCTGACGACTGGGCGTGGGCGCCCTGCCCACCCACTCACCTGTCCACAGGGCATGGTTCCTCAGATGTACCCAGAGCAACTGGGCTCTGAGCCGGTGAGGAGGAGCTGTGGCTGCTGCAGGTCCTTGGTGGGGGACAGAGTCTCAGGCCTTTGCTGGGGACCCTGGCCCGAATTTCATAGCTAATTCCTTGCTCCTTGGCTGAGGAAGTCACCAAGGAGGTGTGTGAGCTGGAAACCCCAGGAGTCCCAGCTGCCTACACACAGCTCAGCCAAGAGTCAGGATGGCCAGGGAACTCTGAGGCCCAGAGGAGGAGGGCCCAGCAGTTAGGGATTTTCTGCAGTCCCTTAGCCATTGCCTTGTACCAAACCAAATGGTTTGCAGCTTTTCTATGACCCAGGAGGAGGTTCTCTGGAAATAAGGTTCCAAATAAAGCACATGGTTTCCAGAGCAGCAGTAGCTACACTCTGTGTTGGTGTGGGAACACCCAACTTCTTCTGGTGCCGGTGCCGTTTAGGGCTCTCCCTCCCCAAGGCAGCCAGAGCCAGATACCTGCCTGTTGGGCTGCACAGAAGTCCAGGGCAGGAGTGGCCAGTGTGTGACAGGAGCAGGGGACCCAGTGGCTTCCATTCAGGGACTCTGAGGCCAGAACTCAGTTACCTGGGTCCTCCTGTCTTAGTACCAGTACTCTCATCCTGAAAAAATATAGGCCTGTCCCCATGGAGGCCCACCTGGGTCTCTTCCTGTCAGTGCGCTTTGTGCAGGCCCTCCGAGGACCGCCAGAGCAGTGGCGAGCTCTTTACCAAGCTGCCATTTGGGGATGCCATGGGCTCAATGTTCCATTGCATGTGGGTCTCAGTGGGTGTGGCATTGCCAGGCAGGGCATAATGCCATCCTTGGCTTTCTGAACCTCTGGGCTAAACAGGACTTTGGACCCAATCTGTCATCTGCAGATCCCCTGACCCTGTCCTTGATCCCCAGCTCCATTCACCTGCCAAAGCTACCTCAAAGTTGTCAGGATTGTCTGCCCCTGGGTGAACCAGCTCTGGAGCAGAAGGAGGAGATGTTGCAGAGGAAACTTCTCCAAAAGCCCGTGTGTCTCCTGAAAGGTCTTAGATAAAGTGTTTGTTGGAGCTTTGAATGTGGATGTGACTGTGGCTGTTTGGGGGTCTTGTTTATAATGGGAAGTGTTGCCTGGCCATTTCTAGGGATCTGTCTTTGTCTGCCTGCCTGCTTTTGGGTCTTGTTTCTCTGTTAGCCTGTGTCTTCCAGTAGTCGGCTGCATGCCCTTCTTGGTCCTCCTGTGGTCTCTCTGTGGTTCACTCCCAGGAGATTGCTCTCAATCTGTTCCCACTTGCTAGGGGAGATGCTCTTGGACCCTGAGAAGGAGATGCTGTGGTCTCCAAAGCAGGACATGCTGCTGGATCCTTCCCTGTATCCCAGCCAGGCTCACATTGGTGTGAGCAGCTCCATCTCCCTTTCTGCCTACACCATGGGCTCTGGAAACATGTAACTGTGGAACAAGGAGTTGAGACTGCCACCTCCCTTCTCAGGCCACATGCATCCAAGGACCCTGAGTAGGGTGAGCTGGAGTGGCCTGGGCCACCTGACAGAAGAAACCCTGAATGGCAGGGAGGAGTCTGTGATCAGGGCCTGAGGAACTCTCGGGTGCGGAAGGTGGGAAGGCAGATGTACAGAGGCTCAGAGAGCCAGGGCCAGGTCAGTGTGGCAGAGGGCAGGGAAGGCTACAGATGCAGCTGGCTCTGGGCTGTGTACTCACAAAGTGAGATGGAAGTCACAGTGCAGAAACAGTGTCTCTGGTCACAGATGCATTTGGCCATGCCTGAGGCAGTGTCGCTGGTTCTCTGCTCAGCAAGGGGGACACCTGAAAGCTCAGTTGGGGCAGCCTGCAGCTGGGAGACAATTAAGATTGCCCTGGGACCATCCTCCCACAGTGTAGCATGTATGTGAGTGTGTGTGTGTGTGTGTGTGTGTGTGTGTGTTGGGGATAGGAAAAGACATCATGTATCATCTCTCAGAGACAATCAGACCTGAGATGAGCAGGTATGCATCCACAACATATCCATCAAAGGGCGGGTTTTTCTTCTGGGTGGTGATGACAGGGGACATAGTTCAGGCAATGACCATGACCACCCACTTGATGACCCCAGCATGACCTCCGGAGGCCTAGTCCTGAGACCTCACCCTGTCTGAATCCACCGAGGTCATTTTGGACCCAGCTCCAGCCCCAACCCCAGCCTCCAGCCTTATATGGCCCTAGGGCTTGGGGACAGGGGCCTGACTGCCAACACAGGAAAGTGTGTGTGTGGGGGGGGGGGGGGTGTTTCTGGGCTGCTGGAGGGGGATGGTAAGCATGTGAGTCTAGGTAAATATTTGTGTCTCTGTGTATGTGTGTCTTTGTTTCTGTGTGGATGCCTGGGTGTTGGGGTGAGCATGTGAGTCTTTCTCTGTGTATGTATGTGTGAGCCTGTATAATGTGTCAGGGTTGAGGGGTACTATGGAAAGTTCTCCTCTTTTCTGGGATAATCTTAGGCTGCTTGTCCTGGCCCCATTTCATCTGTTCCACTTTGTGGGTATAGTCTGGAGGGAGGGGCCATCTGGGTCAAAGGCCCAAGAAGGGACCACAGGCTCCTCCTAGAGGTCAAACAGGCCTACCAAGTTGGGGAAATAACCACTAAACCCCAAGCACCCTTCCCCAGCTTGGTCTTCCAAATGGGGGACTCTCTGGGGCAGCCCATAGTGAAGTCCCTGTTAGGCCTGTGCCCTCAGAGCAGCTCAGACCTCCCCAGACATGAGCCCTATTCTCCAAGTGGTGGAGAGAATAGACGTAGGGTCCTCCTGGAGGCCCGTGAGCCCCAGAAACCTGGAGTCCTCTGGAGATATGAGTTTTGAGGTTCAGCCAGGTGGTCAGATGTGAGATTCAGGCACCTCTGGCCTCCAAGACACAGCCAAACCCTCCTACTCCCCACTGTCCCCACTGATTGACCCAGGACAGGGGTGGGGAGGCAGTGGATGGGGGAACAGTCCTCCAGCACCCTCACCCCTCCCATTTTCCCATTTCAACCTCCCCATTGCTCCCCCTCTGTGGGGGGTGGGGCACAGGAGCCTCAGGAGAGCCCTGGGTCTGGCAGGTGGTCTCCCCTTACTCTCCCCATCTCCTCTGAGTTCACACTCTCTGGGGAACACTCATATCTCATTAAGGGAATTTCCTCCTGGTGTCTCCTCCCCACTCCACCCAAGTGCAGCAGGACCCAGAGCTGGGCGAAGGGTGGGAGGGATCAGGCCTCCACCGGCGGAGACATCCCTTGGCCACCAGGGGATGTGAAGTCTTCGCTCTTGAGCAGCGGCCTGGTTATCCCCGGCCAGGCCACGAGGTGGCAGCAACACCCCAACTGTGTGCGGCTCAAAGCTGGGCGGAGCATCCCCAGACCCAGGGACACCGCGTCCCAGCCTCCCAGTTGGCCGTCTTCTACTTTCCCTCTCAGGCATGGGTTCACCAGGGCCCTGCCTCTTCAGCTCTCTCCAGGCAGACCCTGGAGATCATTCGGAAACCTACCAAAGGACCCACCTGCTCTAACAGCAAGCCCTGAAATATTCCCAGCAGCCCTCACCCCTCACGTGAGCCCAGTAAGAGCTAGAATATCCCAGGAATGCCTGGCAAGCACAGATTGGTTAGTAGGGAGGACACAGTGCATGGAAGGGCCAAGTGTCACCAGGGTGTGTAGGGAGCTGCCACACCTGTGTTGTCTTCCTAGACTGGGGATGCCTCCACCTGTGCACTGCTTCTTCTGTCTTCACTCCCCTGGCAAACCCCAACTGGGTCAAACCCCACCACCACCACCACCGCCAGCCCACTTCCCACGCTGCAGGAGGCAAGGGTCCACTGGGCTTTCCTTACCCTCACATCACAAACTTCACAGAGCCATCAATAGCCTGCAGTGTTTGTCCTCCACTCTCCATGAGGGTGACATCTGTGACCTTAACCACAACTCACACACACTGGATACACACTGACACAGGCACAGACACACAAGACATGCCCGCACACACAGACACACACAAAAGCCATGCCCATAGATGCACACATACCCATCCTCACAAACACACAACCAGACCCAGAGACACATCCACAGATACACAGATGCAAACATACATGCAGACACATACACACACTTGTGACACACACATGCACACAGCCCTAGATGCACATGGACACAGACAGACTCACATCCACACACTCACACAGATGTCCCAGAAAGATGCACAGCCAATGGTGTATTTCAGACTGCAGTGAAGTAAAAGGGAAGGGCCAGAAAGCCCCTCATCAGAATTATACTCCTTCTGCCTATACTGCCCCCTGTTCCCCATCTGTCCCTTGTTCCCCATGTCTCCCCAATGCCCTTCCAGGGGTCAGCCCTCCACTTCCTCTTGGATCTCCAGCCCTGTGTCTCCTCCTCAAGAACATCACTCACATGCTGCTGGGTCATCAACTTTCCCATCAGAGCCCCATCTTCAAACAAGAAAAGCTTTAGCCCCACATCCTCTCCATCTCCTGCCCCATCCTTGAACATGTCATTCTCTCTGCCCCCTAAGTGAATCCTTTTCTTCCTCTCCAGTGCCTGTGTCTTTCTTTTAAAGATTTTATTTACTTATTTTTAGAGAGAGGGAACGGGAAAGAGAAAGAGGGAGAGAAATATTGATGTGAGAGAGAAACATCAATCAGTTGCCTCTTGCATGCCCCCATCTGGGGGACTGAACCCAGGCATGTGCCCTGACCAGGAATCGAACCAGGTACCTTTCGGTCTGCGGAACGATGCCCAACCCACTGAGCCACACTAGTCAGGGCACCGGGTCCTACATCTTAATCCAAGCCATTTTGTCTCCTGCCTAGGCTCCTAAAGCAATAAGAATTATGGTATTTGCTGGTTTACCAGGTACTGTTCAAAGCATTTCATGTATATTATCTTATTCAATTCTCATCACAACCCTGTAAGATAGACATAATTATATCCTCCCCATTTTGTACAGAGGAGAAAACTAAGACACAGAGAGATGAAGTGATTTGCCCAAATTCACAGTTATTATGAGGATGTTCTAAGATTCAAACCCTGGCAGTTTGGCCCTGGTGTCTCCAACGTGCCCTCCTGCTTCTCCAGCAGCCCAGGAAGGTCAGAGCTGGGCTCCTCCTAGACGTGTGTGGTACAAGGAAAGAGGGACAGGAAAATGGTGGCCCATGGGATCTAGGCTGGACAAGGAGGGGCATGAGCACAAGAAGGACTAATGGGTAGAGGGAAGTGGGAATTGGGAATCTGGAACCTTGGACAGGGTGTGGCTTCCTGTGGTGACAAGAGCAGACTGTAATGGGGGTGGTGGTGGCCAGGATGGACAGAAGGAAAGGTCACTGGAAATAGATGACCTCCGTTCCAGACCTTATAGACAAGTCATGTCCTATAGACACATTCTTTTAAGACTCCTCTTGGATCTGAAGACACCATCATCTTACACCTGTGTCTGCTCCCAACTCCATCAGATCATGCCTGTTTCCCACCCACTGACCAGCTCTGGACCAGGAACAGCCTGACTGTGCTCTGTGACCATATCTGCCTGTGTCTGGGCCAGCCTGTCAGCCTGGGTAGGTAGTGGTAGCCAGGGCTACAAGCCAGGCCTCTCCTTGGGGTGCAGAGGCTGGAACAGGAGGGTGGGGTGGCGCCCAGGACTACTGAGGCCTGGAACCTGCTCCTGGGGAGAGCCAGGTGCACAAAGGGCAATCCCTACAGCCTGGGGAAGAGAACCCAGCTGGGCAGGATGGGACAGGATGGAAGAACGCAGGCCAGGAGCGAAGACTGCATTCTGACTCTCTAAGCCGATGTGCTGAATTTTACTTTTACTTTTATTTATTTCTTCTTCTTAAATCCTGTGTCTCTCCCTGAGGCATCTAATCTATTATTTAACATTGGATTGTGCGATTGAAACTCCCAGGCAAATTGAAAATTATTTGTGTTTGAGGTTTCAGGCATGAGGTCGAGGCAACCAGTTCTGGGAGATCCAGGGAACCCGGGCAAAGGCGCAGAACCCGCAGCCCTGCTCCTTGAAGGGGCTGCGCAGAGCAGGTGGGGGAGTGGGGGCGCTCAGGCCCTGCAGGCCCAGCCTGGCTTTGCTCAGGCCTTTTGCACCCAGAGCTCCTAGCTCAGGGGTCATTAATCTCCACACAGCTTTCCACTAGGGAAGTGCCGTCCAAGCCTCCCACTGGCCGAAGTGCTCTCAGGCAGAGCAGGTACAATCAGTCACCCTGGCCCTGTGTCCACCCTGGGGGAAAGGCCTCAGTCACAGGAGAATTAATGACATGGGACAAGGGCCCACCATCATTTTTCAGGTGTCAGGCCCTCCACAAAATTGCAGTCAGGGTTGCTGCCTAAGAGGGTCTTAACCTGACCAAGGAGGATGGTAACTGAGGAGGGACACAGGATGAGGCTGAGGGTCCTAGCCTGAGTGGCACAGACCCAAACTGGGTACTGAGGGTCCAAGGGCCCGAGGGCGTGTGTCCTTGTAGAGCTGGCTCCAAGGACACGACTCAGGACCACCCCTGAGCTGGACCCGCCTAGAGCCCAGGGCAATGTGCACAGACACACTGTGAACCCCTGCCACACGTATGTGCAGGGTGCAGGGACGACAGATACCTGGGCCTCATAGGCAATGAGGAGGAGGTTTGACCTGGTGCTGAAAATAACAGGAGCCATTGAAAGGGAGGAGGGATCATACTTCCATATCAAAAAATGTCCAAACCCTGGCTGCTATGGCTCAGTGAATTGAGCGTCGGCCTACGAACCAAGTGTTGCTGGTTCGATTCCCAGTCAGGGCACATGACAAGGTTGCACGTCAGGTCCCTAGTTGGGGGTGTGAGTGAGAGGCAACCACACAGTGATGTTTCTCTCCTTCTCTTTCTCCTTTCCCCTCTCTCTAAAAATAAATAAATAAATAAACAAACTAACGAACAAATAAGTAAATAAATTATTTTTTAAAAAAGAAGTCCATAAGGAGGCAGAGAGGCCAGAGCTTGCATCCCTTTCACTTTTTCTGAGTGGCCATAGGTGTCAGGCGCTATGCTAAGGCACTCAGGACATGTGATGGCACATGTGTGCTCTCAGCCTGCAACCAAGGCTCAGTGTCCAGGAGGACAATGTGGTTGAGGGAAGAGCATGTGCAAATGTCCTGGGGTAAAAGAAATTGTGGCCAGGCAAGGGTGGAAGAAGGTTGCTGGGCTGGAGCAGAGTGAATGTGGTGGGTGCAATGATACCATCCAGATCTCCTTCAGGAATGAAGGACTTCTGGTCACTGACTGGCCGAGCATTCTCTGCTGCCAGTGCTCTTAAGGGACTTCCCATGTTGCTCACTCAGGGTCACACCACACCCTGGGACTAATCAACATGGAAGCAGAAAAGCCCAGTGTCCTCTCCCAACCATCCTGAAGGGCCATGTAACTTTGAAGCTACACATTGTGGAAAGAAAAACAGCCACCTGAAGATGCCCACACCTTAATCCCCAGAATTTGTGAATACATTAGTTGACATGTCAAAATGGAATTTTCTGATATGATTAAGGATCATTAGGTGGGGAGATCACCTTGGATTGTCCAGCTGGGCACAATGTAATCACAAGCGTCCTTATAAAAGAAGGACGGAGGGTCAGAATCAGAGAGAATATGGACCAAAGGAAGCAGAAGCCAGAGTGAAGGAAGAAATGAGTCATGGACCAAGGAAAGAGGAACCCTCTAGAAACTTGAAAAGGTAAGGAAACATGTTCTTCCTAGAGCCTCCAGAGGGAACACAGCCCATTTTAGACTTCTGAACTCCAGAAGTGCAAGATAATAAATCTGTGCTGTTTTAAGGCACTGAGCTTTGTGGTAATGTGCTATATCAGCAGCAGAAAGCTAATACAGCATCAAAGCCCAGCTTCTTCCTCTGCCTAATCCTGCTTTCTTCTCCTCCATTCCACAAGTGTGGGTCCTGGGAGCACCCCTAACAACCACTTGCAGGCTGAGTTCCCCCCAGGGAGCCCACACATGGCAGTGCGTGGGCAGTGAGTGCCCAGGAGGCAGAGGCAGGGGCAGGACTGTGAAGCAGGTTCACCCACCTCGTCTGCCCAGTCACAGTTGTAGGTGTGGCACAGGCAGCATTGATGGCGAATTGTTCAAACTTCCACCTTTGGCGAATTGGGATGGTTTGCCTGTGCAAGGAAATGCAGTGCTGAGGGCAATGTATTCGGGCACTGGAGAAATATGAGGGAAGGGCAAAGCAGCAGAATTTGGTGGCCACTGTTAAAATTGACCAACACTTTGAGAAAAGATACAAAAGGCTAAGAGCCGGGGAGGGTTAAGTGTGAAAGCCAGAAGGCCTGAGGTGGCATGTAAGGAGGTCCTCGGGTGCTATGGAAGGAAAGGGGACAAAACTGAGGACCTGGGAGCAACCAAGTTCCAAAGAAGTTTAAACTCGGCCTAAGCAGGTGTGCTGTGCCAAGGTCATGCTCCGGTTGGCAAAGAATGACACCGTGACATTTCCGGTGGGACCCCAGGTTATAAATCCCTACATTGCCTTGAACCCTCTGAGCCTGCAGAGGTGGCCCCCTCATCTCACCTTCTGGCCACTAGATCTATGATGAGGGGTCAAGCCACATCATAACTGGGCCAACGAAGTGCTGCACCTGATAGGAAAGGGGAGGAACTATATAGCCCAAAGGAGCTATAGCATCTCTAGCCTGCAGATACTGGCAGCGGCCAGGAGAGCACAGGCGGGACTGGATTCTGAAGGTGTTTGGTCGGAAGCCAGGCTAGGTTGGGCTGGGTAGGCACATGAGGTTAAAATGGCTTGGTGAGGTTATTGATATGAGAGCATTTTCCTGGGATATAGGATTCAGTATCCTAGCAAGGGCTACAGGAGATGGTGCAAGAGCACTGCTAGGATGGGCCCTAGGAGCATGGGGAAAGTAAGGGCTTGTGTCTTTAGAAATGCCAGAGTGTTTGTGTTAGGTGGTGGTAAAAGGCTCTGCAAAGAGGGCGTGCCACACGGAATGTGGTATATAAGGCCAGAAAAAAAAAAAAAATGGAAGAGGATGTGTTCATTGGGAGGGCCCAGCAGATATACCACCTGCCAAAGCAACACCACTTACCAGCCCAGCGTCAGTCACAAAGAGGGCAGCGCCACCCTGTGTCCGTAGCTCAGGACTAAGGTAGAAGAGGCTCTCATGGCATGTGGATCACTGACAGCCATGAGGGCAAGAGAACCCCCAAACCATAAAGGTCTAGTGGGGACATTCACCCATCAGAAGCGAGGCAGATACAATTACCACAATGAGTGGTCCAGTCAGAGTGCGACCTGGCTGCAGCGAGTCATAAAGCCAGTAATAGCACAAGGTTCTCCTGGGGGCAAAAATAGATGGTAACCAATGAATGTGCTACTCTATCTGTGCAAAGAAGTCTAGAATGGATAATCAGGAGCCTGAGGGCCATCCTCCCAATTAAAAAAAGGAAAATATGATTCCTTGCCCAGTTTCTGGACGTGAGCCAGTTTTCAGACCAGGAACCAGTGACTGGAGGAGAGGTAAGCCCCCAGGATGAGCCTGTAACACCAAAGCACATATATCCAGTAACTACACCCTCAGTCACTCTCCAAAAGGTGCCCTGGGGAAAGAGGCTACCCAAACAAATGTAGGACCACTGGACAGGATCTGACTTGAGATTGGTATGCTGAGATCTAATGTATCATTCTGGTCCCCCATTAGAGTGGGGATATGTAGGACCAGCTAATATGTGGAATGCTGACTCAGGTCTGGCTTACAGTGGATCCACAAGATGCTTTGACTCCCCACTCCCCTAAAGGGTAATTCAAATAGGCTTACTTAGTAATTATCACAAGTCCCACATAGACTCCTTAGCCTGTAGGGTAAGAGCTTTTGCAGTGGGACCGGCAAAAAAACCCCTCTGATACAGCCCTCTGTCCCCTTCCAAAATAGTAAATAAAAAAACAATATAACATCCTGAGGTTGGGGGTTGTGTGAAGGGTGGTGGCAGACATTGGAGCTACCTCTTAAAACCTAAAGGTCCCAAGGGTAGTGGTCCTCATTATAGCTCCACTGAATTGACAGTTTAGCTCCTGTAAGAACAAGATATCCTGGAGGCTGACAGTGAAGCGCTGTAAACCCAGCCAAGTAGTAATCAAAACTACAGCTGCTGTGCCAAATGTGGTGCCCTTGACAGTGCAAAGTACCATGACCTCAGTGCATGGTATTTGTCGACTGATCTGGCAAATGTATTACTTTGCATCTCTATCAAAAAGATGATCAAAAATGGTTTGCAGCCCTGGCTGCATAGCTCAGTTGGTTAGAGCATCATCCTAATACATCAAGGTGGCAGGTTTGATGCCCAGTCAAGGCACATTCAAGAATCAACCAATAAAGGCATAAATAATTGAACAACAAATTGATGTTTCTCTCTCTCCCTTCCTCGCTATCTCTAAAAATAATCAATCAGGACTTCCGGCCAAGATGGAGGCTTAGACTGACACGCTCGGTCTCCCTCTACAACTAAATAGGAATACAATTACCTCAAAACAAAAGATAACCAGAAATTCCAGAAAATAAAACTACATGGAAGCCCAACGTATGAAGTTATAAACCAGCAGTGCTCATCCGGACGGGTAGGAGGGGCAAGAAAACGCGGTCCTGTCCGTGGTAGCAGTGGGCATAGCAGTGGGACTGCGAGAAGCACCAGGGGAGCAATCCCAGCTGCAATTGAGACCCCGCAGCTCACGATTCCAATGCTGAAAAGGGCAGCCCCCCACCACTGCCTTGGACGGTGAGGCCCAGAGGGCAGGAGGATGGATCTCGGTCTCTCAGCGGAGAATAACGGCAGGAATCCATCTTGGACTCCTGCCCCCACACAAAGCGCCACAGTGCGGCGAAAAATGTCACCGGGCAGTGACGAGTGCATGGGGCTCCGCCCCCTATAGCCTGCCCAGGAAGCAAAGCTAAACACAAGTCTGTCAGAATGAAGCAGACAACGATTGAAATCCTGGTGATGCAGCTCACCAGGCAGCAGATGAGAGACCTGACAGACGAACAAATAAAAAACCTTTCTGAGGCTCAGTTCAGAGCTATAGTGATAAGGTGGCTTACAGAACTAACAAAAGATTCGAAAGAACACAGGGAAGGAAAGAAAGCTACTCATACTGAAATGAATGAAAACACATACGAGACAAGTGGTGAGGAAATAAAATACAGAGATCAAATCAACAAACCGGAACATAGGGAAGGAACAAACAGTCATCCAGTGCAGAAAGAGGAAACAAAAAGTAAGGAAAGTGAGGAGAGGATCAGAAACCACTGGGACAGCTATGAGAGAATGAACATTCAGATTATAAGATTGCCAGAGGGCAAAGAAGAACTAGAAATTGAAAAATTATGTGAAAAAATAATGAAGCAGAACTTCCCTAATCTAGGGAAGGAAATGGAATTACAGGTCCAGGAAGCACAGAGAGTTCCAAAACAACTGGACCCAGAGAAAACCACTCTAAGACACATTATAATCAAATTGTCAAACATTAAAGATAAAGAGAGAATCTTAAAAGCAGCAAGAGAGAAGAAAAGAATCATGTACAAAGGGGTCCCAATTAGACTATCGGCTGATTTCTCAAAGGAAACCCTACAGGCAAGAAGGGACTGGCAAGAAATATTCAAAGTAATGAAAATCAAAAACCTACAGCCACGAATACTCTATTCAGCGAAACCATCATTCAGAATAGAAGGGCAGAGAAAGTGTTTCCAGGACAAAGTAAAACTGAAGGAGTTCATTAGATCCAAATCACTATTATATGAGATGTTAAAGGGACTGATTTAGAAGAAGGAGGATCAAAATTATGAACATTAAAATGAAAATTGCATCACAAGAAACAACAACAGAAGCTATGGAATCGAAGCAAAGGCAAACTAAGTAGGCAATGAGAGTGGAAAAAGAACTATAGGTATGGGGAACATTATGGGGGGAGGTCAGCAGGGAGGGGGAAGGGGGAAAGGGGGAGATGGTACAGGAATTAAGAAGCATAGTAGGAGGGAGTGGAGTAGACAGGAAGAGGTTGAGAAGAACTATATGCACAACCAATGGACATGGACTAGAAGGGGGGGACAACTGGAAGGAGGGGGCCCACCGGCTGGAGGGGAGCAGAGGCAAAAGAAATTGGGACAACTGTAACAGCATAATCAATAAAACATATTTTTTAAAAAGAATGCAAAAATAATAATAATTAATCAATAAATGTGAAAACATTTTTTAAAACCCAGTTTGCATTCAGTTGGAATGGAATGCAATTTGCATTCAGAATTGAATGTAAATGTATACAGTTATATAGTCATGCCCCCGAAATACGTTAACTCTCCAGTGCTCTGTCCAATTCTAGACCAAGAAGACCTGGATTGGCTGGCTCTCTGTGGAATATCATATTGGTCATATATCAATAACCTCACACTAATCAAGAATGAATGAGCAAGAAGTGGCCAGTCTACTGCAGGCCTTTGGAAGACCCATGCACTGCAGAGGGTGGGAGGGTAAGCCCAGCGAAGTTTTGGAGGCCTATTGCATCAGAGAAACTTTTAGGAGCTGCAGGGGTTTGGAGTATGCCAGGACCTAAAGTAATCAACAACTCATGGCATCTTGCAGCTCCCACCTCAAAGAAGGAGGCACTGTTTGTAGGCCTCTTTGGGTTCTGGAGGCATAGGCCTCATGTAGGAATACTCCAAACCACTTACCAGGAGACAGGAACAGCTTTCAGTCTTGAGTCAGTCCAGAGATGAAGAGGACTTCGCAGCAGGTCCAGGCTGTGGTGCAAGAAGTGCTGACGTGGGCTGTGTGACCCAGAGGCCCCTATGGTATTGGAGGTATCAGTATTGGGAAAAGACACCATGTCGAGTTTTTGGCCAACCCCCCAAAGGGAATTACAATGCATATTTTAAGGTTCTGTCACAAGGCCATATCATGTGGAAAACTCTAAATCTTTTGAAAGGCAGTTCCTGGCATGCTGTGAGCTGGGCAGAGGTGGAGTGCTTGACCATGACCTTGGGACCAAATGAAAATGAAGACATAACTGCCTGTCTTAGTCCATTCTGGCTGCTATGACAAAATACCTTAAATGAGTAGTTTATTAACAACAAATATTTATTTCTCACAGTTTTTGATGCTGGAAAGTCCAAGAACATGGCACCAGCACAGTTGAGTGAATGCTCTCTTTCTGGTTCACAGCTGATGCGTTCTTGCTGTGTCCTCACAGGATGGAAGGAGCTAGAGATCTCTTTGGGGCCCCTATTTTAAAGCACTAACCCCGTTTATAAGGGTTTCACTCTTATGATCTAAGCACCTCTCAAAAGCCCTACTTCCCAATACCATTATCTTTGGGGTTTAGGATTTCAATGGATAAATTGGTGGGGGTAGGGGGGGATACACATTCAGATCATTGAAGTGCCCATCTGAGCTGAGTTCTGTCAGACCCACCACATCAGAGTGTTCAGTGGACCCAGAAGCATCCACAGGACAGAATGGTACATCCAGGACCAGGTGTGAGCAGGATGACAAACAAGCTGTGTGAACAGGTAGCCTACTCTCCCTTGTTACCCACCACTGCTGCACCAAGTTCTCTCCCTTGACTCCTGGGGACCCATGGTGCGAGGATTGACCAGCTGACAAAAGAGGAAAAAGCCAGAGCTTGGATGGCAGGAGTGTTGCTTTGCACATGGGAGCGAGTAAAACTTGATGGTGTCTGCCCTGCTGCCCACTCAGGGTGACCTTGAGAGATGGTGGTAAAACAGAACCCTCCCTGCCTTTACTGGTGTTGCTCAGTTGGTTGGGCACCGTCCTGCAAAACAAAAACCACCATTTTGATTCCTGGTCAGGGCACATTCCTGCATTGCGGGTTCAATCCTTGGTTGGGGCACTTGCAAGAGGCAACCAATTGATGTTTTTCTCCCTCCCTTACCCTCTCTAAAAATAAATAAATAAATCTTTTAAAAAACAATCCTCCCAAGGGCTAAAGTTCTAGCTAATATACCTGGTCATCCATTTTGGTGGAAAGAAAAGTGGTCAAGGGCCTAGAAGGAGACTGATTAGAAGATAGGACAAGGCTGTCAGGGAAGCCTGTGGATGGGTCTTAGTACAAGTATGAAGCTTACTGTCTCACACATTAGCACTCATTGGAGAATGTCCATTATGGAAGACACATTAAACAACCAGGTCAACAGGATGACTTGATCAAGTGACATCAATCAGCTCCTACCATTGATCTCTTCACTGCTGTCACAAGGAGTACATGAAACATCCTGACCATTGTGGCTCAGTTGCTTAGGCATCCTTCCACAAAGCCAAAGACCACCAGTGTGATTCCCGGTCAGGGCACATGTCTGGGTTGTGGATTCAGTCCCCAGTTGAGGCAACTAATCAATGTTTGTCTCTCACATTGGTGTTTTACTCCCTCAATTTCTCCCTCCCTTCCCTCTCTCTAAAAATAAATATATGAAAAAAAGAGTACATGAAAAGAGTAGCCATGGGGGCAGGGATGGAGGTTATGAAGAGATCTAACAACATGGATTCGCACTCACCAATGCTCATCTAGCTGCTACTGCTGCTGCTGATTGTCCAATCTTCTGGCAACAGAGCTGAATGCTAAGTTCCAGACACAACACCATTCCTTGAGGACACCAACTAGTTACCACACTGGACCCCTTTCATCCTGGAAGGAGCAGTGATTGGTTTTGTCAGGAATAAACATGTATTCTGAGTACAGGTTTGCTTTTCCTGCCCATAGAGCCTGAGCCAGACCATTGTCCAAGGACTTAACATAGTATTTGTTGCTCCAGGACCACATAACATTGTATCAGATAAAGGGAGTCACTTTGCAGCGAAGGAGGTGGGAGGGTGGCACATGACCATTGATGCACTGGTCACATCACTTACTGTTTCACCCCGAATCTGCCAAGCTGATAAATCAATGGAAGGGCCTGATAGAAGCACGACTAAAATGCCAGCTCAGAGATGGTATTTTGCAAAGATGGGGTACCATTCTCCTAAACAAAATGTACACTTTGGATCAACAGTAAGTTGACATAGGTCTATCCATGTGCAGTAAGCAAAATAAAGACCCTTTCTCCCTAAAATGTCCTAATTGTAAGAATGTGTGAAACTTCCGGCCAAGATGGAGGCATAGGTAGATACGTTTTCCCTCCTTCCACAACCGTAAGAAAGACTGTAATTACCTCAAGACAAAAAACAACCAGAACTACCAGAAAATTGAACTGCATGGATGTCCAACAAACAAAGATATAAAGAAGAAATACTCATCCAGATAGGTAGAAGGTTTGAAGCCGGCATGGAGAGGGCACGGTGTGGAGGCTGTGGTGGTGGCGGCGGTGGCAGCAAGAGAGTGGCTGGCCATCATAAAGAGCAGTCACACATTATAAAAGCCAGGACAGACACCTGGGGAGTGATCTCAGCCCCAGGGCAGACAGCACAGCTCACGGTTCCAGGACCGGGAAAATAAAGCCACATTGCTTATGGCTTTGAAAACCAGTGGGAGCTCAGGGGACAGAAGAAGCTGCCCATCTCTCATGAGAGTCTGTTTAGTGGCCCCTCGGTCCTAGAACATCTACAGACCCACCCACTCTGGGAACCATCACCAGGGCAACAGCTAGAGAGGCACCAGGCACATATGGTGAACAGGTGAAGTGATGGGAAAAGGGACGAGTGCTGAGCAAGCAACATTGTTCCCTCTCTGACCCGTCTCCCACATACAGCGCTACAACGTGGTGAAATGGGTTACCCCACACTGACGAATACCTAAGGCTCTGCCCCTTACAATGCAACAGGTATGACAGCTCTACCTAAGACACAGAGGCAAACACAGGAGGCTGTCAAGTTCAGGAGATAGAGAAGTATGGCCCAAAAGAGGGAGCCGATCAAGGTTCCAGTGGTAGAACTAAGTGACGAGGAGATAGCCAACCTAACAGATACAGAGTTCAAAACACTGGTGATAATGATGCTCATAGACTTGACAGACATAATTGAGTACGGTAAATGCATAAGGGAAGAAATGAAGGCTATATTAAGTGAAATGAAGAAAAAGTCACATGAAACCAATGGTAAAGAGAAGAAAGCCAGGGTTCTAATGAACAATTTGGAACATAAGAAAGGAATAAGCAGTCAATCAGTACAGAATGAGAAAACAAGAATTGAAAAAGACAAGGAGAAACTTAGGAACGTCTGGGACAACTTTAAATATACCAACATTTGAATCATAGGGGTACCAGAAGGAGAAGAGGAAGAGCAAGAAATTCAAAACTTATTAGAAAAGATAATGTAAGTACACTTCTCTAATTGGGTGAAGTAAATAGACATACAAGTCCAGGAATCACAGAGAGTCCCACAGAAGCTAGATCCAAAGAGGACTACACACACTTACTTAAAATGCTAAAGGTTAAAGATAAAGGGAGAATCTTAAAAGCAGCAAGAGAAAAGAAGACAGTTACCTACAAAGGAGTTCCCATAAGACTAACAGCTGATTTCTCAAAAGAAACTTTGCAGGCAAGAGGAGACTAGTAAGAAGTATTCAACGTGATGAAAAGCAAGGGCCTACAACCTAGATTACTATATGCAGCAAAGACATCATTTAGAACAGAAAGGCAGATAAAGTACTTCCCAGACAAGGTAAAGCTAAAGGAGTTCATCACCACCAAGCCCTTATTATATAAAACGTTAAAGGGACACATTTAAGAAAAAGAAGATAAAAACTATGAACAATAAAATGACAACAAACTCATAACTATCAACAAATGAATCTTAAACAAACAAACTAAGCAAACAACTAGAACAAGAACAGAACCATAGGTAAGAGGATCATATGGAAGGTTGTCAGTGGGGAGGCAGAAGGGGGAGAAAGGGGGAAAAGGTGCAGGGATCAAGAGGCATAAGTGATGGGTACAAAATGAGCGGGCTGACATTAAGAATAGTATAGGAAATGGAGGGGCCAGGGAACTTATAGGCACAACCCATGGACGTGAATGAAGGGGGAATTGCTGGAGGGAAGGGAAGTACCAGGCAGAGGAAGGCAAAGGGAAAAATTGGGACAACTGTAATTGCATAATGAATAAAATATACTTTAAAAAAAGAACCTGTGAATATACTCCCTTACATTGTAAAGGGGATTTTGCAGATGTGTTTAAATTAAGGATCCTGAGATGGAGAAATTACCCTGGATTATCGAGGGGTTGGGGGGGCAACATAAGTGAAAGCATGAGGTGGGAGAGTGTCAGGGTGATTGATGCATGTGAGAAAGTCTCAAGCAGTCATTGCGGGCCTTGAAGATGGAAGGGAGCCGGGAGACAAGGAGTGGGGCCAGCCCCCAAGAGCCGGAAAGGTGAGGAAAGGGATTGTCCCATGGAGCTTCTAGGACAGTGGTTCTCAGCCTTTCTAATGCCACGACACTTTCATACAGTTCCTCATGTTGTGGTGACCCTCAGCCATAAAATTATTTTCGTTGCTTCTTTGTAACTGTAATTTTGCTACTGTTATGAATCGTAATGTAAATACCTGATATGCAGGATGTATTTTCATTGTTACAAATTGAACATAATTAAAGCATAGTGATTATTCACACAAACAATATGTAATTATATTGTGTTTTCTGATGGTCTTAGGCGACCCCTGTGAAAGGGTCATTCGACCCCCAAATGGGTCACGACCCACAGGTTGAGAACCGCTGCTCTAGAAGGAGCCCAGCACTGCCTACACCTTGATTTTAGCCCAGTGAGACCCACTTTGGACCTCTGACCTCCTGAACTATAAGATAGTAAATTTATATTGTACTAACTCACCAAGTTGGTGGTAATTTTTTACAGCAGCGATAAGAAATCAAAACATGATGTTGTAGGTAAACTGGGTCTGGTAACCAAAGGGTGAGCACCTGCTTACTGCAACTCCTAGTCACCCACTTGGGGAAACTGTGCTTCTCTGAGCACTAAGGGTTTAGAGATTCCAATGAGGAGTGCTTCTGCCAAGGAACATGGCAGGGCTTTCATGAACTGCATGCGAGGATGCTGCCTGGGCACTTTACTCTCATCATGCTGAGGGACCAGCAAGCAAGACAGCCACTATCTTGGCAGACATAATGGAGTCTGGTCATCAGGAAGAAGTAACATTTTTGTTATAGAATGGGGACAGGGCAAAATACATTTGATGCCTGGTTATTCTACTTGGGTGCTTCTTGGTACCCCTTACCCAATTTTTAAAATATGTTTATTGACTTGATTTTAGAGAGAGAGAAAGGAGAGAGAGAGAGAGAGAGAGAGAGAGAGAGAGAGAGAGAGAGAGAGAGAGAGAGAGAGAGAGAGAGAGAAACATCTATTGGTTGCCTCGCTTATGCACCCCAACCAGGGATCAAACCTGCAGCCTAGGTATGTGCCCTGACTGGGAATTGAACCAGCAATTTTCTGGTGAACAGGATGATGTGAGCCACCAGGCCAAGGCCCCCCTTCCCCAATTCTGACAGTAATGGACAAGTGTGACAATTCTGGCCTGAGAAGGCCATGTCAGCCAGAGTCTCAGAAGCCTCAGGGATAAGAGTATTGTTACTCCCCCAGGTAAGCTACTAAGGCCAGGACATTGTTAGCTGAGGGTGTGGGAAATTCAGAATAGACAACCAAGTAAGAGAAGATGAACATAAGTTGTAACCTCAAGACCAACTGTAGCAGTGTAACCTTTCTCTCCTGTGTTCCCCCATGGCACACCAGAATCCCGAGGAGCTGCTCTCTGGACATATGTGAAGACATGGATCCTGGCCAAGCAAAGGACAATGCTCCGCCTAGATCCCCTTTCAGTAGTGGAGGATGTGTTCCTCCAGCTTCTAGAAGGGCTCTCTGCAGAAAACCTTCAGCCATTACCTCTTTTCAGAGAATGCCTCAGGTGAAGAGTGATATCTCGCCCAAGGTCACACCCCACATCCAATGACACATCCAGCCATCAATATGGCCACACAGAGACCCCTCATGTGTGCCTAAAATGGGGGACAACTCTGTGCCCCTCGGTCAGTGACGCCTCTGTTGAGACTGCATGAGAGCTCAGCTTCTCCCTCTGCCCACACCTCCCTTCTGCAAAGGCTGATGCAAAGAAGCACTCCTTAACGAGAACTCATGCAATAACCTCCACCTTGGAGTCAGCTTCCCAGGGAGCCTGACCTGCAACAGAGAATGAGGGCCGTGTGAAGTGGGGTAGGGAAAAGGTGGGCCAGTATATGGGATGGTGTTATTTTACTGGAGAGCAAGGGAAGCCTTGGCAAGGCTTTAAGCAAACAGTTTCATAATCTTTTGAAAAGATCCCTCTGGCTGCCATGCGGAAAATAGATTGTAAAGGTGAGATTGACAGCAGTGAGGCCCGAAGGACAGCTGCTGCGGCTGTTCGGGTGAGAGATCGCGGTGGCTGGACTGAGCGACGGTGGTGTTGGAGAAGTGAGGGCGGGCCTGAGGAGTCATGTGACAGATCTCGGTGATGGACTGGAGAAGGGAAAGGTAGAAGAGGGTCAGGAAGGAGGCGGTTCCAAGATGCCTCCCAGGTTCCAGCTTGCACAACTGAGTGGTGGGGTGAGACGGGGACACTGGGAGGAGGCCAGGTTTGGAGGGGGCAAGATCATGAGTCTGAGTCAGGACATGTTGAGTCTGAAGAACCTCTGAGACATCCCAGGGAAGGCATCAAGTGGGAGGGGGAAGGAGGTGTAAATCTGAGTCATGGACACTGCAGAGCTGCAGGAGCTTATGTTGGAGAAAGCGTGAGAAGAGAAGAGAAGAGAAGAGAAGAGAAGAGAAGAGAAGAGAAGAGAAGAGAAAAGAAGGAAGCCTGGGGATGGTTAGATAGGGGGGGATGAGACAGCCAACAAAGCCCCAAAGCAGTGAGCTGAGTAGGAGGGGAAAGAAATGGGTGTGAGGTCTGCTCTGGAGATGGCAAGCACAGCAGCCAGGGCAGGCGAGGTTGTGCTGCAGAAACTAATATCCCTAAAATACCAAAGTCCTAAAAAGATGACAGTTAACGTCTCCCTCACTGCATAGGTCCAGCACAGGTCTCTGCCCACCATGGTCCCTCAGGAACCTGGTTGATGGAGGCTCCGTCTCAAAACCAGCTACTACAACTGCTCACGCTGGGTAGGGGTGTGGGAACGGCACTTTGGCCTCTCAAATTTCTGTCTCACATTGTACATGACCTTGCCTAACATCAAAGGACACAGGGAAGGACAATGCTGCCGTGGCGCCCACAGAGGAAGAGAGCTGGGAGCTCAGGGCAGCACCAGCCTCCAACGCACTGAGGAAAGATGAGAGCCCAGCTGAGCCAGGTGTTGCTGAGCGGCCCAGTAACCTGAGGACTGAGAAGTGGCTCTGAATGAGGTGGTATGGGTCCTTACTGACCTGAGAAGTGGGTGTTTGGGGATCTTGAGGGACTAAAGGCTGGAAGGTGGCGGGAATTGGTTAGGGAGGAACAGAAGGCAAGGAAGAAATGAGAAGTGTAGACCACTCTTTCCATTGTGTCAGCTAGGACAGGAAAAGGGGCTGGAAGGGCATATCCAGAACAGTGGGAGTTCTGTTTGTGCTTTTAGTGGGAGATAACATGAATGTGCATGAAGACCAATGGGAAGGACCCACTGAGTGGGAGAGGTTAACTATGCAAGAGGAAGCCAGGATAAGCCATAGAGGACATACAGGTCTACCTGTCCTGATGCACCTGGGGCCCTGGAATCTCCTGTCTGAACAGCCCTAAGCTTACAACCAGGGCCTGCATGGACCTCTTCCTCTAGTCCATTGTCCAGAGGGTGGATGGCATCCACCAGTGTATGTACCCCAATGTCTGATGGGTAAGCAAGGGGCAGCCACTTGTGGGGTGTGTGGCTAGAGCCTGGCAGTGCAGGCTAGGGTGTGCACACAGTACTCACAAAGCCCCCACCCCACTGTTGGGGATGGAACCAGGAAGGTTAGTGAAGGGGGCTCTTCCCACACCACCAGATCCAGCCATTCACTCCAAGGAACCTGAGAATTCCAACTGAACCTGGCCTTGCAGGCCATTATGAAGGTACATCTGCCAAGTTTGGAGGAAAAAATGTATTTTATGGGACAGTTGTTAGCTTAATTTATACCTTTTAAATATTTAGACATATGATATGTGGATCTCCATTTTTCCTCTTGTTCTGAGCTGTTCAAATGCGAGGGGTGGGCCGAGGTGTGTAACAAATAAAAAAACACACAGAATTTATATAACATTTACATTTATGTAATGATGAAGTCATAAAATAAAATGTTTCACATAATTCCAATCTAATGTGTGTGGGAAGTATACACACAGACACAAGAATGCAGTTTTTATCAGTCAGCTTTTGCTGTGTAATGAGCACAAAGTTTCAGTGGCTTAAACAATAGGCATTTACTTCTCTTACATCTGTGGTGGCTGGTGCAGCCCCACCCATGTGTCTCATTCTGCAGCTCAGCTTGTTTTCTTCCTGCTGGAATGACCGGAGTTCATGAGGCAAGCTCAGCCACCAGGGAGTACTTCAAGTCTGCTTGTGCCACACCTACTCACTTCCCCTCCACAAAGGCCAGAATCAGGGAGAAGAGAAGTACATTCTGCCAAGCACAAAGCCATAGCAAGGGCATAGGGTAGGGAAAAATTGGAATTAATAATAATAATCACATATCAAACTGAGTTTCCCTAAGAGGATGAATGTGAGGTTGCCAGTGTGTTTGTGTGTGTTGGGGGGGGGGGTGATTTGTAATTAATTCTAATTACTAAAAGAATAGATGTTTTAATCTTTATAACTTACATGTATTCCCATACTTCTTCTGTAATAAAGCAAAAATAAGAAGACCTCAATCAAATTTCTAATATAAAATTCTAATATAAAATTTTACTAGTTGATTCACCTCGAAGACTGGCTAACCATCTTTAAAAAGAAAAAAATATATATCTTTTTTAGATCTTGATCTCAAACCATAAACAAAACTTAATTCTAAAAGGATAAGAAACCTACATGTAAAAATAGAACCATAAAAAACAGTAGGCAGACAGTATTTTGAAATACATCAAAATATCTTTCCTTTTTGTACTTCCTTGGGTGACCTTCCAGTTCTTCAGCCAGAGGCTTGCATTGCCTGGAGCTGGAGGGGGATGGAGGGAGGGAAAGGAGGAGGGAGGGAAGAAGAGAAGGGAGGGGGGAGAGGGAAGAAAGAAAGGAGGTGGGGAGGAGGGGAAGGAGGAAGGGGACTTGTGAGGAGGCAGGAAGAGGGAGCAAGAGGAAGGGAGCAGGGGAAGGGTGGCCAGCACCCACCCAAACACCTGCCAAGCAATGCCCTCTTCCCAAAGCAGCCGGGTGGGAGTGGGAGGTGGGAGGTGGGAGGTGGAGCCTTTCCTTCCCTGGGACACCACCATGGTCAGAAACCACTGTTTTCAGTAAATGCAGCAAAGGCCCAATTCCACCATAAGAGGCCCTTTGGGGCCTTTGGCCTGTAATACACAGAAGAGCTGGCTGGGAGAGGGGGCCAGGGCAGGAGGGAGAGGCCTAATGTGGATCAAAAGAGTGACAAGGGAGGGCACCAGCAGCATCCAGTGATGTGAGAGAGCAAGTGGTAAAAACAAAAGGCAAGAGGATACATGCATTGGATACTATTCCTGTAAAAGTTTAAAACGTACACAGATGTTATAATTGTTTATAAATACATTCATATGTTGCAAAAAGGATAAAAATGTGCTCAGGAATGTTGCAATTTCTGGGTAGCAATTACAGGGGGGAAGAAGGAAGGGGTTTAAAATGATATGTATAATTTCATTTGATTTTTAAAGAGAGATCTGAAGCAAATATTCAAAATGTTAATATTTGGTATATCCTTGGTGGTGGGTAGATTTTTCTATATTTTGAAATACATGGTTTGTTGGGGAAGACAGCCTGTGGAACAGTATGAATAATTTGATGTGATAGTTTAAAAACTATGTGCACATGTGCATGTTTACATATCTGTGCTCGGGTATGTGTCCACATGTATCTTTGTGCTGTGTGACTCTGTGATGGTGTCTGTGCATGTACCTTTGTTCCTGCCACTTGTGTGAGGGCCTGTGTGCACCTGTATAGAGTGCATGCATTTGTGCAACTGTATGTGTATCTGTGGCTGTATGTGTCTGCGCCATTGTACCCGAGGTGGTGTTTGTGAGTCTTTGAGTGTGTATATGTGTGTACATACCTGTGTCTTTATGCAGTTGTGTGAATGTGTGTGTCCGTGCTTGCCTGTGTACCCTTGTGTTCATGAATGGGAAGAAGATGGGTTGGACAAACACCAAAATCATTAAGCCATTTCTCTCCGGGAAGGGGAGACAGGATTTTTGTTTCACCTTCTTACATTCCACTGTGTGTGTGTTTAACAATGATCATGTATTCTTTATTAAAAATTTAAAACATTTTTCAAAACAAAGAATTTCACAGTTCAAAAAAAAAAAAATGAAAAGAATTTACCAGCATACCCTCGATGCTCTCCGGGGCTCCTCCTCTTTGCCCTAGGGCCCAGACTTGTGATTCCACCCACCCCCAAGTGCCCCAAGGACAGAGGAGCTTGAGGACATTTTCTAGCCCCAAGCCCGGTGCATTGACCAGAGCAAGCATGTAATTTTTCTGAAGTCTTGTGTTTTAACTTTAGAGGTTAGGCAACTTTTACATTCTCCTCTGTATATGTTTATCTTGACTTTAAGTCCCAAATCTTGGAGTCAAGGGGCCTCTCAAGAGGACTCCCTCTCATTCACTTCCCCAGCTCCTGTTTGCCTCCTGGGGTGGGGGTGCTGGGCCAACCGTGCCTGGAATAGGAGTGACTGTTTAACTACAGCCCCACTGGAGGATCTTAGAAGGAGCACTTACACTGGGCTGGGCCAAGTTCTTTGCATATGCTGTCACATTGATTCTCCCAGCAGCCCCCTCAGCTTGGCACTAGTATTACTGTTCTCACACCTCAGAGAAGATACTGAAGCGTGGAGAGATTAAGCCCAAGGTCACCCAGTTGGACTCAGACGTCCGGGTTCATGCTGTCCACAGACTGTCTCCCTACGGTCTAGGCCCAAGGAGAAGGAATTGTCTGTGACAAGGAGGAGGGTCAGCAAACTGAGTCTTGGTCCCAGAAAGGAACCTTGGGCCATTTCTGATAGACCAAAGCCTGCTTTCCTTTTTGTCTCAGCTTTTTCCCCTCAGACCTGTGAAAATGCATCTGTTGGGCCCCCAGTCCTGTGACACCAGAGCCACTAAGATGGTCACTTGGAGCCAGAGTGGTAGCCACACAAAGTCATTTAGGGGTGGGACTTGATGCTCAGGGCTGTTTGCCCAAGGAACCAGAGGAGGCTTGTACTGACTGAGACCACGTGGACCTCACTGTCCCCCAGCAACAGCAACAGCTTTATCTTTCTGGAAATCTTTTCCATGTGTTGTAGCAGGAGCAGTCCAGGGATGGCTTTTGTGCTTCTTCCTCAGGTGGGGCACCCGGATCCCACGTGCTGTTGACAGGGAACAGCCTGTCCTCATGCCTTGAGGGGCTGCTGGTAGCACTGCAGCTGGAGAGAAGAACGAGGCCTGAGAGGAACCCACAGGAGAGGGGGTCAGAGGCCCAGGGCCAGCAGCCAGGCTCCATGGTCTGGAATCAGCCATGCTCTGTCAGGCCACGTTTGGGTCTCAAGTCTCCTGGCACCCTAGAAGGACCTGCAGCAGTGTGACTGACTGTCTCAACCTTCCTTGGAAGGTGTCCTTTTGGGTTTGGGGTCTTTCTTCACTGCTTAACTTCTACCTTCCTTCCAGCTTAGAGTTCTGGCCAACAGCCCTTCACCTTTGGGGGACAATTGTGCCCAACACAAAGTCCATCCTTTCCTTCCCCCAGGCAGAGCCTGACTGTGCCTGGGGCTCCAGGCAGAGCCTGACTGTGCCTGGGGCTCACCTTCTAACTCAGGGATCAGGGCAGCAAGTCCAGCCCTGTGCAGGCCAGGGCAAAACTTGATTGGTCCAGGCTAAGCCCTTCCAGGGGTTGGCTTGCAAGTTGGTCAGTGGGATGTGACAAAGAGGGCTGGGGGACAAGGAAGGAATCATTTCCATGCTTGTCCAGGGAGGCGTGAAGCTTTGAGCTACATTCATCTGGGATCAGCGAAGAGCAGGTTGAGGCCAGGCCAATGTGAACAGGATGACAGAGGAAAGTGGAGAAAGCCTTGAATGTTCCCACTTGCCATTATGTGAGAACAAACTTTCATCTCGAAGCCATTCAAGGTAGGTTTTTTCTACTCGCACCCAAATTCACACAGACTCTTTGAGAATCTGGTCAAAATACTGAGTTCTCTTGGGGAAAAGGCTCAAATACAGAGAGTAGTGAGCAATTTGCAGGGGGTGGGGCGGTTCCTGGTCTCTCAGGAGCCACCCCCAGGCCACAACACATTGGGATTTCTGGTCAGATCTCTGTCTCATCACTGTCACTGAGATCCTGGCTCCTGGAAGGACAGGTTGGTTTGGTTCTGAGCAGCATACCCAGCTGCAGGCAAAAGGTGGGAAGCAGGGTCTGTAGCACCTGGAGACAGCCCCTGCTTTCTCTCCACCAGAAAGCAGAAAATGCCCACTGAGCATAGTGGGGAGACTGCGCAGCGCTCAGTGAGAGCTGACTGGTCTTGTTTCATTTTCTTCAAGGGTAGGCGTGGGCAATCTGCTCCCACCCTCATCCCTCAGGCAGGTTCAGATCACTGTTCTTCAGGGAGTGGGTCTGCTGGATGACAGACAAAGAGGTCCAGTTTAGGGGATGGGGTGGGGTCCCATGCTTATCACTCCCTTTAGTCTCCAGCTTCTTCGGGGTCCTAAGCAGGCAAGAAGATTGAGGGGATTCCTGGGGTGAAGGCAGAGGCCAAGTGGATGTCAGACTGTGATCGCTGGGCCAGGCTGGCTCCATTCTAGCCTGGTCAGAGGCCATCTCTGAGGCTTGAAGTGGGCACATACCTAGAAAGGTCTGGCCATCACCCCAGGTGGCCTGGGGATTGGGAAGGAGACAGTCCTGCCTTAAAACCTCAGCCCCCAATTCCTACCTTCAGTGAGTACCAACTGTGCCTCAGCCTGTTCATCTGCTGCCTGGTCACAGCCTTCCTCAGAAGGTTGAGTTCAGCAGACCCTGGGATCTTTTGGGGCTCATTTTAGTTTTATTAAGGCCCTCATTTTTAAACATAGTCTGCAAGTAGCAACAACAACAAAGTGCAAAGTCACTCTGGAAGCCACTTGGAAACCTATGGAGGCGGAGGCCTTGTCTGCAGCACCTGGGTGCAGGGCTTGACCTGCATGTGCTTCACACAAGCACTGAAAGAGGCGCCTCAAAGCAAGGCAGGTTTGACCCCGCTTTGTAAACTATGAACTGTAATGGCTTAAGTGCTAGTCAAATCTACTGGTAAAGCAAGTTACATTCTGATTAGACTCACATCAAATTTTATCTCTTGGACAAAGATGTAGTTCACAAGATGTTTCCATGTTTTCAGTCCTAATGATACATCTTCAATAAAAATAAAAGTCTCACCATTGCATTATATACCACAGATCATTAAGTGCCTATCACAATCCATGTTGAAGGCTCAAGTGTAAAAGATGGTTGACATTTAGCCAGGAACCTTTAAAACCCTGAGACTAAATTATGACCCAAACTTACTCTTATTAATGACATGTATAAAGTTCAACTCTTTAATAAAAGGATTCAAGAATATAAAAAGAAAAGTTCCCAGCAATAGTAAGGAAATAAGGTCCTTCAGAATGATCAGTTTTTGTTTTGATTAAATTGTGCATTTTTAATATAGTTGGTATAAAGTGAACCTCTTAAAAAACATCTAGGAATTTTAAAATAAAATGGAACATCCTATTTTCAGGGTCACCAGTATCACAGTGAGATTTGTCTCTTAAACAATGATACTTAGTATCTGTGTAGTTCCATGAATACTTTTGAAGTGTCATATTAAAACCAATCTTGTGGCCTTGAGGCAAAGAGAAGCAATTAGTCTTGGAATTGTGAATAAATAAAAATCCATTTATACAGCCGTCCTTGACATGTACCTTGCAATTCTTAGAAACTTCATCTAGTGGGAAAAGAAATGTTAAATCATGAATACCAATACTAATCACACTGCCATGTGGCTTCCTAAAATACTTTAGTTCATACCAATGTTTTAAGTATGAATTTATATGTATATATTCATCTATATTGAACACAAAACAAGAAGCCCTAGCAGGCACCTAGAAGAGAGGGAGAGAGGAGTGAGGAGCGTTGAGGGCCAGCCACAAGGGCCACCACTAGCAGGTTTTCAATGGGTCTGTGCTTCTCAAACATAAGCGTGGTGCATTTTTCCAAATGTTCCTTCCTTCCCCCTCAAGCACTCAAAGGCCTGGGAAGGGTTAAGGTTCTGTCCCTAAAGAAGGGCCCTCCTCCATTTGTGATCCCAGCCACCATTTAAGGGAGGACTCAGGAGGTCAAAATATTTGGTTAACTTGCTTCACTTCTTATTTGGTTCCATTCCTTCAATGTCGGATGGGGTATGTATAAATGGGGGCTTTGCTGTCCCTTGGCCTTGTGCAGCCCTGAAGAGATTGGGGCTGTTAGCCACGGAGCAGAGCAGAGCTGACCTCCTGGGCCTGGCAGGGGTGCAGAGAGCAGAAGGGTGCTATGGTGGGCAGGGGCTGAAAGCTCAAAGCCCAGTGGCGCCAGGACAAGGCAAGCAGTATGCAGTCCGGCTGGACCCGCTGCAGAGATCCCTGACCTACTTCCACGGCCCCTTTTGGTTCTAGGAGCAGCTAAAAATCCATAAATTAAGGATATTAACTGATGGAGCCTGCGGCACCCTTATAAGCTATTTAAATCTATAAATTTACAACATCTTCTGCATATATCAAGTAATTGAACTAACTGCAGGGATGTAACTTTAATGAGAAAATTTCCCCCTTCTCCTGTAGTTCAAGCTCTAAAATAAATAAATAAACAAATAAATAAATAGCATCTTTCCCTAGGAGGAAAGTTTCTGCTTATTCCCACGTGGAGAAGTCACAGAAGCGCGGTCCCGGAGCTCTTTCCACACGCAAGGTCCCCTAGTCAAGGGAAGCAGGTCCCCTACTTCGTCCACCTCCTACCATACTAGAGTCCCCCCCCCCCCCCCCCCCCCGCCCATGGCCGACCCCAGTGCCCCCAGCGACTGAGACCGCTAGAGGGCGCCCAGGTCCGGCTGGAGCTCCGGATGGGGGCCCCGCCGGGGCTCCCAGCCGGAGTGCACCCGCCCTCCATCGCCAGCCTGGCTCTGGCCTGGGTGTCGCTGGAGCCGGACGGAGGACGCAGTGCAGGCCGTGCGCACTGGCGTCTCTGAGCTCCGTTTCCTAGGAGCCGGGAAATAGTCCCGGGGTGTGGGGACGGGCAAGGCTCCAGGGAAAGCGGAGAAAGGGGAGGAGGAGGAAGGGGCAGCCGACTTGGGGACCTGGGAGGGAAACCCGGGGAGCTGGCCTTGGCGCCGTTGGGAGTCTTGGCCACAAAAGTCTCCAACGCGCGGCGCGCAGTGGGGAAATGGCGCGTCTGGCCCGGGGCGGACTGCCGGGCACCCCCTCCCCCGCGGTGGCCGACCGCGTGTCCGCAGACGTCACGAGCGGCGCTGCTCAACGGGAGAGGGGCAGTCGGGGCAGAGACCTGGGGAGGGGGAGGGGCGGGCTTGGCCCCCGGCTCCGCTCAAGCCTGGCAGACTGGCAGCCCAGTTTCTTCCCAAGTCCCGCCCCTGGCCTCGGGCGCCGCGGCGGCGGCTGCTCTCCTCTTTGTAACCGAGGAGTCAAGAAATGTGAGAAACGTGCCCTGTGTTACTTATTTGGGAGCCGAAAATTTATGCCCAGCTGAAAGTGCCCGGGGAAATATTACATCAGATGAAATGACAATGATTAAAATCAGCTTTCCCCCCGCCCCCTTATGAGCCTGGAGGAGGCCCGGGCGCCGCGTGGCCGGCCGGCGGGGGGCTGGGCGTCGGAAGGCACGGGGGCCTGGGCGCACCGTTCCCGGGAGCGTCCTGACGGAGGCCCTGGCGGGAAGGCGCGGGCTCCGAGAGAGGCGAGTGGGAATCACCCGAAGAAAGGAGGGAAAATAGTGCATTTCGGTCGCCTAGCGCGGTAGGCGCGGGCGCGCGGAGCTAATTGCGACTCTAATCTTCTGCCCCGCGGCGCAGCCGAGCCCCGAGCCAGAAGTCGCCGCGCGCTCCCGCTCGCGCTCGCCGCGCTGGGAGATTTGGAGCCGAACCGTTGCCCTTTGCGTCCGGGCTCGGCCACCACTAGACGCGGGCCACGGGCTAGGGCGTGGGGCTGGTTTCCTCGCCAGCAATCGGGGAAGGCCGCTGGAGAGAGGAGAGGGAGGAGAGGAGGTGGGAGCTGCGGGAGGGCAGCTGGAGAGCGGCGCGAAGAGGAGGAGGAGGCGGCGGCGGCCGCCGCGAAGAGGGGAGGAGGCGAGGGGAGGGCGGGGAAGGGAGGCCCCGGCGCGCCGCGCCGCGCCACGAGGGGCCGCGCGAAGCGGGGGCCGGGGCGGGAGGGGTGGGTGGGGGGAGGGCTGGGGGCGAGAGAGAAAGTAACTCCAGGACGAGACCGGAGCGACCCGCGCAGCGAGCACAGGCGGCTAGGCTGCGCCAGGCGCCCGAGACCGGCGGCTGCGGGGGGCGGGGGCTGTGCCCGAGCCCGATCCCCCGCTCCGGCTCCGAGGTAAGCCCCGCGCGGGCGGCTACCCCTTACCGCCGCGCACTCCTATCCCTAAAGTGGCTGCGGTACCGAGAAAGTCACCCGGCCGTGGTTCGGACCTGGGCGGGGGCTGCTGCTTTGTCCGGGTGCTGGGCGGTGGGGGCATCCAGCACAAAGGCCTGGCGCGGGATGGGGAATTGCCCACGTGGGCTGGTCCTGACCTGGGGTAGACCCTCCCCACGCGGGCGGGTTCGGCGCTTCCTGCCGCGCGGGGCGGAGGGGGGGGGGGCGGGTTCAGGCCCCAGCACTGGAGCCGTAAGTGCAGGGCCGGCGAGTTTCCGGGGTCAGAGCTGGGCTCACGCAGCTCGGGCTTTCGGGGCGGATGGGGCCCGGCTCGGGGCTCAAATCAGGGAGAGAGAAAGTCTCTAACGGGACAGATGTGCGTGCTCTTGACGCCCACCCTGCGTGTGCGAAACGGGACGGGAGGGGTTGGCAAGCTCCTGGTCGTCCCAGGTGCGCAAGGTCTGGGGCTCCGGGGCCGGCTGCGCGGATACGCGGTCGCTGCCGGTCGGTACTCATTGCCTGGACGCGTGCATTGGACACACAGTCCAAAACATCTCTCCTTTTGTAGCCGAAGCGCCTTTAAGTCTTCTCTCGCCCCCGACCCCGACTGCTGAAAGATAAGCTTCAAGTTTTCACTCCGTCTCTCAAACCTACATGAAGGAATTTAACTGAATCGAATAACAGCATTAGTTTCAGTTGTTTTTTTAAATCCCGCCAACAATAAACTTCGAGAACAAAAGCGCTTTTACGTCCTTAATTAGGCAAGCTTCCCATCTGTGGTCTCTTGCCTGCTTCTTGATTTAACTTTGTCCTCCGCCCCCACAGCACACCCCTCCCCACCCTGTCAGGCTCTTCGGGTTCCTCGGCCACCCGGGCCCCACGGCGCCGCCGGCCTCAGCCCAGCCGGCTCGAGGCGCCCTGAAGTTCTCTCACACTGGCCGGTGGGCTTCACCGCGGGGGCTGGCGCGCACCAGGTGGCCCGCGGACCTAGCTCCCAGCCTAACCCCAGGGCAATTCTGCAGACCCCTGGCAATTTCGCCCTGGGCTGGCACCCAAGGCGCAGAACTGAAGAGAGCTCGAGAGGCGCCTTCTGTTTACCTTTTATGGTTAAAATAACATCTTAGCAAAGAAGCGACTTCACGAAGAAGCGATTTAGTGAAATCGTCTCAAGCTGCCGCCGCTCAGCCAGCTTAATCACCCCCAGAGAGCTGAACAACTGCGAGCACAATGGGACACAGAATCATTTTGTGTGTAAATGAGCGTGGCATTCTGCTCGCTTCCCTCTGCTCGGGCGGGCGCGGGTCCCGGGGCTTCCGCGGCAGCTCTGAGAAGCGGGTCAATACCCTGTCAGTTTGGAAACCCACGGGCCCTGCAACAGGCTGTTCACTGCCGATACTCGGGTGGGCCGTGGTGGTGTTGGGACTGGGTCATGGGTTTGATGCCGGTGTTGGCGGAATGAAGTTGTGTCTCTTACTGCACCCACTTTTCTGACCTCAGCAGTGGTTTCCGGGAAAAGGGTCGTCCAGCACAGAAGCGTTGGTCGGAGGAAGCACTGGAGGTTCTGGTCAAGGCGTAAAGCCTGGGGCTTCCAATGGTGAGTTTCTGGTTTGCCATGAACATCAGGTTGTGCTTGCAAAGGAAAAGCGCCTGGATGAGAATGGGATTGAGCAGCTTTTGTGATGGGTACTTGGTGTTAAATGCCACTTTTGAGTAGTGTCGTGTGCAGTTTGCTTTGATAAAATTTCCATCAGAATTCCTTCCAGCAGTTTGTCCTCAGTGTGGCTTTCCTTCTGACTCCGCACCCAGCAGAGCCTCCCACGACAGGGCAACCCATTCTTGAGATCTGTTTTGGTTTCTCAGAACTTCTTGAGATAGGTGATGTGCTTTTTAAAAAAGCTAACTGGAACTCAAGAATGTCAAAAGCAGCAGGCTCTGAGCAGCCCCTAATGAGGATGTAATTAAACATCTCTTCTAATAGAACCCCCACCCCTACCCAGTTTCATGTCAGGGAACTTTCCAGGACACTGAGGACAGAACAAATCTTAGGAAAGTAATATTACTTAAATTTACACAATCTGATGCTCATTGGACTTTGGTCCGTGTTTCACAACTGGATGTTAACTTTCAAGGCGCAAAATCAACCCTTAAGGGAGATTGCTCCCTCAAGATTTAAACCTGTGAGAGACAAGTCCAGGTTAGCCCTGTGCAAGCCAGTGGAAGGGTGATATTCACTGTGCATGCCCCTCCCCCCTCTTGCACAGGGCCTATACAGTGCTCTGGGGTGGCTTCTGAAGACTGAGGAACAGTCTTTTTTTCAGGTGGCTATGGAGTAGAGAAAAGGTGCTAAGTGACTCTGAGGAGGAGCAGGAGATAGGGTCATTTGCTGTGCTGCTGTGGGTTTCCTTCTGGTCAGCTCTCTGATGCCTCAGGGGTGTAATTCCAAGGGGGCTGGGGTACACGAGGCACAGACAAGACCATTATGGGGGTTGGAGACGTCCTAGGCTCCCCAGCCCATGGAGGGTGGGGAAGGATGCCCTCCCTGCACGGTGGTCCACGGGGTTCTCTGTTGATGCAAGAGGAGACACGCTTGGTAACATGTCTCTAAACCAAAATACCAGGAAAATCAGATTTGTTCTGAAACATTTTGGGCAATTAATGGTGAGCATATGTTTCAGTATTGTCATTAGCTGAATTAGCAGACATGGAGCTGCCCAGAAAACGAGTGTGTGTGTGTGTGTGAGAAAGTGTGTATGTAAGTAATTTGCTATGTCCCAAATGCATGTTTTGGGGGAAGGGGACAGAATAGTGGTGGGTAGAATCTGGAGACTGCTTTGTAGTAGGCTTGGGGGCCAAAAGAGCATGTGTGAAAAGGACAATTTTAAGTGTCTTTGACTCCATGGGAGACATAGTGCCCATGACTACTGAGTAATAAGCCCTCTGGTTTGTCGGTGCTTCCCACAGATACTCTGGGCAGCGATGGAAGCCTAGATGCCTCACCGCAAGGAGCGGCCGAGCGGGTCCTCGCTTCACGCCCAAGGCAGCGCAGGCACTGAGGTGAGAGCCCGAGGGCAGGCTGGTCGGAGCCGTGGCCGCCTCTTTGCCCTCTTTCTGAATGCCTGCTCAGCGGCTGCCCTTCCTCGCAGCTGCGGCATTCAAGAGATGGCTGTTGACTTACTGTATGATTATGTATTTTTTGAAACAAAAATGCTCTTAATTTGATGTGAAATTTACTACATGTATAAAACTCAACGCCTTAGGTGCTGAAGAAGTCACTAATTTAGAGGTGTCTCGTTACCGAGACAAACTTGCAAAAACCCCTGAATCCCAATTCACAAATTGGCAATTCGTTTGTCAGGGGATATTTCACATCTAACACATAAGCCTGCGACCTTTAATTAGAATTTTGCAGTTTGTTTTATGCCCCTGGAGGTTGACACCTTGAGTTTTTTTTTCTTGATTTCTTATTGCTAATAAGCATCTTTCTTTTTCCCTCTGGTACTTTGAAGAGGACGATGCAAATACACTTAATTACAATGGTGACCATAATTTGTCAGCTGAATATGTGATCAGGCACAGGCACAAGTGATCTGATTAGATCTGTGATCACATTGGCAGTAAAGGGAGTACATAGCACTGTTGTGAACTCTTGTTTCTGCTTTGTTTCCATCTCCAGGAGGGAGGAAGCATGTCCCGGTTGTCTCTCACCCGGTCACCCGTGTCTCCCCTGGCTGCCCAGGGGATCCCACTGCCAGCCCAGCTTACTAAGTCGAATGCACCTGTGCATATCGATGTGGGTGGCCACATGTATACCAGCAGCTTGGCCACGCTCACCAAGTACCCCGACTCCAGGTAAGAGCTGAGTCCCTTGTAGTACCAGGCGTGAGGTGGTGACTGGCAGCATCTGCATTCTGTTACCTGTGGGGCCTGTCTCCTCTGCCAGCGAGCATGCAGGCTCTGCAGGCCCAGCTGGGGAACTAGGTAGGGTTTGGGAGGCTGAGTCTTCCTGTTGAAGGCTGCTTTGTACAGGGACTTGTGATCCTGGCTGCAATGGTAGTGCTAGGTGGATCTTCTGACCCACCGGCAGAAGCCACTTATTCAGAGCCAGACCCACCTGAAGCTGACCAGCAGCTGACTGGGGAATCTGACATGCCTTCAGGTTCCTCTTTAGTGGGACTCAGGCCTGGCCTTTTCAAGGGATCATTTGTGAGCAATGCTGTATACTTCAAGGGCTCATGTTCCGATTCTAACCCTTGGGAAATCACTTAAGGAGAGGGAGGAGGGGAAGCTTCAGTATGCCGTCTTTATCAGTTGGGGTGGCTACAGCTGGACCTTGAGGGCTAGCAGCAGGCTCAGGGGGGTGGGGGTGGGGGATGCAGTGACTGCTCTGGAGAAGCAGAAGCCTCCTACCTCATTAGCACATAATATGTCTGACCAGGACCCTCCCAACCTCGCACCTCACACTCTGCAGAGCTCCCTGGCCCTCCTGCTTTGGGGGCCTATCTGTAGGAGGTGCCAGATGCTGCGGACTCCTACTCTTGCCTCTTGGGTGTTTCCCTCCCAGAGGCAGACCTGGATTCCCACTGGCAAGCAGCAGGACTGACCCAACTGGGGTAGGTCTCTGTGAGCCTGCCCGGAGGTGACGCGCATGCTGCTTACTGAGCCTGAAACTTCTTGCTCCTGGCACAGCAAGGCGGCCACTGCTGAGGGCTGAGCAGCGGGAGGGCCATTGCTGTGGGCATCGCCCTTGTTTTATACATTTAAAGTAGCAAGAGGAGTTAATTAGTCCTCCCAACACTGAGGGATCATCTCTGGGAAGCTTTCTTGTCAGGCTGCCTTGTCATCAGTGTGGTTGCTCAGAGCACAAAGGATTCCTAGTGTGCGGACGTGGCTGTTTGCGTAATGGGGGGCCAGGGTGGAGCCCTCCATGGAGCTGCAGTGTTCCCTCGAGGAGGGACCTTGAGATAGATGCAGTCTCCAGTTCCGATTCTGGGGGGCAGATGGCAGCTGAGGCTTCATTTTCTTGGCCCCACAGACGCTAGGTCTGGGGCACTTGTGAACCTGGGGCCTTGGGGGTGGAGGGGAAGCAGCAGCAGTGCTGGCCGGAGTGCTAGCTTGCAGAGAGCCCTGTCTAGGACAGGAGATGGATTCAGCGTATTTAATTTCAACTTTTCCCTCTGTGGCAATCCCGAATCTTGAGATAGATCACCCTTTAATCCATTGACGACGGTTGTGTGTGAAATTTATAAAACCCGTGTGCACAGCCTCTCTGAAGAGAGTTTCCTGAAATCAGACACTTGCCCTTCTGGAATAATCACAGCCCAGGCCCACAGGGAATGGCCTCCTCATTCTTGTGTCTAGGCTGCTGCCTGGGAGCAGTGAGGGCAGGGGTGGCCCTCCCTGAGGCCGACAGTGCAGCTTGTCCTCACCTGCCGGAGGGCCTGCTCTGTGGTGGGGCAGGCCTACTGATAGGGAGCTGAGGCCCCTGTGGCTGCTAAGCTGCAGGATATGCCCAGAGGGGGTGGCAGTTTGCATTCTTTCCTGAGGCTTGGGCTCCAGATGAATCTGCTGTTCTGCATGGATGGCTTCTGGCTCACAGAGGACCTGCTGCTTTGGCCTGGAGCTTTGGCCTGGAGGCCAGAGGGTGGTATGACCTGTAGGACAGCCAGGGAACAGTGGGTCAAGTCAGGCCTGAAAAGTGGGTTGGGCAGCTGTGCTGGCAAAGGCCCTTCAGATCTCTCTTCTCTCTCCCTGAGTGAGTCATTAAAATAAAAAATAAAAAACAAAAAAACTATTTTTCACCAATTCTGGAAACCAAGAGCAATCCTTTACACGGTTTCACTTTGTGAGTCACCTGGAAATGGGGAATTAAAAGTGCTAAGGTCCCCTGGGGGGCAGGGGGGCGGGGCGTGTTTTCTGTTTAAAAGTCCTATCCTAGACATTGCTGAGAGACCAGGGCCTCGTGTCCCCAGACTCTTGGGTCCCTGTGCCCACAGAACTATGCCTGGGCTTCTGGTTCTTGGCTGGTGGGGGCAGCTCTGACACCAGGAACAGTTGCCACCCCTGGTTGGCCCAGGAACAGCTGTCAGTCATTGCCTAGAGACAGCAAAACGCAGCTGCCCAGGGCTAGGAGTAGACTCCCTGGGGCTGACGTGTAGCTGCCCTCACCGTCACCTTCACCATCGCTTCACTCTCACATCCCTCTGACTGTGAGAGGCAACCCTTTGGGATGTCCAGAAGCTTTAGAACTAATAAAACCTTCCACTGAAACATGAAGGAAATTGGAACCAATGCTTAAACAAAGAGAAAGGAAAGAAGATCCCTGTCAGCTGTGGTCAGAACTGGTCAGCCTATACCTTGGAGGTCTTCTGAGCTTGGCACCCAAGCACTGAGGCCTCCCTCAGAGGGTGGCCCAGGGCAGGAGCTGACTAAGACCCTGTGCGCATCTGGTGCTCCTTTGTGGTGACTGACCTAACCTTCCTTCAACCTGCTCTTGTTCTTGGTAGCCTCAGACCCCAAGGGCATGAAAAGCCTTAGTCCCCTGAAGAGGCATTGAGTCATGGAAAGATCTAGAACCAGCTAGTCCTGAAATGAGGCAGACTGAGCACCTTCTGGTCTTGGACCAATAAACTACCTAGAAGCCCATCGTCCCCAGAGTGTGGGTGGATCAGGAGCCCTATAGACTCCCAGTCTGACATCAGAGGGACGTGCTGTGCAGCTAGAAGGTTGCTGGCTGTGCGGAGTGTTTGCGCTCAGCCAGGAAGGGTGGAGAAAGTTCCACAGGGAGGTTTTGGCTTAGGCCTGGCTGGCTCCCCTGTGGATGTGACTTTTACTTCTGTCTGCCGATGCCATGTGGGGACCCTTAGCTGTCTGATGGTGACTGCCAATGGTACCTGGCAGCCTTGCTCAGTCCCATCTCTCTCCAGGGATGCTGGGTGGCCTTCAGTCTGCTGAGGCCAGGTCTTGGGGGCTTTGACAGTTGGAACAAGCCGTGGAGCCAGCAAGACTTTATTGTAGGGCTGTATACCCCAGTGCTATTGTCACCAGGCATGGGGGAGAGGGTTGATAGGGCTCGATGGCCTCGGAGCGCTGAGACGAGGTGTATCTGGGTGACCATAGCACTGGTTTCACAGCCTCAGGCCTCTCCACACCTGCGTATGTCCGTCCATGAGGCAGCCTTGCCTTTTATACAGCCGCACTGGGACAGGGGCTGGGCCATGTCCCCAGACTGAGAACAGGTCACTACGTGGCTACTCTGCACCTGGGAAGAACCTCATGGCTGGTACCTGAGTGTGCCAGGCCACCAGAGTGGAGGACTGTGTACACAGGAGGCCCTGAAAGAGGCTCTGGTGCTCTAACCCCTCAGCTTCTGCCCAGCTCATGTGCCCTGGTGCACAGTAGCAGGGCAGGGCCTCTGGCATGGAGACCTGGAATGGACAGAGGGCCGGGCTACTGGGGGAGGCGCGCACGTGCCTGGAAGATCCCTGCCAGTCAGAGAATGAGGGGGTCATGGGACCAGCTCGTGCAGGCTGGACTGGAAGGCCTGGGTCTCAGGTCAGGGCCACCCTGTTCCCAGCCTGTGCAGACAAGCTGCAGCCTTGGGAGCATCTAGCTGTGGACAAGTGTGTGGCCCTGCCTGCTGAAGGATGTCTGGAGGTGCTAACTAAGAAGACCCTGCCAACCTCCCTCCCATTTGTGAGCCAAGCGCTTGGCTGTCACTACTCCTTTTTGTGGCTCCTAATTGTCCACAGTTGGACCTGGGGTCTGCAGGGGAAATGAGCCAAGCCAAAGCCCACTGCCCTGGGCATTAGGAAGGCCAAAGCCTTGGTTCTGAAGCCTGCTTCCTCCTCCCTGGAGCGGACGGGAATAGGCCTCAGGTGCTCCCCGAGACCTGAGTTTCTGTCAGAACCACTGCCCTTCAGAGGGCAGGGTGCCAGGTCCCTTCTCCCTTCCCTGGCCCCTCCCAGGTGTGCACATCTTCATGCACTGTGGTGTATGTGCCTGCACTACTTCTGTGTACGTGTACACTGGTGTGTGCTTACACAGGGGTGTGTCTGTACATGTGTGTACCATGGTACATGTGCCTGTGGCATGCATACATGTGTGCAGAAATGCCTGCCTGCCTCAGATCTCCCTTAGGGCTCCCTGAGTGAGTGGCTGTTGATGGCTTATCTGTGAGTTTGTCACATGTACATAGCTTGTGGTGACTGTTGTGGCCTTTGCCTGGATGTGTCTGGGTCTGCCTGTGATTTCTGTGTTGCCAGGGAGGGGACCATGTGACCCTGTGCCTGTTGCTCAGGTGTGTCACATCTGATGCTTGTTCCTGTGAGTTGGTGAAGTGGATGTGTGGGACCCAAGACTGTCTCGGCTGGTTTACATGTGTTCACTGGGTATGTGGCTGTGGGCTGGGGTGTCTGATGGTTGAGAGTTTCTTGGGTGGGACTCTCTGGCAAAGGCTTGTGTGTGAGGGGCAAGGAGGCTGTGTCTGTGTCTTGCTGTTGATTTCCAGGCCTATAATGTGTGTCAGCAGGCAGGTGTGTGTAGCTGGGTGTGTCTCCCTCTGGCTGTGGCTTGTGAGTGTAGGCAGAGTGCGTGGCGTGTGATGCTTCTGTGCCAGTGTCCTGTCTGACTGTGGCCTGGCTGCCTCTGGTGTCTGTAGACATCCATCAATCCAAATCACCCATGTAAGGCCCTTCGTCACTCCAGCAGGTTGGGCTCCAAGGAGTTTGGCCTGGGGTAGGTGGACTGGCCCTTCCATTAGATGCCCCACCCTCCATCTCTTCCAGAATAAGCCGCCTCTTCAACGGCACTGAGCCCATCGTCCTGGACAGTTTGAAGCAACACTATTTCATTGACCGGGATGGAGAGATTTTTCGCTATGTCTTGAGCTTCCTGCGGACGTCAAAACTGCTGCTCCCGGATGACTTCAAGGTAAGTCTGTGGCCCATGGCTACCCTGCACTGCCTGTGCAGTGGCATTACACAGGGGACTCTGTGACTTCATAAGTGGACCCACGGTTGTCATGGCAACCATAAAAAGTTAAGCGATGAAGCCAAGGGCTAAATTAGTTTTTTTAAACTAATTTTTCCTCACATGTTTAGCTTATTTATCAGGGTGTAACAATAATTAAGCAGTGGCAGTCACACTTAACTGATTCCGTGTTTGTCATGTTGAAGGACTGTTATGTGCTGGAGTTATAGGAGTTAGAGGTTCCTAGATTTGTTCCTTGTTGGCCATTTATTTGCAGGGGGGATCCTGGGTCCAATCCAAATACCCTTTAAACAAAAGGTGACCCGCAGGTCTTGGAGCAAGCCTGTCCAGTTCCCGAGAGTCCTGTCTTATGCTGGGTCCCTTCATGGCCCCAGGAATCCCAGAGGATGGAAATTTAGGCCTGGGCCACTGTGGCTCACAGCAGCAAGTGTCCTTCCTTCCTTCCTTCCTTCCTTCCTTCCTTCCTTCCTTCTGGCACCCAGAGGACCAGTGGCCCTGGGCTGTTTTGTTATTGGGTCCCAACAACTGAACTCAGTCTGAAAATACAGTAGTCCCTCTATATCACAGTTCACTTATTGCAGCCTTACTGTATTGCGGAATTTTATTAAATTATTTATCACGGATTTTTCAGTATATCGCGGGATTTTGCGGTACTGTGTACGTGTGTTATTAAAGTTACGTAGGTTTAAGAGTGTAGAATTTGTTTAAGAACATAAGTAGTGTTTATAAAAGTGTGGAAAGGTTAATAAGGGACTGGGGAAGGTTAATAAGGGCCTGGGAACGGTTTATAAGTGTGTGGGAAGGGTTTATAAAGCCTTAAAGTATATATAAATACTAAAGTAAATGTAAGGTTCCTACTTCGCAGATTTTCACTTATCACGGGGCGGGGGGGGTGGTGGTGGTTAAGAACGTAATACCCGCGATAAGTGAGGGAACACTGTACAGTGAAACAAGACAGACGTGGGTCCTGTTCCCACCCCGTGGTCTGGTGGGAAGATCGGAGTTGAACAAAAGAGACTTGAATTCCGTAGGGGCAAACACTTCAGAGAAGGGGTCGGGGAAGGATGTTTCTCTGGGAGGTGAAGGAGAAAGGAAGGCAGACAGGTTAAGGGCCTTGGTGAGGAGGCAAGGTGGCAGTGCCTTCTTGACTTGGTGACAAGGTTTAACCTGGGGCTGTATGAATGGGGGGGGCAGGAAGGGAGGCTGCTGGCTGATGTCTGATCCTTGGTAGCTGGCTCAGCATTTGACATTTTACCCTGAATTAAGGACTGATGATCAGATTTGCAAACGGATTGCTGGAGCTATTGTGTGGAGAAGGATGTGGGGAGGGTGGTGTTGGGGTCAGGAGGCCAGGAGAGGTTTTTTTGAAGGCTTTGGACCAGGGTGGAGGCAGGAAGCGAAGAGGGAGCAAAGCGGCAGGTTAGACGTACAGTTACAAAAAGGACACAAAAGGCCATGGGTGGGGGTTGGTGGTGGTCCAAGGGCTCTCGAGGGTACCTGCCAGCCTGTGGCTTCTGTCTGAGTGGATTCTTGGAAGCCCAGGGGTGGAACCTACTGCGGAGGGTGGGGAGTGTAGTAACCAATTCCTGCATGGAATTGATGGTTGGGATGTGGGGTGCAGACGTTTTGGGCTATGAGGAAAGATGTGGGGTGTTTGGTATGTTAAGTGCAGATATCACTTAAGGAGTGGATGGGAGCAGAATCTCAGGATGGATCCCCGAGGACCCCCTGTGGAAGGACAGAATGGGTCCTTGACAGGACTCCCTTGGGGTGGTTCCAAAGTCTGGGGCCAGCAGGCTAGAGGGTAGGCCCTGCTTTGGAGTCTAGCTTCCTTGACTGTCCTCCAGGGATCCTCAGGTTCACCTGCTGACCTTGAGCTGAGCCCCATGGAGTGGCATGAGTCATGGGTACTTGGCTGTGCAGGGCTGGGGCAGGTGTGGGTAAGTATGTGTTTGAGGGACAGCTGGTGTGAGCCCGTCCATCCCAGGACGGGGCTGCCCACCTGGTGAGAGATGGGCTCCCATCCCAGAACCCTCCTCACACAGCCAGCAGATCTTGTCCATTAAAATCCTCACCCCTTCTCTGAGCTGGGTGTCTACATCCATTTTATAGAAGAGAAAACAGGCTCAGAGAAGCTCAGAGGCTTCAAAGCTGGCAGATGAAGAGCCGAAAATCCAGCCTAGGCAGGTCTGTTTTGCCTTCCTGCTGGGCTGTGTGCTTTTTTAGGGTAGGAGAGCTTCTCCTCCCTGGGATCTAAGAAGGCAAGCAGGTCCCCGGGCATAGACAGTGCTTTAGGCTTCTAGCCTCCTGGTCTTTCCGGGGGTTTCCCTATACTTCAGGGATGAAGCCTCCCTGAGTGCTTGGGGCCAGATGGAAACGGCTCAGGGGACCTGGCACAGATGCATGCCAGCTGATGCCCTTGGGTCAAGGCTGGACTTCTTGTGCTTGCGCACATTTGCTTGAGCCTCGTTTTCTCCACTTATACAATGGGCACAACCATCCCAGTTCACAGAGTGCCCTGGGGCAGGGTGAGGGTTCACAGTTCCATAGAATGGTGAGAGTAGGTCCCCCCTGGAGTTGGAAAGGGCAGCCCCCCACCTTCCCCTCCCTGTTATGCGTGTTCCTGCAGGACTTTAGCCTGTTGTACGAGGAGGCGCGCTACTACCAGCTGCAGCCCATGGTGCGCGAGCTGGAGCGCTGGCAGCAGGAGCAGGAGCAGCGGCGCCGCAGCAGGGCCTGTGACTGCCTGGTGGTGCGGGTCACGCCGGACCTGGGTGAGCGGATCGCGCTCAGTGGCGAGAAGGCCCTCATCGAGGAGGTCTTCCCGGAGACCGGGGATGTCATGTGCAACTCAGTCAACGCTGGCTGGAACCAGGACCCTACGCATGTCATCCGCTTCCCGCTCAACGGCTACTGCCGACTCAACTCGGTGCAGGTGAGAGCTGTGTCTGCCCCACCTGCCTCACCTCTGCCTCCCCAAAGCCCTCTGGCAGCTGAGAGATGGAGGCAGGCACAGTCCCTGAAATGGTGAAGCCCTCTGTGCCATCTCCCAGGAAAGGCAACAATGTGTGGATGCATAATTTATGTCCTGCTCATAATTAAATGATGATGCCTGGGGGATGGACTTAAAAAAATTGATCTGTACTCTTTGTTTTTTCCAAAAGGATGTTCTATAAAAATTGTCCAGAGTACTTTCAACAAAGTGTGCGTCATTTGACAACCAGAGTCTGAGCTTGGATTCAAATTAAATCCAGGCACCAGGAGTTACGGGTCAGAGGCTGAGCGTGAAGGGGCCTGGAGCCCCTTTCTTACCCTGCGGGCCCAGGCTGCGGCACCCAGGCCACTGCGCAGAGCGTTTCTGGACTGGCTTTCCCTGGATGGCGCTAAGAGTTGGGAAGCCCGGATGGAGCGGGCCCTATTATTATTCACCAACTCTTCCAGACCCAGAGCACACCCCTGTTTCAGGATTGGGGCAGAGTAGACTTGGTGGGGAAAGTCCCCCGCATGCACACATCCCACAGGCTGTTGCAGGACAGGTGTCAAACACAGTGACTAGACCAAACCCTCACAGAGGCACAAACCCACATGGACATGGAAGTCTGCAGAGACTCAGACACAGAGAGGGCACCTCCTCCTCTTCACCCCCAGCTCCCTTGAGCTGATGAGCCTGCAGGCCTCAAACATCTGGGACTCGAAGCCCAGGGAAGCAGGTGACTGCCCAGAGGCCAGGGGTGGGGTCTTTCTATTATTGGGACAGGTCCCAGTGAGGAGAGGAGAGATGGGCTGGTTGCACTCTGGAAAAGAGACAAGGCATCCAGAGGTTCTTTCTCCCACTCTGAGTCAAGGCTGTGGATTCCCAAGGGCAGCAGCGCAGGGAGCCCACTTGAGTTTGGTCACTCAAGTGGCCCCAGGGCCTGGCTGCTTCTGCCCTGCCTATGTTTGCCCAGCTGGTGGTTCTGCAGGGACCTCTGTCGGGAGACTTGAGTTATTAACAGAAGGTAGCTTGCTCAGGCTAGGGCCCACCTACCTACCAGTCTGACTTGCAGCTGAGCATTGCTGACCTTTATTTCTTCCCTGGCAGGTCCTGGAGAGGCTGTTTCAGAGGGGTTTCAGCGTGGCTGCATCCTGCGGGGGTGGCGTGGACTCCTCCCAGTTCAGCGAGTATGTGCTTTGCCGGGAGGAGCGGCGACTGCAGCCCACCCCCACCGCTGTCCGGATAAAGCAGGAGCCCCTGGACTAGGCCCGGCCTCGGTACCCACCTGAGGCCCCTTGGCTCTGGGGACAGCCCAGTGACCTGGAAAAAATGTCAAGGGTTCCGTCTGTACCTGCTTAGCAGTCTTTGTGAGACTGAGGGTGGGGCTGCAGGGTCCGAGGCCAGCCAGGGAGCCCCGGGGCTCCAGGTGTCATGCAGCGGAATGTGGGGTGCTGGGCATGCTTACTGAAGGATTACTGATGTGACCCAAAGATGTGTAAGTGGGAACTTCGCCACCAGTGTCCCGGTGCCCAGCGCAGCGTCCTCCAAGACCCTGGGTCCCGCTGTGGTGGAGTCAGCACAGCGCCCCCCCAACCCACTGCAAAGGAGCCCTTCATCCTTCTCCATGCCTGGCAGACTCCAGTGGATCTCCTTGCATCAGAGATGGCTTATTTTTCTACAGTATTTAAAGCAGAAGTAACTGTAACTGCATGACCCAGAGAGGCCAACAAGGACCAACACTTCTTTATCTGGTGCTCCATTCTCAGTCAGACTGCAGCATGCCCACCCACACGGTGGAGGAGCTGCTGGGCTCTCCGGCCCAGGTGCCCATGGAGTGGGGCCGGGAGAGCTCTGGTCCCTGCTCTAGGGACATGAAGGGATGGAGGACAGTGCTGTAGGAACTGAAGCAAGGCCCCCATGGAGCTGGGCTGCTGGGAGGAGGGTTGTTTGGGTGTGGGGGACAGATGGCTGTGGAACCACCTTCTAAGACCCTCACCTTTGCTGCTACTGGGGTGGAGGCCACACTCGGTGGGTCACCTGACCTACCAGTGCCCAGGAGCTTCCAGTCTGGTTTGTGTGTCCTCACACCTGGGCTTCTGGAGGAGTCCCCCCACCATCCAAACCAGCCACAGGGCCACATGGCATCCTTACCTCAGGAATGGGTCCCACGGTGAAGGGGCCCACCTGTCAGCAGCATCCTCTGGGTCCCCTCCTCAGGAAGCTGCCCCCAGCTGTGATTTTTCCACACTAATATACACACTGAATTTTAATGAAATTTGTAATACTAGCCTGCCGGTAAGGCCTGGACGTAGGCATGCCTGGGACTCTTGCCCCAGATTCCAACAAGGACTGGCCCCGAGGGGTCCTCGCAGACCTGCTGCGTCTTAGACGACAGGCCCAAAGAGGAACACCCAAGCTTTGTCACCCTTGACTGAGCTGGCTCTTCCCAGGTGGGGAAACCGCAGACAACTGCTTGGTGGATGAGGTGCACAGCCGGCACCATCCTGCGTATGATGCCTATAGACTTGTATATGACTCCTTTTAATATCGTAAAGATGCTGATGTACAGTTGCTGTGTTTGTGTAAACACATTACATTCCGAGTTCATGTCATAAACTGCTATAAAGCAAAAGACAGGCTGTCCTGTGCAGAAGCAGCATTGGATTCCCAAATTGGATGTTGTGCCGGGGGTGGGGTTGAGGGTAGGAGTCGTCCTTCTGTTCCCTCAGATCAAGGATGAAGAAGCAGCGCTCACTGGGGGAGGGGCAGTGTCCCAACCTGGCTGTTATTTATTGGATTTGGGTGTTTCCTCACCGTTGTGCCCTGTTCCCCTTGGGCAGGACAGATTCTGAATTCTTATTCACAGCTCCTAACTGGATGCAATGGAGAGGCAGACAGAAGGTGTCCCTGAGCTTTTGAGTCTTAAGTGTTTGAGACCCTCTCTGGCTTTTGGTTGGGGTTGACATCCTCTCTGGAGCCCCACAGAGCAGTAGTAGGTGACAGTCCACAGCTCAGACTGGCCAGGGGACGTGCAGCCCTGGGCATGAGAAGGGTAGATTACCCGAGCACAGCATGAGACCACAGCCTTTCGTTTCCCGGGAGAAGGAGTTCGAAGGTATTGACAGAGACCTCCAATTTAAGTGAGCCTTTTTGTGTTTTTCCTCAAAGCCCTTATGTTCTAACCCATGAGGACCCTTTTACATGCCCAGTAAAGGCCACCAGCCTCGACCTGCCTGGACGAGGAGAGCACAGCTGCTTCCTGCCTGGGGTTGCAAAGCAGACGCCAGTCCACTGCACAATCTAATTTGCTGGACAAACTTGCTAGCCTTCTCCTTTGCTTAGCAACACGCCTCCAGCTGGCACATCTGCATTTTGGCGTCTGAGGTTCACAGATGAGAGGAGGAGAAAGTGTTGTGTTTATTAGAAAGGAAGTTTGTGAAAACAGCTCATTGCAGTGTTACATTTATGGATTTTTCTGGTATGACAGCCAGCATGGTCACTAATTGGTGGAGATGCCCTCACATTTAAAGCAAACTAGATTTTTGAGTAAACCATAGTGCTCAAAAAAAAAAAAAAAGTACTGAATGTTACTCAATTTATTTCTTTAGTAAGTAAAATCAGGAAGTACAATTTTACATAAACGGGAATTTCTGAATTTGTAGAGAAACACTGCTCCCATAGTGATGCTAAAATTCTAATATGCATAATCCCCTAAACAATAAGTATCAAGGATTAATTCCTTTGAAACATTCATACTTTGTATATGATACCTTCTGGAATGAATATATCCTAAATAATCTTTAGATCAAATACCAGCAGTATAAATGTTCAATTCTGCTCTCAGTAAACCTCAAAATAATTAGTTTTGGTCATAAGCAACTGGACAGAGGGCTGTTCCAACGCCTCCAATTCCCACCGAACCTCTGCCAGTGCAGGAGAAGTCTCGGTGTGATGGCAACAGATAGCTTCTGCCACTCCAGTTTACGTGGGGCTCAAAGCCAGGTCACAGCACTAATAATATCTTTTAAAGTGTTTTTCAAAATCAGCCACTTGACTGTGTTCCTTAGAATAAATAAAGGATATTTTATAAATTATGCACGGAGATCTAGCGCCTTGTTTCAGACCCACAGAGGCAGCCACAAGAAGGCACTGCAGCGTGGGTGACCTGGGAGCCACCACTCCTCACACCTGGAACTTGGCTGGGCCACCGAAGAGGACCCTGAGTAGCTCAGGCCCCCAATACTGAGCCTTCCTGACCCGAGGAGCTGCTGTGAAGGGCTGGACTCCAAGCAGCTGCATGGTCCCAGGGACCTAGCATGCACCCTGCTGGAAGTGGGGGCGGTGCAGGCACAGGCCTCCAGACTACCATCATCTCCCCTGAACCCTCAACCTGGATTCCTGCGTTTAGGGTGTGTTGGTCCTTTTGCATTAGATTGACTGTGTGTGTGTGTGTGTGAACCAAACCGCTAGTACATTTGAAAAAGGGGCAAAGACACATGAATGTGAGAAATGGGGATACAATTTCCACAGAGCCCCTGACCCAGGAAAGATTCATCTGGTTGGGCCCAGCAGAGCCTAAATGAACACGGGATTAGGGGCTACTTCCTTCCCATCGGGAGGAAGACCTGCTGAGGTGGCCCCATCCCACCAGACCCAGTTCTCTCTCCTGATTCTCCAGAGACAGAAAAACAACTGCAGTGGCCCTGGACACACAAGATTGGAGTTTCTCTGAAGTAGATGACAAGGTAAAACATTAAAAAATAAAAAATAAAATAAAAAGCAGGGAGCTTGATTCAACCCAACGGGGGCCTCTAGACAGAATTGGAGGGACAAGAGTCGGCCAGAGAAGGCAACTGCTGGCCTTGAGCCTGACACCTAGGCTGATGTGGGGTATTGCAGGAATTGTGATGTCACAGTTCGATGGCGATAGGGACCCATAAGATAGCCCTTTGTGGATCAAGAGAAAGAAAAAGGTGTAGGTGACAGCTAAGGGCATCTTCCTTCCAGGAGCAAGACTAGCTAGCAGTGATGTTCTCTTAGAAGCCTCCGAGTTTTCTAAAGTGACCTAAATGGAACAAAACTGCAGTGAGGGTTGAGGGTCAGAAAGAAGGGCTGACAGGGGCCTCTCCCTGGACTCACAGCCTCTGCTTCAGCCCCTGCCCTCCCATGTCGGTAAGTCCAGGGGCGTTTCTCCATGAGCTTTCAGTGGAAGGGAGAGCACACACAGCCTTGGGGCGCCCCTCCCCCTCGCCCCCCACTGATCTTGTCTGGGACACTAGGTGGCAGCTCTCTTCTCCCTAGGGCCAGAGCTGGACAGACAGGGCACCTGCCTCTAAACCTTAGAGCCACAGGCTGAACGGGGGCTCTGTTGGGGTCAGGGGCCCCTCCTGTGGATGCGTATCCAGGCATTGCTGCCTGTTGGGTGCTGTTTATCTACAGGGAAAGGCTCTGTTTCTAGTGCTCCCTCCTACTCTCAAGGGAAGGATGTCTTGAACAGAAAGTGTGTGGTTCTAGGGTCATATGATTTTCACCTATGTGGCCGTGGAGCTTTCGGTCATCCATTATCAAGAGTGTCCATGCTTACTGCAAAGACCCTTGTCTTCCCAACCACCTACTGAGTGCCACAGATTGATGGCAGCACGTGCCAGGTGTGTGGGTGACAAGACAGCCCAGGAGGCTAAGAGGAGACATGTTTATCTGCAAGGATTGTTTACTTGAGGCTCTATAGTTACCTGGAAGAGAAATTTCCAGTTTGTCATGACATCACACATGGATTACTCCCAAATTCCTTGACTTGCACATGGGCTAACAACATCTGAGGTCTCAGTGTTGGCATCTCCACAGTGAGATCTTCTCTGAAAATCTAATGAGAGACCCAAGGAAAGAGGCAGGCACAGCCCGGGGGAAGCACAAACGTGAGGGCTGGAGGTCAGCTGTATTTGGATTTTTGCCTTTATTGCCATTACACAGAACAGCCAGTTCTGACAGCCATCTCTCAGCCTGTCCCCGGCGCTGGACAATGCTCTTCCTTGACCCAGGACCATGGCTCCAGAATGGTAGCAGGTGGAGGACCTCCTCACACAGACATCACAAACCAGGACAAAGTGTTAAAAAGCAAGGGCAGAGCTGGGTTGGGGCCAGGACGCCCTAGCCACGCCCCTTGAGGATGCCGGCCTTGCCTCCAGGAGCACGCAGACCCCCACATCCCCGGCAGAGTGGGAGGTGCACCATCTGCCCATGGCTTGAGCTATTCCTGGCCAAGCCTGCTCCTCGAAACCCGTGTCTAGCATGTCACCAGAACTTCCTTCTCTGTGTCCTGGACCCGGCCCAGGACTCCCCGGGGAAGCTGCGGTTTGGGGCGCAGAGTCTGCAACTGCAGGGTGGGGCGGCAACTCCCGCTCCGGACGCGGGCCACGCCCTCTTGGACGCGAACACACACCCCTTTCCCGGGGTCCACAGAGACACGCCTCCCCCTGCAGCCAAACAGCAGGAAGGCAGAATTGTACGAGTGTGTACAAGGTCCTGGAATTCTCGACTGGTTGCCACACAGTATTCGGAGCATAATTGGGGGAGGTTGTGCAACTGCCCTGCCGAGAAGCTGGGCGTGCTGCGAGAGCTCTCCAAGTTCTCAGCACTGGCGTCATGGGGCCTTGGGACAGAGCCAGGCGCCAGCCTTGCCACCTTCGGGTGGCACTGATGGCCTCCCCCTGAGAGGGCTGCAGTGTGGCTCTGCTGAGAGTGGGGAGCCCAGGTCCCTGTTGGGCCAAAGGGAGTGAGTGCTGGGCAGCAGCAGTGGCAACAGCCCCACCTGGCAGTGCCCTGGGAGCCCAGGGCCGCCCCAAGGCCCCCAGGCTAGGCGCACACCAGCACCTGAGGGAGGGGAATGGGGGCAGCACTGGAGGAAGCCCCACCCAACTCAGGCAGGAAACTGACAGCCCCTTCCCCACCCCATGGGGTGTGTGCTTGGGCAGCTGGCTGCACTCTCAGTCCCCCTGAGCCCCCATGGGTGGGTCCCTCCCAGGGCCTCAGTGAGTCACTTCCCCAGGCCCTAAGGCCTTAGTCGAAGGTGCCTCCCTCTCCAGCAAAAGCCTCCTTTGTTCTACTGGTTCACTTCACAACCCTTTCCTCCCTTGGTGCTGCACACTCAGGTCCTGAGGGGTTTGGGGGCACCAGCTGTGAGCAGCGCAGAGGTGGGCTAGTGGGTGCTGCTTGGACGGTGGTCTGGCACCGCAGAAGGCTCGAGCTTGCGTTCTTGCTTCCTGTGTCCCCTGCCCTCTCAGGGCTCAGAGCCTCCCACTTCCCCACACCACTGGGGAAACCCTCACTTCCTTGCACAGGTAGTGGGTGTGTGCAGTCCCAGAAGCATTGATCCTGGACCAGGAGGAAGGGTGGTCTGGATGTGCACCCTGGCAGGCACCACCGTAGCAGCTGAACTGGCCCTTGACCCTTCTCCTGACTCAGGGAGAGGCTCTCTTGCCTCAGATGACTGCTTTACCCAACTTTCTCTCTCTCTCTCTCTCTCTCTCTCTCTCTCTCTCTCTCTCTCTCTCTCTCTCTCTCTCTTTCTCTCTCTCTGCTCCCTCTCCTTGACCTCCCCCAGTTCCCAAGCGCGGGTGGAGGAGCCCTGTGGAAGCCCAGCCTAAGAAGGTAATTCATCAGAGCAACTTCGATTACAGCCTCTAGTCTGCTTTCTGCCCCTCCCCACCTTCCATGGGGGGGGGGGGGGGCTCACTGTCCTGGGAGTTGCCCGGCTGCAGGTGAGCTGAGCTACCCTGTGCTGTGAGGTGTCTCATGTGTAGTGAACATCAGCCTTGTAGCCAGCTGGGGCTCTCATTTTGAAGAAGTAGAGACTAATTTCCAAAACAGGTGTATTCATGAAGAGATTCTCAAATTTTATTGACAAGAGTAAATTCAGAAAATGATGAGGTGGGGTGCGGGCGGGAGGCAGTGTCCTAAAAACAGAAGAAAGATGAAGTCTATTATGGAACATCATTTGATGAAATATACTTATCCTTCCACAAATGTGTATTGTTACAGTCTGCCATGCATTTGTAGAGCCCACTAGACAGTAGAGGGGTTCTGGGAGGCCAGGATCTTAGCCATGTGCATTACATACATCAGCTTACTGAATCCATAAATCACACCTGTGATGAAGGAGCAATTTGTAGTCTTACAGAAAAGGAAAGGTGTAAGGTTCCTCACCTTCGAGGGCCAGGAGAACAGCTCCAGCTGGCTCCAAAGCCTGTGCTCCTGCCATTAAAACAAAGGCTAGTGTATTAATTTCCTATTTCTGCTATGACACATTATCACTAATTTAATGGCTTAAAACCATAAATTTATCATCATACTATTCTAGAGCTCAGAAGTCTGAAATGGGTTTCTTTTTTTTTCCCATTACCATTTAGTCCCCTTATATCCCCCTGTCCCCCAGCAATGACCACACTGTTGTCCTGTCCATGAGTCCTTTTTCCTTTTTGTTCAATCCCTACATTGCCTAACACGTCCCGCCCACCCACCCAGCTGTCATCCTGTTTTCTATCTATGAGCCTGTCCCCATTTTCCTTGTTATTTCGGTTTGTTCATTACATACCACATATGAGTGAAATCATATGGTATTTGTCTTTCTCTCACTGGCTTATTTCACTTAGCATAATGTTCTCCAGGTCCATCCATACTGTCACAGAAGGTAAACTTTTCTTCTTTTTTATGGCTAAGTAGTATTTCATTGTATAAATGTCCCATAGTTGTTTTATCCACTCATCTACTGATGGGCCCTTGCACTGCTTCCACATCTTGGTGATTGTAAATAATGCTGCAGTGAACATAGGGGTGCTTATGTTCTTCTGAATTGGTGTTTTGGATTCCTTTGGATATAGTCCCAGAAATGGGATAACTAGGTCAAAAGGCAGATCCACTTTTAATTTTTTTTGAGATATCTCCATACTGCTTTCCACAGTGGCTGCATGGATCTGTATTTCTCCCAATAGTACAAAACAGTCCCCCTTTCTCCACATTGAAATGGGTTTCACCAGGCTTAACTCAAGGTGTCAGCAGAAATTGTATTCCTTTTCTGGTAGCTCTAGGGAAGAATTTGCTTCCTTCCTTTTCCAGCTTCTGGAGGCTGCTCATATTCTTGGGCTTGTGGGCCTTCTTCCATTTTCAAAGTTAGCAGTGTAGCATCTTTAAATCTCTCTGACTTACTCTCCTGGACTCAATTACATTGGGCCAACCCACATAATCCAGGATAATCTCCCCATTTTAATGCCAACTGATTAAAGTTAATTATATTGACAATCTTACTTTCCCTTTGCCATGTCATTAACATGGTTTAGGATGTGGGCTTATTTTGGGAGGGGGGCATTATTCTATCTTCCACACCCACGTAACAACTTTATCCACTCAAAAACTATTTATTGAACACACCTGCTAAATGCCAGGCACTAGGTCATGTGCTGCTGGGGACAGAGCAATGAATGAAGAAAACAAAAATCTATGACCTTGTGCAATTTACACTCCAGTGGAGGGAAATAGGCAATGAAAAAAATACATAAGCAAAGTGTATCACAGGTTGGATGGTGCTAAGCAATAAGAGAGAAACTAAAGCAGTGAAGGAGATAGGCAGTGTGTGTGTATTGCTATTTTGATCAGTGTGCTGGACATCTACCAGTTGCCTTGTCTCCATGCCCTGTGTCTGGTGGCTAACATTTGTGAACAGCATCCAGGGGCTCCCCTGCTGTCTGCCTCCCTGTTGGACATGGCTCATAGGAAACACCTTCAGGAGACTTGAAGGCAGAATGCAAGTGAGGTCAGCATCTCTCATCCCTCCTCCAAAGCCTCAGCCCCTTCCAGGAGATTTTTCCTACACAGTCCACTCAACTCCCAAAACACATTTTTTCCCTCAGGCCTATGCATGGTAATTATTGCTGCATTTACTAGCCCTGTGGGGACTCACTGCCCCTTCTGGTTTCCCTATACCTGTTCACACTTTTGTAAGTAGTACTTTATTAGACTCTCCTCAGATTGTCCTAAATGGAGGGCGCTGTCTGTTTTCCAAGGAAGGACTTGTTGAGCTGGTGACATTTAGATAAAACCCCAAAGAAGGTAAGGTAGAGACAGGTAGAAACCTGGTAGACAAGTCTTTTGGGCAAGGTGGCTACAAGTGCAAAGGCTCTGTTGTACGCATGTATAATACATTTGAGGAATAGCAAGAAGGAAGTTTGTGTGGCTGGGGTGATTGAGAGTGGGGTATAGTGGGAGGCGAGTCACAGGGATACCTGGGGTGGCATGGAAGTCAGGTCATGTAGGGCCTTTGAAGAAGGCGCTGCCAGTGCCTTGCCTATATCCCCTCCGCAATGTCCACATTGCCTCTGGATGCACATAGAGCCTATCACTTCTTTCTGCCCCTGCAGCTCACTGCCTGAAGGCCTGTGCTGGCCACAGGAGTGCTGCAGACCCCCTTGCATATGGCAGGCCAGAGAGTTAATGCCCCTGGGACTAGCCTCAGCCAATGTGGAGTTGGGCAACCAATACCCAGGTGTCTTGCCTCTCGCATTTGACAATTGTGAGGCCTGCCATAAGCACTCTCCCAGAGGTCCCCAGGAGGTTGAGCTCTGGTTCTACACACAGGTAATTAACACACTGTATATTGGGTTCCTTCCTCTCCTTACCTCACTTCCCTGTTTCTCTCCCCTTGCTGCCAAGAATCACCTTCCAGATGAATGACTGGTACCCAAGCTCTGTCTCAGCATCAGTTTCTGAAGCATCCCAATCTGAGATACCCCACTGGCCACTATTAGGACTTGGGCATTTATGAGAGTGAGACGAGCAGCCACTGCAGAGCGGTGAGCAGAAGAATGACAAGGACTGAAGGGGACAGAGGGAAAGCAAGGGCACCAGCTTGATGCTACTGTCATAGTTCAGAGGAGAGATGAAGGTGGCTTGGAGCAGGGGAGAAGAAGTGGAAGTGGACAGAGGTGGTTGGATTCTGGATAACCTTTGAAGGGAGGGCCGTTGTGATATGCTGCCTGTTCAGATGTGGGATATAGAGACAGTAAGGTGTCTAGGGTGATTTCAAAGTTTTTGGCCTGAGGAAAGAACAGATAAAATTGTCTTTTACTGTGATGAGGAAGATTGTTGTGGGGAGAGCAAGATAGAAAAACTCAGATTTGGACATGTTTAATTGAGATGCCTGGTAGACATATGAATGAAAATGTTGAGCAGGTACAGAGTGGGAACTCAAGAAAAGAGTGCAGACTGTAGGTAGGAGTTGGAGGGTCATCAGAAATAGATGGTATTTAAAGCCAAGACTGGATGAGGTCTCCAAGGGAGTGAGTGTAGAAATAAATGGGAAGAATCCGAGGTGCCCAGGAGTGAACCCCAGGCACCTGATGTGTAGAACTCAGGGGAGAGGAGAAGGTACCAGCAGAGGAGTTCCAGAAGGAGCAGCCAGTGATGTGGAATGAGGCCCTGGAGGCTACCCAGTGGGAGGAAGGGGTCAACCTGCCAGATGCTGTTGAGAAGGCAAGTACGATGTGGCCTGGGGCTTGACCGCCAGGAGCTCATAGGGGACTTTAATACCAGCCTCATCAAGTGGAATGAGGAGGCAGGAACCTACATGAAGAATATTCAAGAGAGGACGGGAAAACATTGGAAACAAATATGGACAAGTCTTGAGGGGAAATTGCTCAAATGTTTTAAATTTTGTTTCATTTGGAAACAATACAAAATTTACATAAATGATGTAAATACCATGCAAAACTTTTTTTTTTTTTTTTAAGGGAGAGGCTTTTTAAGATTTTACTTATTACTTTTAGAGAGAGGGGAAGGCAGGTAGAGAAACCTCAATGTGAGAGAGAGACACATCGCTTGGTTGCCTTTCTCATGCCCCCAACAGGAGACCTGACCCGCAACCCAGGCATGTGCCCTGACCGGGAATCAAACTGGTGAACTTCTAGTGCACAGGCTGGCATTCAATCCACTGAGCCACACCAGTCAAGGCACCAACATTTTTTTTTATGAACCATTTTACAGTAACTTGTTGACATGATACTCCATTCCTTCCAAATACTTTTTAGCATGTGTTTTCTATAAACAAGGACATTCTCCTATTTAACCATGATACAGTCACCAGCATCAGGAAAGTACATTGATACATTATCAACACCTCTTCCTCTATTCAGGTATCACCAAGGCATCTGGTCCAGGATCTCGTGCTGCATTTAGCAGTCATGTTTCTTAAGTTCCTCTACCTGGAAAGGTTGCTCAGTCTTTCCCAAACTTCCGTAACCTTAACATTCTTGACAATTATAAACCAGTTATTTTATAGGAAGTCCTTCAATTCAAGCTTGTCTGATATTTTCTCATGATAAGATCAGGTTATGTGACCCAGCAATTGCACTCTTATATACCCAAAGGAATTGAAAACAGGTGACTAAACAAATACTTGTACACAAATGTTCATAGCAGCAGTATTCACATTAGCCAACAGGTGGAAACAGCCCAAATGTCCACCAATGGATGACTAGATAAACATAAGGTGGTATAATCATACAGTGAAATACCGTTTAGCCATAAAAAGGAATGATACATGCTGCACCCTGAATGAACTTCAAAAGCATTACGTAAACTGAAAGAAGCCAGACACAAAAGATCACATATTGCTCTATATAAAATATCTAGAGTAGGTGGATCCATAGAGACAGAAAACATATTCATGATTGCCAGGATGCTGGGGGCAAAGGGGTCAGGGGAGGCAACTGCTTAATGAGCAGAAGGTTTTATTTTGGAGTAATGAAAATGTTTTGGAACTATGTAGAGATGGTAGTCACATAACATTGTGGATGTACCATTAAATAAACTGTGTTTATGTTATGTGAATTTCACCTCAATTTAACAAAAGATTCTGCTTATGTTTCTGGCAGGAATATCTCAGAAGGGTATTCCTGTTCTTCTCTCTGCATCCTATCAGGTAGCATATGATTTCTATTTGTTCTGTTACAGATGATGTTTTGATCAGTAGATTGAGTTACTCCTTTCCTCTTTGTAATTAATAAGTACTTTGTGGGTAGTTACTTTGAAACTGTAATACCTTGTTCCTCATTAAATTTTTCATCTATTCATTTATTTGTTGACATCAGGGACTTCCTATTCATTCATTTCTATTATATTCAATGGGTTCTAATCTGTTGCTTTCATTACTCATTTTGGTGCCCTAATGGGTGGCCCATTATGCTGGCTTTAATGTTCTTTTGACATGTCACCGTCATTGTTTGCATAATGCCTTGCTTCCTGGCACAACAAGGTAGTTCAAGCTCATCTTGTACTTTCCCTTCTCCAGCCCCAAAGTCAGTTCTTCCTGCAAGAAATTCTGGTTTCTTTTAATGGATAATAATATTTAGAAACCAAGATTTGGGGGTCACCTCTCCCAGATCTTCTTGGTGGACAATGTCAATGAATATGCATACATGTATTCGTGCTTTTATACATATTATTTCTATGTTTCTATAAATAGAGAAAATCATGAATTCTCACCAACACTTCCAATTCAAGTTTTTTTCTTTTTCACATTTTAACTCTTTCTTCTGACAGTGAAAAGCATGACCCATAGCTTTAAAATATCCAATCACTGCTCTCCCCCAGACTCTCAGCTGCCTTCTTTATGCTTCTTAGGTTCTGAGACCCATGCCTGGTCACCATCCCCCCTCCCCTGCCACACAGATGCTCCCCTCACCTGCCAGGGGTTCAGACACGTCCACCCTGAACTGCTCTCCTGTGCAGGTGTCCTCCTCATGTCTCAGGGTGAAAATTCTCAGGTTTAGCCCCACCTCATGCATTTTTGTCTGAATTGTTCAGGAAAGGAAGAGAGGAAGAACTGAGATGAAATATCAAATGTGAAAAGCAGATACTTACAATTCTAAATATTATGTGGGAAAAACTGTATAAATTATCTAAAATTATAGTTGACATACCCTGGCTGGTTTGGCTCAGTGGACTGAGCGTCGGCCTGCGAGCTAAGTGTCGCTGGTTCGATCTTCCAGTCAGGGCACATCAGAGAAGGAAAACTCTGATTCTAAAAAACCTCCGCTGCCTTGCGGCATACCTCTTCAGGGGAAAGGCTAAGGGAGTAAACCTCGACAGAAAATCCGGAGCCGGAGTCCCTAAGGCGGTTTGAAGTTGTAGTCAACACCGGCAACTCCTGCGGCGCACCTGAAGCCAGGCTGTATTGACTCCGTCTTTCCCTTGGATCCTTCAGCTGCGAAGAGAGGGGGGGTCTGCTGCATGGGCAACAGCAGACCCTCGATATCACCCTGCCCAGGCTCTGTAGCTTCAGCTTCACTGGAGAGGACACTCCAGCGTCATCGCAAGATGTCGATTCAACACGGGAGGAGACAGATACCGTGTCACTCCCGAGTCGGACTGCACAGCCATTCTCGGCGGTGCAGATAGACTCTTAAGAAGCTACACCATCGTCTCTCGAGGCTCTGTAGCTTCAGCTTCACTGGAGAGGACACTCCAACGTCATCGCAAGATATTGATTCAACACGGGAAGAGACAGATACCGTGTCACTCCCGAGTCGGACTGCACAACCATTCTCGGCGGTGCTGATAGACTCTTAAGAAGCTACACCATCGTCTCTCGAGACGGACGGCTGCCGACGACGACGATAGTTGACATGGTTATGGGTTAAATTATGAAGATTTTTTATATTTCCCAAATTATCTGTAATATGGTTATATTCTTTTTCAATTAAAATGGTTCAAGAAAAATGTAATTTAAATTGCACTTTCTAAATCATTTCAAGCCATACACAGCATGCTCCAGACTTGCTGGGTTCAAGAAAAGGCCCACAATTTTAACAGAAGATCTGGAGAAGAGCAGCTTGTATTGTGGATCATAATACAAAGTTCTCTTTAAAATAAAACTCGAGTTCCAGTTCTAGAGAAACGTGATACTTTTCCCTGCTTCTCTCTGTGTATCACATGCTGCCTTAACATGTGGTAAAACCAAGAGAGAATCCTCCTACTCTGCTCCCACAGATAAGGTCCCCCTTCCAACAACCCTCCTTATCAAAGGGCCTGGCAGGCACAGTTCCTGTTTATCCCTGAGTATCGGGTTTCAGTGTCCTACCAGTCCTTGCAATTATTCACACCAGCTGATCTCATCCTCCTTCGGAATCAGGCAGCACCCCACCCTCTTGATATTGATACTACCAGCCTGCCTCCCACAGCCTGTTTGTTCACTCTGTTGCCTAGCGTAACCTTCATGTGACCCTGTGTGGCATGTGGTCCTCCTCTGGGCTCTGAGTATATGCGACTATTAAAACGCTTTTTTGTCCAGTCTTGGTGGTTGTGTACTCGACCATCCCAACAACCCTAAGGCAGAAAGCTCTTCCTCACCAATGGGCTGAAGATGAGGTGATTAAAGCCTGCCCTCTACAATGGAAATTGACAGACCATGACTAAAAGGTTCTTATAGCTGGAAAGAAGAAAGTGGATTAGCTTGGAACCTTAGGACTTGAGGGATACCAAGGTAGTGAGTTCCTCAAGTTTTCTTTTTTATCTCTCATTTACTGGGACAAGGTGCTGAAGATTCTTACAACCCAGAATTGCCACGGGCATTTTTTTTAAAAAGACAAAGAAATCCTGCTTTTTCTGGACAAAGGATAAGAAAAGGAAAAACCCAAAAGAGAGTCAGTGGGGAGCCCCAGTGCTCCCTCCATGACAGAGGCACTGGCAGGCAGTCTAGCTGCAGCAGTTGTACAAGAGTGTGGCTGGTGGCCTGGTCCACCTGCAGGTGCAATGCCAGCTGAGCCCTGTGTCTGCCTGTCCTCCATCTATGGTATCAAAAGACCCAGGCCCAGCAGCTTCTGTTCCCCATCTCCAACCATTCAGCTACAGAGGATGGTCCAGCAACACCAGGTGGCCCTGGCAATGACACCAAAAGGTGACACGAATAGACACTGAGCAGTAGCCCCAGCAGAGGGAGCAGAATGAAGCTAGAAGATAAGAATCACAGTGAAAGGGCTCTGATAACCAAACCGTCACAAGATTAATGCCTATGAATGTGTTACAGAAACAGGGGAGTCCAAAAACAAACCCCAGAGTTTGCGGCTGGGAGATAGGGAGCAGAAAGCAGCTTTCAGGATGCCCTTGCATGCCTGGAGCTAGTGGCTGGAAACATTGTTGCAAAGATCCGCTTTACTTCTAAGACTCAGGAAGATGGGAGGGATCTTGGACTGTGGGCTGGTAGGAAGAAGCAGACAGAGTCTAGGTAGGGTTCTGTGAATGGTCAGAACTGTTTGCAACACCGACTGCGTGAGAGGACGCAGGGGGAGAGAGGAGGCAGGGAGGGAGAGGGAAGGAGTTGCGGACATATTTTGGGCTGGCTCTGGCTCTAGGAGGCTCTCTCTCTCAGGCTCTCTCTGGCCCTCACGCCCTCACTCTCTGGCTCTTGTGGGCTCCCTCCATCTGGCTTGGAGAAGGGATCTCCAAGCTGCTTTAAGAAGAGGCTCTTGCCAGGCTGCTTTGAGAAGGAGAGGAGATCCATGCAATTTGCAGGAAGAAGGCAGTTTACAAGGAGGCTGAGAATCCAGGCGTTCCTGCATTGAGGGCTGGAGGGCACCACAGCACAGAAAGGACCTCCCCAATCAGCACTGAGTGATTGGCAGCCGCTGGTAAAGCTGAACTGTGCCTAGGAAGTAGGGAAATGGTGTTTCTGACTTTCCTAAGACTGGCCAGGTCTGGGAGGGGGAGGCAGGACTTTGTGTAAATAATTCTTTTTCTTTTCACCAAACTCTGGTATTCAGAGTTATGATTCTGGCAGCGGGCAGTCGGGCCCCTAACTAAACAGCCCATGGGTTCTGTTTCAATTGGAGCAGCCCAGGGGTTCTGTTACAAATGTACATCAGAACCTACATACTAAACATAAACAGAGCAATTGCCTACTAATACAGACACAAACAGGCTATGAGTGTCATCATATAATAACCAAAATGTCCAGGATACAACTGAAAATTACTTACTGTTCCAAAGAACCACAGTTTGAATGAGAAAAGACAACTGACTCCAATATCTAGATAAATCAGATGTTGGAATCACCTGACAAGAATTTTAAAGCAGTACCATAAAAATGCTTCAACACACAAATTCTCTTAAAACAAATGGAAAAAATTAGCAGAAAGTAAAATAGTAATAAAAGCAAATCAAATGGAAATCACAAAACTGAAGAATATAACTAAAAATACTTGCTAGACTCAATAGTAGAATGGAGATGACAGAGGATATAAACAATGAACTTTAACACAGATTAATAGAATTTACTCAATCTGAACAACAGACAGAAACTAGACTGAGAAAAATGACGTCCTCAGAGTTGTGCGGGACAATAACAAAAGACGTAACATTCATATAATCAGAATCCAAAAGGAGAGGAGAAAGAGTGAAGACTAAAACAACATTTTAAGAAATGTTAAAAGTAATCCATAACAAAATATATCATAATCAAACTTCCAAAAATTAAATACAAAGAAAAACATCTTAAAAACAGTCAGAGAGAAACAACATTATCTGAGAAGAAATATCAATTTAAATGACAATGAATTTTTCATCTTAAACCATGGAGGCCAGAAGAAAGTGACATGACATTTTTCTTTCTTTTTAAAAAAATTTTCTTAATTTTAATTTTTTAAGTATATTTTATTGGTTATGCTGGTATAGTTGTCCCATTTTTTTTCCCTTTGCTCCCCTCCACCCACTAACCCCCTTCCCTCCAGAAATTCCACCTCCCTTAGTTCTTACCATGGGTCGTGCATGTAAGTTCTTTGGCTTCACTCTTTCCTATATTATTCTTAATATAACCCTGTCTATTTTGTACCTACTAGTTATGCTTCTTAATCTCTGCACCATTTCCCCATTTCTCCCCCATCCCCTTCCCAGCTGATAATCCTCCAAATGATCCCCATACCTGATTTTGTTCCTATTCTGGTTCTTTGCTTAATTTGTTGTTGTTTTTATTTTTTTAGATTCTGTTGTTGATAGCTGTTTGTTGTCATTTTAAAGTTCACAATTTTTATATTTTTTTTCTTAAATAAGTGCCTTTAACATTTTATATAATAAGAGCTTGGTGATGATTAACTCTTTTAGCTTTACCTTGTCTGGGAAACACATGATCAGCCCTTCCATTCTAAATGATAGCTTTGCTGCATAGAGTAATCTTGGTTGTAGGCCTTTGCTTTTCATCACTTTGAATACTCCTTGCCAGTCTCTTCTTGCCTGCAAAGTTTCTTTTGAGAAATCAGCTGATAGTTTAATAGGGATCCCTTTGTAGGTAACTCTCTTCTTTTCCCTTGCTGCTTTTAAGATTCTCTCTTTATTTTTTATCTTTGGCATTTTAATTATGATGGGTCTTGGTATGGTCCTCATTGGGTCTAGCTTGTTTGGGACTCTGTGCTTCCTGAACTTGTATGTCTATTTCCTTCACCTAATTTGGGAAGTTTTCCTTCATTATTTTTCACATAAGCTTTCAATTTCTTGCTCTTCCTCTTCTCCTTCTGGCACCCCTATGATTCTGATGTTGGTACATTTAAAGTTGTCCCAGACGTTCCTAAGCCTCTCCTCATTTTTTTCAATTCTTGTTTCTTCACTCTGTATTGGCTGTCTGTTTATTTCTTCCTTATGTCCCAAATCATTTATTTGAACCCTAGCTTCCTTCCCTTAACCATTGGTTTCATGTGGGTTTTCCTTCATTTCACTTAGTATAGTCTTCACTTCTTCCCTTATGTGTTTGCCATACTAAAGCATTTCTGTCAAGTTTGTGAGCATCGTTATCACCAGTGTTTTGAACTCTACATCTATTAGGTTGGCTATCTCCTCGTCGCTTAGTTCTCCCACAGGAACCTTGATCTGCCCTGTCTTTGGGGCCATACTTCTCTGCCTCCTCAACTTGACAGCCTCCTGTGTTTGCCTCTGTGTCCTAGGTAGAGCTGTCGCACCTGTTACATTGTAAGGGGCTGAGCCTTAAGTATTCATCAGTGAAGACTGACCCATTTCGCCACATTGTGGCGCTATTTGTGGGAAAGGGGTCTGAGGAAACAATGTCACTTGCTTGGCACTTACCCCTTTTCCAGGCACTTCTCCCACTTCCCATATGGGACTGGTGCCCCTCTAGCTGTTGCCCTGGTCGTGGTTCCCAGAGAGGACGTTCTAGGATTGTGGGGGCCTCTAAACAAATGGACTCTGCTCAGAAACCAGTAGTTCCTTCCACCTCCCCAATCCCCACTGGTTTTCACAGTAAGAAGCAATGAGGCTTTATTCTCCCCGGTGCTGGAAACCATGAGCTGTGCAGTCTGGTCTGAGGCTGGGATTACTCCCCAGGTGTCCCTTCCAACTTTTATAATGTGTGACTGAGCTTTCCACCAAGCTGGCCACAGCCATTGCCTTGCTGCTGCTTCCACTGCCGCCACTGCCACCTCACTGTGTCCTCTCTGCCCTGGCTCCACCCCTCCTAACTGTCTGAATGAGTGTTACTTCTTTATATCTTTGTTTGCTGGACTTCCATGCAGTTCATTTTTCTGGTAGTTCTGGTTGTTTTTAGTTTTGAGGTAGTTGTATTCCTTCTTATGGTTGTGGAGTGAGGCAAAACGTGCCTACCTATGTCTCCATGTTGGCCGGAAGTCATGACATTTTTCAAATACTGAGAGAAAAGAATTGTCAACTGCAAATCCTTTATCCTGTGAAACTATACTTGAGGAACAATGAGAAAATAGTTATCCTTGGACAAAGGAAAACTAAGAAAAATTTTGCTTGCATATCTATCCTTAGAGTAAGTGCTCCAAACAGAAAGAAAAGAACAGAATTAGACTGGGACATTCAGAAAGGAAAGAAAAAAATTGAATGGTGAAAATAGAAATAAATACAATAGACTATTCTTTACCTCATGAATTTCTTTAATCATATGTTATGAATAAAGCAGAATTTATAATACCAGCTGATATGGCATTCAACATATACAGTAGTCCCTCTCTATATCGCAGTTCACTTATCGTGGCTTCCCTGTATTGAGGGATTTTTAAAAACATTATATTTAATTATTTATCACAAATTTTTTGCTGTGTCACGGGATTTTGGGGTACTGTATACATGTGTTATTAAAGTTACATAGGTTTAAGAGTGTAGAATATGTTTAAGGACATAAGTAGTGTTTATAAAAGTATGGAAAAGGTTAATAAGGGAGTGGGAAAGGTTAATAAGGGACTGGGAATGGTTTATAAGTGTGTGGGAAGGGTTTATAAAGCCTTAAAATATATATAAATACTGAAATAAATGTATGGTTCCTACTTCACGGATTTTTATCTATCATGGGGTTGTCTAGAATGTTATACCCATGATAAGTGAGGGAATACTGTATAGAGAAAAAAACTTAAGATGATTATGTTTTTAAATTTATTTTTCAATTATAGTGACATACAATAATATATTAGTTTCAGGTATACAACATAATGATTAGACTTTTATATACCTTATAAACTGACTACCTTGATAAGTCTAGTATCCATCTGACACCACCCACAGTTATTACAATATTATTGACTACATTCCTGTGCTGTACTTTACAACGCCATCACTATATTTATAACTGGATATTTGTACTTCTTAATCCCTTTCACCATTTTTACCCATCTCTACAACCCACCTCTCATCTGGTGACCATCAGTTTGTTCTCTCTACTTATAAGTTGGTTTACATTTTGTTTATTTTGTGTTTTAGATTCCACATATAAGTGAAATCATTTGGCATTAAGACAATTATGTTTAAAAAGTGGGGTTAGGAAAAAGACCTAAATGGAAGTACAGTTTCTACATTTCACTTGCAGTGGTCAAATATTGATACCTGTATATTGTGATTTTATGTATGTATGTGGTCATACCCAGGACAACCATGAAAAACTATACAAAGCAATATACAAAATAAAATTATTGGAAATAAAAACCTAACTCTAAAATTGATCAGATTTCCCATAGAAAGTCAAAAGTAACATGAGAATGAGAATCAGAAGTTGTAGAGAACAAATAATAAAATGAAAGACTTAAACTCTAAATATCAATCAGTATTTAAAAAATAAATGCTCTGCCCTAGCTGGTGTGGCTCAGTGGGTTGAGTGTCACTCTGTGAATCAAAGGGTCACCGGTTTGATTCTGAGTCAGGGCAAATGCCTGGGTTGCAGGGCAGGTCTGCAGTTGTGGACATGCAAGAGGCAACCACACATTGTTGTTTCTCTCCTTCTCTTTCTCCTTCCCTTCCCCTCTGTCTAAAAATAAATAAATAAAGTCTTTAAAAAAAATAAATGGGCAGATCCAGGAAGTGCAGATCATTCTAGGAAGCACCAACAAACAATAGGAGTCACAAAAATGGGGAGACAGAGAAACAACCCCCCATCGAAAGGAAAGGTAGAGTCCCCAGAAAGAGTGCTAATTGAAATAGAGGGGAGCCAACTATCAGATATGGAATTGAAAGCATGGATTATGGAGAAGCTCAATGAGCTCAGCGGAAACTACAAAGAACTCCAGAAAAACTACAGTGAACTCCAGAAGAACTATAAGGAACTTACTGAGAATTATACCAGCATCAAAAAGGACATGGAAGCTATCAATAAGAGCCAGGAGGAAATGAAGAATACGATCTCTGAATTGAAGAACACAGTAGAAGGAATTAAAAACAGGCTAGAGGAAGCAGAAGATCGGATCAGTGAGCTGGAGGACAATGTAGACAAAAACTCACAGACAGTGCAACGAAACAAAAAAAGACTGAACAAGACTGAAGAGGCTCTAAGACAGCTGCAGGACAACATGAAACGTAATAATATCCGTATCATAGGAATTCCAGAAGGAGAAGAAGAAGAGCAAGGGATAGAAAACCTCTTTGAAAAACTAATGACAGAAAACTTCCCTAACATGAGGAGAGAAAGAATCATGCAAGTCCAGGAAGCACAGAGGGTCCCAATGAAGATGAACCCCAACAGGCCCACTTCAAGACACATCATAATTAAAATGCCAACATTCAAAGACAAAGAGAGAATCCTAAAAGCAGCAAGAGAGAACCAACTAATAACATACAAGGGAGCTCCAATAAGGCTATCATCAGATTTCTCAGCAGAAACACTACAAGCCAGAAGGGAATGGCAAAATATATTCCAAGTAATGAAAAACAAAGGCCTACAACCAAGAATACTCTACCCAGCAAGGCTCTCATTCAAAATGGAAGGTGAAATAAGGAGTTTCCAAGACAAAAGAAGGCTAAAAGAATACATCTCCACCAAACCAGCATTGCAAGAGATGCTAAAGGGTCTGCTTTAAGAAGATGAAGAAACAGAGAGAGACAGAGAGGAACACGAGTACAAAGGGGGAAAATGACAATGAATAAGTACTGAAAGAAAGAAGGAACTTCTACCATTTGCAACAACATGATTGGAACTAGAGAGAATTATGCTTAGTGAAATAAACCAGGCGACAAAAGAAAATTACCTTATACTATCACCTGTTACAGGAAACTAATGAACAACACAAACAAATGAGCAAAATTGAACCAGAGGTATGTAAACAAGGAATAAACTAACAGTAACAAAGGGGGAGATGGGAGGGAGAGAAGGGGTAAGAAGGGGAAGGGTCTAGTCAAAGAACATGTATAAATGACCCATGGACATGGACAACTGGGTGGAGACTGAATGTGGAAGAAGGGGGGGTGCAGGGTGCAGGGAAGCAAGAGGGGGAAAAAAGTGAGACAACTGTAATGGAAAAACAAACAAACAGAAAATTTCTTAGGGAGGGAAAAAATAAAAATATAAAGAATAGAAACGCAAGTTCAGTGAATATTAGAAGGACAAGGATTTTCCTTCACACTGTATATTTCTCTCCCTATCTGATCCCTCCAGAATTTGGCATTCTAAAGAAGTAAGTAATGACCTAACTTTCTTTGCATAAAACTAATAAGACCAGTTGTTAATAGAGGTTTTTTTTTTTTTTCTTTTTTAACTAAGACTTTGAATGGAATGTCATGCCTAAAGGAGACATGCTTGGGCTTTGGTTGTTACTAAAAATCCCTGAGCAACTGGGACTGACTTTCAAAGGTAATAAAAGTCCACGAGATAGAAAGCCTGGTACCTTGGATGGATGAGCGGTCCATAGCAATCTTTCCAGGGAAGGAATGAAGGTTGTTTTCCTGAAAGATGGCTAGAAGGGATCTTAAGGCACAATGGAAAACCAGGAGGACCTGGAAAAGACAGGTGTTTACAGGCAAGGCTGAATGCCAGGTATGTGGATCTGCTTCTGTGCTCTGAAGGGCAGACTGAGGGTCACCCTAAATGTTCCTTGCGTAAGTTCCAGCAAAGCAGAACTAAAGATCACAAGGGATCATTTGCTGCTCTTGTTGTGTTTATGCAAATGAACAGGATAAATTAAAAATGAACTTAATGCAGTCCCTTTAATGACAAGGAGGGTAATCTTAGGGAGAAAAATCACGATTCAAAGAAGATCACAATGCCCAGTGGTAGACTATAAAGTAGTGCAACTAACCGTCTTTAAAGTTTCTTTTCATTTAAAATTTGTTTTCATTTGAAAGTGAAACTATGTCTGTGGCATTATCAAAGATGTTTAATTTACAGGCAAGAAGAAGGTCAAATGCCTTGCAACTGGATGCCTTTCTGATAAGACAGTCCTACAGATTTAGAGACTTGTATGTGGGTTATGTTACATAAATTAACATGTGTTTTCTGTTTTCAAAGGGCATAAGCCTATGATCTCATTACCTGAGTGATTGTCTGTACGTATAGGCCTCACTTAATCCTGTCTGCATTGCTGCCTCCTGAGACTCAACGGTTTGGCTGAACTAAGTGGCTGGGTTGGTGAAGAACGGGGTGGTCTGTGGGCTTCACTTTAAAACTGGTTTCTCTTTTCGATCCTAATGACTTGGACAGAAAGAGCCCAGAAGCCTGAGAGGGGGGAAACCTAAAATATTTCCCTCAGTCCAAACTAAGTATAATGGGCAAAAGGGTTTTGGACAGGTGAGATGTACCTGGCATACCTTCCTCCAAAGAAGCCCTTCTTTTCCCTAATGTGGGACATTGAAAAATTAATACCTGTCTTTTATCATCTAATGGTTACGGATTGAATGATGTCCTTTAATCCTGTTGCCCCCAGAATACAACAAGGAGGCCAGCCTGTTAAACCAAGCATGCCGTTGTCCAGAGACAGCCAACCAACCTGGAGTCTGCACGATCCTTCCCCTTGTGGGAAGGCCACCCTCCCCTCCACACCCCCACTCTTATTAGGGATTTCTTGACCCACGGGTAGGTAGGACGACGACCATGTCCAGCTTGAAGCAGCTAGAGGAGCTCGAGACCTTCATCCATTGTCCTTTATAAGATTGTAAAAGGTCTTAAGTCTGAGAGGGAGGGATTGTTATTTTTTATTGTTAAAATATTTAACTAATTAATTAATTATTTTTAAAAAAGAAGAAGAAGAATATATGAAAGGGTGAGGCAGGAGAGCTTGTATGTACGACTCATGGGCATGGACTTGGAGACGGGATTGTTGGGGAAGGGGGGTGCTGGGCGGAGGGGAGCAAAGGGGAAAAAATTGGAACTATTGTAACAATATAATCAATAAAATATACTTAAAAAATTATGCAGTCACGAAAAAGAAGAAAATCTTGCCATTTTGAAAATATTGGTGGACCTTGAGGGCATTATGCTAAGTGAAATAAGTCAGACAGAAAAAGACAAATACCATGTGATCTCACTTCATGTGGAATCTAAAAACAAACAAATACACAAAACTCATAAATGCAGGGAATAGATTGTGGTTGCCAGAGGCAGGATGTAGAGGTAGGTAAAATTGGTGAAGGTGATCAAAATGTACAAATGCCAGTTAAAAGTCCAGGGATGTAATGTATAGGAGGGTGACTATTATTAATAATACTGTACTGTATATTTGAAAATTGCTAAGAGTTCTCATCACAAGGAAAAAATTGTAACTATATGTGGTGATGAATGTTAACAAGACTTACTGTGATGATCATTTTGCAATATGTATAAATATTGAATCATTATACTGTTCCCCTAAAAATAATATAATGTTAAATGTCAGTTATATCTCAATAAAATAAATAAAAGAATGGAAAATATATTTCATGCAAACACTTTTTAACTAGATAGGAATGGCTATATTAATATCAGATAAGGTGGACTCCAGATCAAAGAAAATTACTAGGCACAAAGAGGGACACACTTAATGATGAAAGGATCAATTCACCAAGATGACCTAGCTATCCTTAATGTGTGTGGACCAAACAACAGAATTTCAAAATACAAGAAGCAAAAGCTAATAGAGGTGAAAGGAGCAACAGAAAAGTCATAATTATATCTGGAGACTTCCACAGCTCACTCTCAGAAATTGATTGACATACTAGACAGAAAATCAGCAAAATTATAGAAAAACTAAACAAAGCTATCAACAAGCAGTTTCTAATTGACACTTATAGAATATTCCACCGAACAGTAGCAGAACATTATTTTTATTTTATTTTGCAGTTAATCAACACATATTTATTTTTTAAATATATGTTATATAATTTTATTTTATGTTGTTCATTAATAATTGTCCACAGACATTATTTTTAAGTGCCCATGAAACATACATCAATATAGACTATACCTTGGATAATAAAACATACCGTACCAAATTTTTAAAAATATTGAAATCATACAGAGTATGTTTTTGACCACAATGGAATCAAACTAGGAAACAATAGCAGAAAGGTTACAGGAAAATCTCCAAACACTTTGAAATTAAGCAACATGCTTCTAAATAATCCATAGCTTAAAGAGGAAGTCTCAAAAGAAATTAAAAAACCATATCATTGTATGAAATGAAAACATAACATGTTAAAATTTGTAGATGCAGCTAAAGAAGTGATGAGAGGGAAATGTATAGCATTAAATGCTTACATTAGAAGAAAAAATGGAAAAGTCCCAAATCAATCATTTAATCTCCCATCTCAGGAACCTAAAAAAATAAACACAAAATAAATCCTAAGCAAGCAGATGGAAGCAAATAACATAAGAGCAGAAATCAACAAAATTGAACACAGGAAAACAATAGAAAAAGTAATAACAACCTGCCTCTTCAGAAAGATTCTTAAAAATTGATAAAAATCTATCAAGATTAACAGAGATTAAAAGAGAGAAGACACACATCACTAATACTAGAATGAAACAGGGTTTTACAATAGACCCTGCAGCCATTAAATAGACAATAATGAAATACTGTGATAACTTTACACTCATAAATTCAACAACTTAGAAAAAAATTAGAAAATTACTTGGAAGCTATAAAACTTAGCCAAAATTTAATAGATATTCTGAATATGTCTGTAACTATTAAAGAAATTAAATTAAAGCACCCAAAGAACTATATAGGCCCTGATGGTTCCACTAGAGAATTTTATCAAACATTCAAAAAAGAATGTTTCAAAACATCCATAAACACCAATTCTACATTCTCTCAGAAAATGAAATAGGAGAGAAACCTCTCAACTCATTTTATTCAGGTCAGTATTGCCTTAGTACCAAGTCCTGACAAAAATAGCACAAAAAAGAAAACTACAGACCAATATCTCTCAGGAAATTAGACCCAATAACCGTCAATGAAATTGTAGCAAACTGAATTCAGCAGTGTATAATAAGAATAATACACAGTGACCAAGTGGGATTTATTCCAGGTATGCAAGATTGGTCCACTATGTAAAAATCAATCAATGTAATTCATCTCAACAGACTAAAAGAGAAAAATCATATGGTATCATTGAACACAAATCAAACATTTGGCAAAATTCAACATCCATTTATGATGACCACTCATGGTACAGTAGGAATTTAGAGGAATTCTTCAATCTTATAAAGAACATTTACAAAAAACCTATAGCTTATATTATACTGAATAGTAAAAAACAAAATGCTTTCCCTCCAAGGTCACAAACAAGGTAAGAATTTCCATTTTTAACATTCTAATTCAACATAGCACTGGAAGTTCTAGCTACCACAATAAATCAGGGAAAAGAAATAAAAAGCATAGAAACTGGAATGGAAGAATTAAATGCTCTCTATTGGTAGATGATATATCATATATGAGAAAAATCCCAGGGTATTAAAAAAAAAAAAAAAAACTAGAATAAGTGAGTTCAGTAAGTTTGCAAGATACAAGATCAACAGGCAAAAATCAGTTGCACCTATATGTACAAACAATAAACAAATGGAAACAAAAATAAAAAATGACATGCCATTTAAAAGTGCTGCAAAAATTACTTAGGTATAAGTCTAACAAAACGTGTATAAGATATATATGATGAAAATTACAAAATGCTGTTATATGTCAATTATATCCCAATTAAAAATATCTAAACATGAAAAAAAAATCCAAATGCTGATGACAGAAATTGAAGACTTAAGAACTTGAAGGGACATACTATAATATGTTCATTGATTGGAAGACTCTACATAGTAAAGGTGCCAAGTCTCCTTCAAATCACCTATAGGTTTCATGCAGTTCCTACCAAATTCTCAGTAAGGTTTTTGTAGACATAGACGAGCTTGTTCTAAAATTTACACAGAAAGACACTGGTCCTAGCTAAGTCAAAACAATTTTGGGAAGAAAAAAAAAAGATACAGTTGGAGGTTCATTGCATAGCTATGGTAATTAAGACAACGTGGGTACCTGCAGAGGGATAGACAAAGAGAAGAGCAGAATGGAGAACACAAAAATAGATCCACACAAATATATCCAATTAATATTTGACAGAGGAGCAAAAGCAATTCAATGAAGGAGTGACAGCTTTTTAATAAATGATACTGAAGCAATTGGACATGCATTGGCAAAAAATGATCCTTGACCTAAGCTACATATCTTATACAAAAATTAATTAAAAATGGATCATAAACTTAAATGTAAAATGTAAACTTATATAATGTAGGAAAAAACATAGGAAGAGGCCTGGCTGGTGTGGCTCAGTGGATTGAGTGCTGGCCTGCGAACTGAAAGGTCACTGGTCTATTCCCCGTCAGGGCACGTGCCTGGGTTGTGGGTCAGGTCCCCATGTTGTGATGTGCGAGAGACAACCTATTGATGTATCTCTCTGACATCAATGTTTCTCTCTCCCTGTTTCACCCTCCCTTTTCAAAAAATAAATAAATAAAATCTTAAAAAACAAAACGTAGGAAGAAATATTCAGAATCTAGAACTAAGCAAAGAGTTCTGAGACTGAAATTGTAAGCATGATCCATAAAAGGAAAACTTTATAAGCTAGACCTCACCGAAATTAAAATAAAAACATTTGCCCATAAGACTCAGGATGAAAGGGCAAAAATACAGACTAAGTGAAAGCCACATTTCTGGCAAAGAACTTAAAGGACCCTCAAAACTCAACAGTTAAAAAAAAAAAAAAAAAAAAGACCTCAAACAGTCTAATAAGAAAATGGGCAAAAACCTGCACAGACATTTCTTTTCTTTTTTTTTTTTTTCAGACATTTCATTGAAGAGGATATACAGATAACAAATAAACACATGAAAAGATGTTCCACATCATTAGTTGTTGGAGAAATGCAAATCAAAACTACATATGAGATATTATTATACACCCAAATGTACACATGGTTAAAATAAAAATGCTGGTGAAGATGTGGAGATACTGGATCACTGATCATTGCCTGGTGGGAAATGGTAAAATGGTCAGCCACTCTGAAAAGGAGTTTGGCGGTTCCTCCTAAAACTAGAAGTGCACTGACTTACCATATAACTGAGCAATTGCACTTTGGGGCATTTATCTCAGAGAAATAAAAACTTATTTTCACATAGAGACTTGTACATAAATAAATGTTCATAAAAACTTTATTCAGAATAGATGCAACCTGGAAACTTCCCAAATGCCCTTCAATGGGTAAATAGTTAAATGAACTTTGTACATCCATCCCGTGGAATACTACTCAGCAATAAAAAGGCATGGTGTATCATTAATGTACGCAAAAGCTTGGAGGAATCTGTAGGAAATTGTTTTTGTTAAAGCCAATTTTAAAAGGATAATATTGCATGATTCCATTTATATAACATTTAAAAAAAATCCTCACCCAAGGACACGCTTATTGAGAGAGGAAGGGAGGGAGAGAGAGAAGGAGAGAAATATTGGTGTGAGAGAGAAACGTCAGTTGGTTGCCTTTCCATTGCCTCTTGTACTCACGCCCAAACGAGGACCAAACCTGAAACCTAGATATGAGTCCTAACCAGGGCTTATGAGATGATGATCCCACTAACTGAGCCATATAGGTCAGGCCTATATAACATTTTTGAAATAATGTAATTAAAGAGATTGAGAATAGATTCATGGTTGCAACGAGACACGAGAGAGGAAGGCGAAGAAAGGTAGGAATGTCCATGAAGGGGTAGTTGGAGGGAGTCTGGTGATGATGGCACAGTTAAGTGTCTTAATAAGGTGATGGTTACATAAAGCTACATGTGTGATAAAATTGCATAGAACCCACCCCCCTACCCCGAGTACAAATATGTACATGTATACCTGGCGAAGTGCAAATAATCTCTGCATTGTACCAATGTCAGTTTCCTAGTGTGGATAGTGTAGTAGTTATGTAAGATGTCACCCTTGGAGGAAACTGGGGGAAACATACATAGTTTCCTCTATGTTTCTGTGCAACTTCCTGAATCTATAATTATTTCAAAATAAACATTTTCTTAAAAGAAGAAAGAAAACCTGTGACTTTAAGCCCAGGGCGGACAGTGTGGGGGGTTCTCCTAAGATTCTGAGAGGCCTATTCTGCTTTGTTTCTTGCTCTGGAGAGGGCTCTCCATTGTATCTTATCCCCTGCACTCCCACACAGTGCCTCACACCAGTGAGGTGCTCAGTAAATAGGACACTGGGGCTCCTGAGGTGGGGGGCGGGGACCAGGATGCCCAGTCCCTACCCCATGCTGGGAGCTGCTGTGGCCTCAGTGCTCTGCCACTTCTCAGTGTAAGTAAGGGGTGGTAGAGACCTTGCAGGACTCCCACAGTATAAACATGAGAACATCACCAAACAGGAGTCTGTGCCTTTAGCAGTTTGGGTTAAGGCAGGCAGGTGACAAGAGCACAGAGCTGCGGTGCTGCGAACACAGAGGGTCTGTTACCTGTTTTCCTAGAGGGCATGGCTGTTGTTGGAGCCCAAAGATTCAGAAATGCCTTGGTGGCCAAAGAGGGTATCTGGGGAGGAGCCAGGAAGGTGCCCTGGGTCTGTCACCTTGCGGCTGTGAGGGAAGCTGGAGCTCTGACACGAACATGTCTCAAGGTTCAGGCTGTGGACACCGTGTCCCGGGAAGGCAGCCTCTGGCTTCCAGTCCCCATCCCTGAAACCTAGGGGCTTACACTCAGTCTGTGGGCTGGCAGGGGCAGCCATATTTCCCCCTGCATTCTCTCCATCCTCTCTCTTTCTCATCATGGCACACACTTCCTTCTTTCTCTTCTCCCAGTTAAAAACAAAAGCTAGAGTACATAGCAACAGATGTAAGCCAGTATTCAGCAGGTGGGAGCAGAGCGTCTGAGTGTGCATTTCACATGGGTCCAGCATACAGTATCTCCTCAATTGTAAACAGACCTGCTCTGGGCAGACCCTCTGCCCTCATCTTAGTTCCTGGACCTATCTCTGTGGACCTGTCTCTGGCCAGGGGCAGTGACTCAGAGCACGTCACCATCCTTCACCCACAGTGACTGTTTCAGAGATGGAGATGCTGTCCAGTGGCTCCAGAACGGATTCCCATAGGAGCTCCTGCTTCTGCTGGAGATGCTGGCTACTCCTTGCCTCCGAACAAGCCTGAGAAGGAAACAGATGGCCAGAAGAGAGAGACCTGATGGGGACAGAAATGTTCTTGGAGATTAAAAAGCTGATTGCTGAATTTTAAAGTGCAAGCGAGGCAGTGAACAGCAGATTAGGTAATGAAAAAAGAAAATTGAATTAGTGAATTAGAACATAGGCTCAAGAAATCCTCCCAGGGAAATTCCAAGACAGACAGAAGACAATACAATACATATAAAGTTAGACTCAAGACTACACTCAGCTAGAGAAAGTAGAATGGCTGTAAGACGAGCCATCATCAAAGAAATAATAGTCTTCAGTCCCAGCCACATAGTGATGGAGGCAACAGAACCTCCTGCCCACTAGACAAATGAGAAAAATGACAAAATATAACACCAGTAACTATTAATAGTAATTAATAAAGCATTTGAAATACATGGTGGAACATGAAAGTTTAAAAGGAGAAATCCCTGAGTACAAGAAATGGAGTAAAATCTCAAGGCCAGAACAGGGAAAAAGCAGAAGCTACAGCAGCCTTGAACCCATCCAACTAGATGCAGAGCTGGGCCCAGATCTGGGGGCAAAACTGGGATAAAGGACATGGCCTTGGGCAGCTCAAGGTTGGGAGCTGGAACCAAGACCCCTCCACAAAGCTGGGATCCTGGAAAGGCTGTCCCTGAAAGTGAAAGGGAACTAAAAAGCTTCCACTGGCTCAGGGAAAAAACAAGGAAGTTTGTCTTTGCCTGGATCTCTTGATGGTAAAACAAACAAATCAAACAACAAAACAATTTTCCATGAGAAAATAAAAACTAAGGATACATGTGCGCGTGTGTGTGCGCGCACACACACACACACACAAATATGGAAGATCCAAAGTTACCCACCTCACATGATACAAGCCTTAAGGTGAGGAAATACAAAAATTGGTCCAGATCACTGAGACCTCTCTGGGCTTTGGCATTAAAAAACACAGTCCTGTGGTGACAATTCTGTAGCTCATACTACACAGAACACACTTCCACAGAAAAGAATAATCTCTACTGAAGGTGAGCTCACAACTTTAAAAAGTGTCTGTATGAAGAAATAATTCATTGTGAAGGAGTCAGCTGACAGAATGCACAGGAGGAGTATCAGCCCAAGTATTCAAGATAAAAGAACAAATTGAGCCCTGGCTGACATGACTCAGTGGATTGAGTGCTGGCCTGCAAACCAAAGGGTCACTGGTTCAATTCCCAATCAGGAGGGCACATACCTGGCTTGTGGGCCAGGTCCCCAGCTGGGGGAATGCTAGAAGCAACTACATCTTGAGATTCTCTCCCTCTCTTTCTCCCTCCCTTCCCATCTCTAAAAATAAATAAATAAAATCTTTTCTTTTTTAAAGAACAAATTGAAAAAGACTATAAACATTTTCAAAGGATTTAAAGGATGTAATGTGATCAAAGATAAAAGAAAAACTGAAAATTATAATAAATTAATTAAAATGTATGAGAAAAAACAGGTAAGTTTGAAAAAGAACATAATTATAGGCCAGTCGCACTCATGAATATGCACACACAAATACTAAATAAAATGTTACAAACCAAATAAAGCAATGTAAAGCTCATCATGACCAAGTAGGGGTTAACCCAATAATATATAGATGGTTTAATAGTAAAAAAATATATTAATGTAGTTAACTAAAATAGATTAAAGGAAAAACACATGATCCTCTCAATAGATGTAAAAAAGCATTTAATAATATTCTCTATGCACTCATCACAAAAATTAGGACAAAAGAATTACAGCAAAACCTACAGCAAACATTATTTCTAATAGTAAAATCCCCCAACTTTTCTTTTAAATTCAGAAACAAGGAGCTGAATGCTTATTATTATTTCTTCTATTTAATCTTATATTGGCAGTTCTTGCCAGCTCAATAAGGGAAAAAAGAAAAGAAGTAAAAGGATTAGAGACTTTGTAATAATCTAAATAGGAAAAAAAAAAAGCTGGAAACAAGCAGTTAAAACTAATGAGAGAGCTTAGCAAACTTGCAGTACATCTAATCAGTATACAAAATGAACATATCTTAATACTAGCAACAAACTATTAGAAAAAATAATTTCAAACAATTAAGAAAAAAAACTCACATAGACACAGATAACAGTATGGTGATAATCAAAGGAAAGGTGGATGGGAGGAGGTAGAAGAGGGTTAAGGGGGGATAAGTGATGGTGGAAGGAGACTTGACTTGGGTTGGTGAATACACAATACAATATTCAGATGATGTATTATAGGGTTGTACGACAAAACCTATGTAATTTTATTACCCAATGTCACCCCAAAAAATTTAATTAAAAATCATGGGATGTGCTCTTTTTCAGAGAGAGAACTATGTATTCTAGGTTCCAAAGGCCTGAAGGAAGTTTTATAGGCTCTTTCTCCCTTCTGATTTGTGTTCCTTGTAGGATGCTTTACATACATTTGTAGCATTTAAAAAATCCCATCAGATCTGATCCTTGCCTACAGATGTCACAGTGTGTGGCACAGATTGTTAAAAGGAAATATTTGATATTCATGCAGGGTGCTTCCTGAAGACCCCAGAAAGCCCACAATCTCGAAGTTCACCATCACTCAGCAAAAAGTTAAAACAAAGAAAAAAGAAAAAAAATTAAAATACTTTTCACAACCACAACAAAATCTTCAAAGGGATAAATTTAACCAAACACATGCAAAATATTATGGAGAAAGACTTGACAGAAGGACATACCAAAACAAATAAATGAAAAAATACACAATGTTCATTGATGGAAAAATGAAGTCATGCATAGATTGACTTTTCCCATATAAACATAAATACAGTGCATTTTCAATTTTGCATATGAAATTTGAAACATTGGTCTTACAAGTGACATGGAAAAGTAAAATGTTACAGATAGACAATAAAATTACAAAGAAAAATAAAGAAGTAGGACTTGGTCTACCAGAAATCAAGCTATGATAATTAAACTAGTGAGGTACTAATGCTGGGTAGATAAGAAGAACCAAATGAACACAATAGTATGAACTGAGGAATGCAAATATAGAAACTTGACATAGCAAATGACTTTAAAATGAATGGGTAAAATATAAACTATTCACTAAGTGTTGAAACTAATAGCTACACATATTAAAAAAATAACTTCCCCTCAACATTTTTCACTATACATAAAAATTAGTTCCAGAAGGAATAAAGTCCTAAGTGTAAAAACCTTAAAAAGATAATGTAGGTGAATTTCTGTTCCTGGACAAAATTAGAAAACTGAACAAAATACATGAATGAATTACTTTCTGCCATGGAACAACAGGTAATGCAGGACTGTGATGTCAGAGAATGGAAACAAATGAAGGGACTCTTACAATTACTTTGGCTTCCTGCTTGGAGGCATCTTTTAGACTGTGTCAGAGGGGGAATAATTCAAACAGAGCATGACAATTCTATTCAACTGAGAAGACAGAGATAGAGTTCAGAGAAGCCAAGGGGACTGAAATTAGCAGGACAGGACAGAAGAGGAAAAGGAATTGTGCTAAGAAGGATTTCCAGAAATATGCATAGGTATCCCCTTGATTCTTTAGTTGTGACTAAGCTGTGCATGTATAGGATGAGACTCCAAGAGACTGGATAGGAAACAACTACCAGGAAAAGGACAACTGTCAAGGATCAGTAAGTGGAACAATCCTCAGAGCTCATACAGAGCTGAGAGATGTTAGAATTTTAGTAAGCAGAATGCAGAAAATTCATTGAACACTGAGATCATTCAGCAGATACACCAGAAAACACACAGATTAGAGTTAGAGCTATACTAGCTACAGCATAAAGACTACTCTAGCCCCACTTAACAAATCTCAAAAACATGCTTCAAATGACCCACAGGTAACTCAGTTGGCTGCCAAAACAAAACTTAACTCTCTTTAAAGGAAGACAACAAAATCCAGCCATTAGACAATGTCTAGCAATTAATAAAAAATTACTAGACATGTAAAAATGTTTATAACCATGAGAAAAATGAGTAAAAACATATACCAGAATTAAAAGAGATGATAGAATTATGAGACAAAGAAACTTTAAACATATACAATGTATTTTTTTTAATTCAAGGATTTAAAGAAAATACAATGAGACTAATGGAAGAGAAGAGCCTAATCCCTTCCCTTACTTATCCCCCTTCGTATAAAAGACTCATGGACATGGACAACGGGGAGGGATATGATTGCGGGAGAGGGGGTGGGTTGGGTGGGGGAGAGAAATTAGGGGAAAAGGGGACAACTGTAATTGAAAAACCAAAATAAAAAAAAATTAAAAAAAAAAAGAGCCTAATACAACTAATGCAGATAAAAATTACACCACTGAAGTAAAAATATTACTAAATGAGATTGATATAAGGATAGAAGCTGAAGAAGATAATCATCAGCAAACATGAAGACGTAGGATTTAAAGGCATAGAATAGAAGCAAATTGAAACAGAAAGAAAAAGGACTTTAAAATTTGAACAGTCTCAGTGACCTGTGGGAAAATATCAAGCAGTCTAACACACCCATGAAAGGAGACAAAGAAATGGAGGGGGAAATTTTTTTTAGGAAATAAAGATTCAAAACATCTCAGATTTTATGGAAAAAGCCCATCTACAGATAGAAGTATCGCAAAACCCTAAATAGGATAATCACAAGGAAATAATACTTAAATGGCTAAAAATAGATGTACTTAAAATCACATTATATATATGATTACAAAGATAATAGTTAATGCTGGGTGACTTCTTGTCAGAAACAATACAACCAAAAGAAGAAAACTGAACATCTTTAAGTACTAAAAGAATAAAAGAGAGTCAGTTTGTAATTCTACCTCCAGGAAAGGTAATCTTCAAAAATGTTGTCTGAAAATATTTTTATTTTACTTTAATGTTGAAGGTTACCTTTGCTGAATATAGAATTACAGGTTGGCCTTTTTTTCCCCCCCAGCATTCCAGAGGATATGTTACTAGTAGATCTTTATCTAAGAAATGATAAAGGAAGTTTTTCAGGCTGAAGAAATATGACCCTCATGGAAACTCAAATCAACACAAAAGAGGAAAGAAAAATGGACATGGTAAATAGGTTGGTAAATGCAAGCCCTTTCTTTCTCTTAAAAAAAAATCTGTTAAAAGATATTAGATTATTCAAAGAAAAATAGTAACAATACATTTTGAGGTTTATAACATAATATAGAAATAAACTATATCATACCAACTTTACAGGAGAAATGAGGTAAAAGAAAGTATACTGTTGTACAGTTCTTACATTGTACACAAAATAGTATAATATTACTTGGAGGCAGACCATGATAAGTTAAAGGTGCACAAAGAAAATACTAGAGCCATGACTAAAAATAAAGAAGTATAGCTATTCATCCAACACAGAGGTGGAATAATAAAAAATAACTTAATCTAAAGAAGGCAGGAATGAGGAACAAAAGAGCATTGAAGATGGAAAAAAAGAAAACAAATGGCAAGATGGTAGATTTGAACTCAACCATATTAATAGTTACTTTAAATGTAAATGGTCTCAACACTAAGAATTAGAAATTGTTGGTCTGAATAAAAAAGCAAGATGAATTATATTCTGTTTAAGAAACACTTTAAATATAAAAATACAAGTTGGCTAAAAGTAAACAGAAACATACTATACAAGTACTATAAGAAACATGAGGTAGCTATATTAATATCGTACAACATAGACATCAGGAAGAACATTATTGGAAATGAACAAGAACATTACATAATGATGAAAGGATCAATGCATCAAGAAGACATTTTTTAAAAACCTTAAAATTGTATATACTTAATAACAGAGTTTCAAAACTGACATGACTAAAAGGTGTAATAAATAAAATCACAACCACAATTGGAGATATCCTCATTTCTCTTTAAGTAACTGCTAAAATAAGTAGACAGAACACAGTAAGAATATAAAAGTCTTGAAAAATATTATCAACCAACTCAAAATAACTGATATTTATACAACATTAATTATACTTAATAATGGTAGAATACACATTCTTTTCAAATGCATGTGGATTAGTCACTAAAATAGACTATTTGTTGTTATATAACATAAGTCTCAACACATTAAAAAAAACTGAAATTATAGAATACATTTTCCAATCACAAAATGTTAAATAAAAAGTTAATAGAGCTACCATATGACCCAGCAATCCCTTTTCTCCATATCTACCTGAAAAATTTGAAAACATTTATTTGTAAAGATGTATGTATCTTCATGTTCACTGCAGCATTATTCACAGTGACCAAACATGGAAAAACAACCGAAGTGTCTTTTAATAGATGATTGGATAAAAAAGATGTGGCACATATATACAAGGGAATACTGCTCAGCCATCAGAAAACATAAAACACTGCCATTTGTGACATGGATGGAACTTGAGAATATCATGCTAAGTGAAATAAGTCAGATGTAAAAAGTCAAGAACAACTTGACTTCACTCATATGTGGGATATAAAACTGAAAGCAACAAATAAGACAAACAAGCAAATACTCATAGATACACACAGACAACAGTATGGTGATTATCAAAGGGGAAGAGGGCAAGAAGGAGGTAGTAAACAGTATGTGGCAACAGAAAGAGACTTAACTTTGAGTGGCGAACACAATGCAATATACAGATGATGTGTTATGGAATCCTGTACTTGAAACTATGTAATTTCATTAATAATGTCTCTCCAATAAATTTAATAAAAATTTACTAAATAAATAAAATAAAACCAATAACAATAAGATATATATTAACTACCCTAATTTTTGGGAATTAAATAATACAGTTTTAAGTAATCCATGAAAATGCAACACACTAACTTATTGGCACACAGCTAATGTGGAGTTGAGTGCGTCTGAACAGTGCTTTAAAAAAAACTTAGAGCTTTCAATACATATACTTAGAAAAGAAGAAAAGTGTAAAGTTAATGATGTAAGATCCTACCTTAAAAAGCTAAAAAAAGAAAAGCAAATTAAATCTAAAAAAGGTAGAAGGAAGAAAATAAGAGTGGAAATCAATGAAATTAAAAATAGACAAATACTAGAAAAAGAAATAAAATAAAAACCTGATTCTTAAAAAAAAATCAATAATATCTATAAAATTTTAATTAAGTGATCATTAAAAAAAGAGTGAAGATACAAATTACCAACATGAGGTATGAGGAGTCATCACTAAATATCCTACAGACATTAAGTGAATAAGAAAATATTATAAACAACATTATGCCAATAAATTTAACAATGTAGATGAGCTGAACAAGCTCCTTGAAAGATGCAAAGTACCATAATTGACTCAGAAAGAAATAGAAAGTCTAAATAGTCCCCCACCTGTTTATGAAATTTTAATTAATTAATAATTTTTAAAATTTCCAACAAAGAAAATTGCAGGCCAAGGTGGCTTCACTGGGTACTTTTATCAAACACGTAAGAAGAAATCATTTATAAGAATACATAAACTTTTAGAGTATAGCAAAGGGAGAAACACTTTCAACTCATTTTATGAGGTCTGTATCGATCTGATAATGAAATCAGACAAAGACCTGAAAAAACTCCAGACTAAAATACCTCATTTACATAGTTATGTAAATCTTCAACAAAATATTAGTAAATTAATTTCAACAATATATGACCAAATCAGGTATACTCAAGGAATGCAAAATCGGTTTACTATTTCAAAATCAATTGATATAATTCACTATATTAACAGAATAAAATAAAAATCCATATGATCATCTTGATAGATGCAAAAAGAAGTATTTGAAAAAAATTATCACTCATTCATGAAAAATAAAATGCTCAGCAAAGTAAGACTAGGAAGGAATTTCTTAAGGCCAATAATGGGCATTTATGAAGAAGCTACAGTTAACCACATGACTTACATAAAAATTAATCTGAAATAGATTAATAGGCTTAAATGTAAACTATAGAATTATATAACTTCCAGAAGTAAATAAGGGAGAAAATCTTTGAAAACTTGGTGTAGGCAAAGATGTCTTAGATAAGACATATATTTTCTTTTAATAGAGGAAAACGATGATAAATTGTACTTTATCAAAATGAAAAAAAGAACAACTCTCTGAAAGACAGTGTTAAGAAAATAAAAATTCTAAATACAAACTGAGAAAATATTCTCTTTTAAAGTATATTTTATTGATTATGCTGTTACAGATGTCCCAATTTTTCCTCCTTACCCCCGCTCCACCTGGTACCCTCCTTCCCTTTCTTAATTCCCCCCTTAGTTAATGTCCATGGTTCATGCATGTAAGTTCTTTCGTTTCTCCATTTCCTTTACTATTTTTAACATCCCCCTGTCTATTTTATACCTACCAATTATGTTTCTTAATCCCTGTGCCTTTTCCCCCATTTCTCCCCCTTCCCCCTCCCCACTGATAACCCTCCAAATGATCTCCATATCTGTGATCCTGTTTTTTGTTCTAGTTGTTTGCTTATTTTGTTTTTGTTTTTTTAGATTCAGCTGTTGATAGTTGTGTTTGTTGTCATTTTACTGCATATAGTGTTGATCTTCTTTTTCTTAAATAAGTCCCCTTAACATTTCATATAATAATGGCTTGTTGGTGATAAACTCCTTTAGCTTCACCTTGTCTGGGAAGCACTTGATCTGCCCTTCCATTCTAAATGATATCTTTGCTGGATAAAGTAATCTTGGTTGTAGGTCCCTGCTTTTCATCACTTTGAATACTTCTTGCCAGTCTCTTCTTGCCTGCAAAGTTTCTCTTGAGAGATCAGCTGATAGTCTTACTGGAATTCCTTTGTAGGTAACTCTGCTTTTCTCTTGCTGGTTTTAAGATTCTCTCTTTATATTTAGCCTTTGTCATTTTCATTATGATGTGTATTGGTGTGGTCCTCTTTGGGTCCAACTTGTTTAGGACTCTCTGTGCTTTCTGGACTTACGTATATGTCTATTTCCTTCACCAAATTAGGGAAGTTTTCTTTCATTATTTTTTTCTAATAAGTTTTCAGGTTCTTGCTCTTCCTCTTCTCCTTCTGGCATCCCTATGATTAGGATGTTGGTACTTTTGGAGATGTCCAGTGTCTTCCTGTTTTCTTTCTTTCTTTCTTTTTTAAAAATTCTTTCTTCATTCTGTTCTTGTTGACTGTTTATTCCTTCCTTATGTTCCAAATTATTTATTTGAACCTCAGCTTCCTTCTCTTCACTGTTGGTTCCCTGTGTGGATTTTTCTTTTTTTCACTTAGTGTAGCCTTCATTTCTTCCCTTATGCTTTTGCCATACTCAGTGAGTTCTCTGAGCATCTTTATAACTTTGAACTTTGCATCTGATAGATTGCTTATCTCTATTTTGTTTCTCTTTTTCTGGGGTTTTGTTCTGTTCTTTCATTTGGGCCATATTTCTTTGTCTTCTTACTTTGGCAGCCTCCCTGAGTTTGTTTCTGTGTATTAGGTAGAGCTGCTTTGACTCCTGTCTTGGTGCACCTTTTACGTTTGGGGAGGAGCCTTAGGTAATCACCATGGTGGAACAACCTGCTTTACCTCTTTGTGGCTCTGTGTATGCGGGAGAGGTCAGAGAGGGGACAATGCCACTGCCTGGCTGCTGGAGGCTTACTTGGCACTTGCCTCATTTCCAATCACTTTTAACCCACTCCTGACTAGCACCCCCTTCTAGCTGTTGCCTGGTGGTGGTTCCCAGAGTGGGTGGGTTTGTCTATGTTCTTGGACACTGTGGGCCCTTTAAAAGGACTCTATTGTGAGACTGGCAATTTATTCCACTGACCCAATCCCTACCAGTTTTTACAGCCAGAAGTTATGAGAATTTATTCTCCCGGCTCTGGAACCCTGGGCTGTGCAGTCTGGCCCAGGGATGGGATCGCTCAATCCACCACATGTGAATGTGGGGCTGCCACAGCCTCACCACTGCCTTGCCACATCCCTTCCATCCTGGTTCCCCGTCTCTGTCTCTGCTACCCGTCTGGATGACTATGGCTTCTTTAAATCCTTGGTTGTTGGACTTCCATACAGTTTGATTTTCTGGTAGTTCTGGGTGTTTTTTGTTTAGAGGTTAGTTGTGATCCTTCTTATGGTTGTGCAAGGAGGTAAAGCATGTCTACCTACGCCTCTACCTTGATTGGAAATCCCTGAGAAAATATTCTTGATGCACGTATTTTTCAAAGGACTTATATAATATTTTACAATGAGAAAAAGATATTAATAGATATTTCACAGGCTAACAAGCACATGAAGAGGTGCTCAACGTTATTAGTCACTAGAAAAATATAAAATAAAACCACAATAAGATACCACTAATCAACCACAAAAAATGGGCTAAAATGAAAAGGACTGATAATACCTAGTTTTGGAGGAGCAGCTAGAACTCTCCTATGTTTTAAAAGTGTAAAATGGTTTAATTACTTTGGAAACAGTTTAGCAACTTGTATTTATTTTTAAATTTATTGATTTGAGAGAGAGAGAGAGAGAGAGAGAGCAAGAACTTATTTGTTGTGCTACTTATTTATGCATTGGTTAATTTTTGTATGTGCCCTGGCCAGGGATTGAACCCACAACATTGGCATATCCCGATGATGTTCTAACCAACTGAGCTACCTAGCTAAGGCTAGTTTAGTAATTTTTGTAATGTTAGACATACACTTGCCATGTGACCCAGAGATCCCACACCTAGATATATACCCAAAAGAAAGGAAAATGCATAACCACAACCAAGACTTGTACACAAATGTCTATAGTCCCAAACTGTAAATAACCCAAATGTCTAACAACAGAAAAATGAAAAATTATATTGTTGTATATCTGTACAACAGGACACTATTCAGCAATAAAAAAATTCAACTCCCACGCATGTGATAACATGGTTAAAGCTCAAAAGCATTATGCTGGGCAAAAGAAGGCAGAAGAGTATATGCTGTATGATTCCACATACATTATATTTAGAAAAGGCAAAGCTCATCTATAGTGACATAAAGCAGATTAGTCATTGGCTGGGGTCAGGTTTGGAAGACAGATCGCCTAGGAAGGGGTGTAGGAAAATTCTTGTGGAGTAGGGATGAAAATGTCCTATATTTTCAGGGGTCATTTGGGAGGCTTGGGGTGGGCATAGTAACATGGTTACATATATTTGTCAAATGGTTATATTTGTCAAATACATCAGATTTTCCACTTAAAATGGGTGCATTTTACTATATGTAAATTATGTCTCAATTAATTTTAATTTAGAAAAAACGTAATATTTTTTATGTCATTGGGGATAGAGAATGATTTTTTAGATAAGATAGAAAAATTATAAATCACAAAGGAGAATTCTTCTACATTAAAATTCAAAACTTCTGCATATTAAAAAATACCCCATCAATGTTAATGTTGGGTCACCCAAACAGTTTGTTTGTTTGTTTTCCATAAGATGGCTCTAGTAAGCACTTAGTTGTCTTTAACTTCATTCGAAACAATTTTGTTAGATCGTATTGTGACAGCTGTCATATCGGCATGCATTTAAAAAAAAAACATCAAAATTGGTGGATTTTCATGTAGCCATTTTAATATTGAAAATGGAAGAAAATAAATATGCATTTTCAGTATATTATGCTTATTAAGAAAAGTAAAAATGCAACTGAAATGCAAAAAAAAGATTTGTGCAGTGTATGGAGAAGGTGCTATTATTGAGTGAATGTGTCAAAAGTGATTTGTGAGGTTTCATGCTGGAGGTTTTTTACTAGACAATACTCCATAGTTGGGTAGATCAGTTGAAGTTGATAGCTATCAAATTGAAATATTAATTGAGAACAATCAACATTTTACCATGCAGGAGATAGCTGACATTCTCAAAATATCCAAATCAATAAGGTTATTGGTAAAAATAAAAAATGTGTCTTTTATTTTACAAAAAAAACCTAAACGGACCTTTTGGGCAGCCTAATACAAACAGTCCACAGGCTGGGAGAGGATATTTACAACTCATAACCTGAAAATAAAGTTTAGTATCTAGAATAGTTAACAAACTACTATAAATCAATAAGAAAAATACAAGTCATCTAATAGAAAAGTGGTCAGGTTAACATCAGGCAAATAAATCATAAGTAAGAAAAACTAGGTAGTCCATAAACATGTGAAGAGATATCCAAGTTCACTAATAAACAGGGTAATATAAATAAGAACAGTAAATTGTGATCATCTGATAACACCAACTATCACCAAGCATGCAGGGAGAAGGAAATAGTTTTGTGTTGCCAGCAGAAGTGTACCTTCGTCGAACAATTTGGAGATGAATTTGGCAATATCTAGGAAGGTTGAAGATGGACTTCCCTATCACCTGACTGTTTGTCATTTAGCGATATACGCCAAGTCCTCAAGGCTAGGTGCACAGGAGATGCAAGGAGACATTAAAATGTGTTCAGCACAGCATTGCCTATAGCCAGCCCCAAAGTGGGAATATCCTAAATTTCTATTAACTAAGCAATGAATTAAAAACGTGTAATATAGTCATATAATGCAATATACTCAATAATTAGAACGAATAACCTAAATCTATTCCTATCAACATGACAAGATCTAAAAAATTATATTTATATTAAATATATTAAATTTATATTAATTTAAATATATATACGAGTACTCTCTCTCTCACACACACACACAGCTACAAAAAGACACATACTGTCCAAAAAGGGAGGTGCTTAGCAGGACCCTGAGGAGTAGCCCCCACTTTGTGGATATAGAAGGGGGCAGTGTTGGGTGAACAGCTGAAAACTGTCTATGGAAAAGGCATCTCCGAGACCCTAATACTTTGCAACAGAGACACCCTCCACTCTCTGTCAGCGACGCAGGTATTTTGAACGTGAAGGATGCTGCTGCTGCCCGCCCGACGGCCCTCCCATCCTCCGGTCCGCCTCCTAAGATAGGAGCAAGCGCAGAAAGCGCTGTCATCCGCGCCGCCTGAGCGCTGCAGAGTTCGAGAGGAGGGAGCGCACAGGGCCTCCTGCGCTGCCCACATCACAGCCTCGCCTTCGTTTTTCTTCTCCCCTACCATACCACTTACTTGGGCTCCAAGGACTTGCTTTGTGGTTTGGCACTTTCACATGTTTAATATAAACCCAGACTCTTAAGACATTAGCACCAAATCCTTTAAATAAATAAATAAATAAATAAATAAATAAATAAATATCTACTTCCTATTTTCTTCCTGCCCCTCATCTCCATAAAGGATATGCATATAAGAGTAGCCCATAGGTTGTAACTTTTTTCCTAAAAGAGAAAAGAGCAATCTGATTTCTCCTTCCCTTGCACTCTAACCTCATGATCCCAAACCAGCTCTGGGGATGGAGCCCTGCCTGCTGTGACTTCTGAGTCCCTGTTGGGGATGGGGTGTAGAAACCTGGGAGGTTTGGCTCTAACCACGACCCTCCGTGAATCTGTCTTCGTTTGTCTTCTATGGGGAATTTAAAAAGCATCAGCATCGGCGCTGGAGAGGATCAGCAAAGTGCATGGAGGCCCTTTTTGTACCTGTCAGAGCACACTACTGAGGGTGGGAACCACTTCCCTGCCAAATGTGTTCCTTTTGCCCAGGCAGATCCCTGTCCCCCGGCTCTCTGCCCTCCAGGCAGGCCCATGTCAACCGCCTTAATGGGCACCTTCGCCTCTGGCTTCAGTTGGGTCCAGCCCCTGCGACTCTCCCACTCAAGACTGGAATGAGAGAGAAGGAAAGAGGTCATTAGTCCTTAAGGGGCACTCTCATGGAAGGTCACTGCCCAGGACTATCACATGCTCTTGTTTTCTTTTACATGCACAACCAGATCCTAAAAATGAAATAACCCTGCCCTGTCATTTTCTCAGCAATTTCCATCACTCTGTATGAGAAAAAACAAACAAATGACAACAACAACCCCAGTCCTTCCTCCTGTGTCTTTCCCTTTTAGTTTCACACACAACACTTCACTCTTGGTCACCAGATGTGTGGGGTGTTTTCTCACACCAAGCAATTCTGCAGCACCACCTGGGTGCCCTGTCAGTGAACTGATTCTGACACTGTCTACCTGAAGATGGCACTAGGTCCCATGGGGTCAGGGCTCAGTCCCACAAGGCTGCCCCCAGCCCACTTCAGATGCCAGTCACAAGTCCAGGTCACCACCTGTGCTTCTGACCCATCAGCTATAAATCAGAGGTTCCCATCACTCTCTCCTCAGGTTTAATGAATGATAACCTAAAAATAAAAGCCAAAGTGAGAGGCAACAAGTAATGATTTGAGATTAAAAAAAGAGTAGCTATTCAAGAAGTACTGATTCAGACAGAAACCCAAATAGTGTTCTGATTAGGAGAAAAAGGCAATGGTTATTTATGAGAAAGAAAAGAGGAACAATTACCTCAATAGAAGAAAGGCATTCCTATTGATGTAGATAACTAACAAAGTGATGCTAATTATAATGAATGTTTTTAATTTTCTGTCCAGTAGCCACCAGTCTAGTATAATAGTCATAATATCTGCTGTTTTGTTTTCTTTGCAAGCAGTTCTCTGGGTCACAATGTTATTTTAAGCCCAGTCCAGAGTTTACTTTGCCCTGTGTTAACATTCCGAAGGTTTGGGAAGTAAGACTCGCAAGGCAGTTGCTCTGGGATGGCAGCTCCATCTCCATTTTAGACTGGTTCCCTTTATATTATTTGTTTACATTAATTTGCCAGAGTGGCTCACAGAATTCAGGAAAACAGTTACATTTACCAGTTTATTAAAGGATATGATACAGGCTACAGATGAACAGCCAGACAAACAGAACATAGGGTGAGGCCTGGGAGGGTGCAGGGACTTCTGCCCCATGGAGTTGAGGTGTGTCATCCTTCTGGTACATGGCTATGTTTACCAACCTGGAAGCTCCCCGAACCCCATACTTTGGGATTTCATGCAGGAGTGATCAATCATAAACTCCATTTTCAGTGCTTCTCCCTTTTTAAGAGAATAGAGGGTAAAGCTGAAAATTCCAAGCCTCTAATCATGGCCTGGCCTTTCGAGGGACCAGCCCCCTAGGAGCCATCCAGAGTTGCCCTATTAGAACAGAAGACACTCCCATCTCCCAGGCAACCGCAAGGGTTTCAGGGGCCCTGTGCCAGGAACCAGGGACAGAGAACAATATATATTGTCTATTATCTCATACTCGGTCTGTTTCCTTCTACTTTTTCAGTCACAACATCCACTTATGCAGCACCTACTCCGTTTGGATATTGGGAGGATGACAATGAAGGGTGGAACCTAGTCTTTGCCTCCGAGGAGAATGTGGTGTGTCCCAAAGAGGTACAGATCCAGAGCTGTGAGGACCATGAGGAGAGGATGCCCACCTGAAAGGCATCCTCTCAGTCTGTCCCTGTCACAAGGTAAAGATGAAATGAGAAGAGTGACGGACAATCACTCGGCTTTCCTGAGTAACCTCTGTCACTCAAGATTTACTGAATACTCGTCTCACATGAAATGTGTGTCAAATGCCTCAGCATTAGGAGCAGGTGACAAATTTGGGGACAACCCCTTCCTTGCTCTTTTGAAGAATCCACTCTGCTGGGGGATGTCAGGTGAGTGGGGCTGTCTGAGAGGAAGGATTTCTGAGGCAGGTTGGTGAGGAAGCGGCCGGTGGGCACTGGGGAGAACGAGGAAGGCCATGAAGCAGGAGGGATTCCACCAACACTCTTCACGTACAAGTCCATAAAAGTGTTTACAAAATGGAGTGGTTTAAAAAAACACAATACACCACTGCTGGACTCTTGAGTCACCCAGTGACTAATGATCCCTGTTTCCCAGGGTGCCTTGGAAGCAGCTCCCTACGAGGCCCTGTGAGCAAGCCTGGGAGTGATGGAGACAGGTTGCCTTTATGGGAGAGTCTGGGCAACGCTTCCCTCTCTTACAACAAAACCCACAATCACAAATCAATTTACCAATAAGTGTTACCTAAATACCTGCCACCTTTGCCCCTGCTGCTACCCTGTCAAACACCCACCCTGATGGCTCCTGGCCTGAAGCCAGCACAAAACAGCAGTCGGGGGTGCAGAGAAAATCTAGAGGTGATCCCTACCATGGGAGGTGGTCAACTTGGAGGTGACAGAAATGGGCAGTGAGAGCGGGTGCAGTTTGGGGAGGTGGCAGGTGGTAACAATAATGATACCTACCACCTGACAAGTGCTCCCTGTGTCCCAGGCGCTGTGTGTGCTAAGGGTGTCACATGAGTTCTACTTAGTGCTCCCTGATCCCTGTGAGGTAGTCTTTGTTCTCCCCTTACAGGAGAGGAAACTGAAGGTGAAACAAGTTAGTGACCTGCCCCAGGTGACAGAGGGCACAGCATGGATAGAGGGGTGGGACAGTGCAGAGTGGTGAGGGGAGGGGCAGGACGCCAGTCCAGCTGGAGCAGATACCTGATGAGGGTGTGGAGTGGCAGGAGGAGTCCTGTGGTGAGGGCTTCTGGGGCCTGGCTGAGGGGTCAGGGCTGGCTGGAGGGGGAGGTGGGGGCAGGAAAAAGCCAGGAGGGCAGTGCTGTGGTGCTTCAGGGAGAGGTGCCGCACCACCATCAGCCCCTTTTCATTCACATAAAGCTGGGTTTGTTTCCATTTATCAGCTTGACTTTTTAGCCAAGATGCTCTTAGAAAAACATATTGCTCTAATTTAATCCACATGTGCATCCCCAAAACAGAGTCTAAAAGGAAACTTCAAGTCCTGAGTCCCAGACCCAAAGCCTAGGCCCTGTGGCTCTGGCAGGGAAAGGCTGTGGCCTCGGGACGAACCCTGATCCACTTTTCAGGGCCTTTCCTGAAACGAGTCCCTACCCCACCTGTGTCCCAGGGTGGCAGGAGGGCATGTCGTAGGGAAGGAGACTTGCAGCCTGGTTTCCAATGTCTGCTCCCTGCATCTGCCAGCAGCTGCAGGGATGTAAGAGGAGGCCAGTGGGCACTGGATGGGATGGGGCTGGTGCCTGAGGGCTTTGACTCCCTGCAGCTCCTTCTTCTCCCTTTCCCAGGACCAAGGCCTCAAAACTCTGGGGCAAGCAGGGGTGACAAGAGGTGGCGGGGAAGATGTTGTCACAGATAATCCAGGGTGGGGGCTCTTCACTGTGGCACAAGACCACATAAGATCTGGCCGAGGTGTGTGGCTGCGCACGAGGTGCAGTTTAAGAAATTTGTCTCACGGCCCCGTCTTGCTGGCAAAAGCCAGCATGGAACAAAGCCAGTGTGCTCATTTCAATACTCTCTTCCAGTTCTGTTCCTGTCACATAGCTTATTTTGAGTACACTTTTATTAGTTGGAGTAACTGATTGCCAAAAATTTGAAAACCGATCTCACACAGATGTTTATTCACATAAGACAGAGCCAAAATGTCTGATTTTGATTCAAGGTCTAGGACACTTTGGGTGGCTTATGAGTCAAGATCTTGGCAAATTGATCCACACGGAAATGATGGTCCTCCTTCCCCAAGCTTGCCACCTCCAGAGTGTCCCCCTGTACTCCAAAACTCACTGCCCACTCGGTCTGTCCTTGATTTCTAAACAAAGGCACACTTAAATGCCCGCGCATGAGGAAATTAATGTCTGAGACAGCGCTGGAGTATCCACACAATCAGCTTACATCTGGGACTCTCAGGGACCCCTCTCACCTTTACAGACCCCTCAGGTGGGAAGCCAGGATCAACCCTCAGAGCCCCTCTCGTGGCGTCTCAAAGGGTGCTACTGGAAAGAAGGGCAGATCATAATCTAATCTTTTGAATTGCACTAAAACGTATTTATATCAGAAAGAGCAAAGGAAATGAAAATAGTATCTGAGAATGTCAGTCCATTTCTGTTCACACTTCTCTGGGTCCCGTCTGCCAAAGGTGGAGCAAGGCTCCCTGGGGGCTTATATTAAAGCTTTGGAATCTGCCAGGCTCCCAGGACTCCCCTCAACCTGGACAAGGGTTCAGCTGTGCAGCCAGCATGCAGCTATCAGGAGCTCCCTCCTGAGGCATGGTAGCACCCTTTCAGTGCCATTTCCAGGTGGGCAAGTGTAGGGAGACCATTCTGGATTTTGCGAGGACTGCTGTCCAGGCCAGGCTGGAGCTGTTCTGGTTCTATGGGGGTGGTTCAGCTTAGCTGTTGGCAAATCCTTTGATGAACCTTATGCAAAGAAGCTAGCAGGAAGTCACAGAGGAGGCACTTAGCAAGAACGCAGGGCCATGAGCAGGTAGAGAAGACAGAAATCCATAATGCTAGTTCTGCATACGTTCAGCCCTGAGCCAACACATGGGTCCCAAAGTGAAGGTCTAGGACCCTGCAGCTTTGAGCTCACCTCACAGAAGGTGAAGGTAAGGAGGTCCCCAAATGCAATCCCAGGCCCAGTACCAGAAACCAGCTGCTACTCATGAGCTCCAGGAAGGAAATCCAGCCCACATGAACCTGAGACAGCAGGATGTGCCCATTGCTTTCCCTCCTTAGCTGGGGCTGGGCTTAAATTTTGGCTTGGTAAATTGGTCTTTCCAGGTCCCAGTGACCAATTAAGATGAAATCACCTTCCACCATCAATGAAGTTGATAACAGCAACACACACGTACACCAGATCCCTGGCTCATAGGCATCGAGGCCGCCCATGTTCCTCTGATGGAAACTTTTTTATGGTTTGACAAGAATTTAATGTGATTCTTTTTTCCATGAAGGGCTGGGCCTCTAGACACAACGCTGTACAGTTACCCTCTAATCTTGGAGCTTAATCAAAACATAGTCCAACAGCCTCGTCTGGTGCTACAAACGAATGTTTATTTTAAACCAATTTGCTATGGCTTTTATTTTTTTAAGGGAGAAAGAAGAGAATTTCTTGGAGCTAGATTTCTCCCTGCCCCTAAGCAGTTCTCTCCACTCCAAAGACTGTCATTTGCTCAGGTCATAATTAACCACAGAGCTGTTTGGGAGAAAGGGACAACAAGAGGGCATTTGACAAAGAGTTAACAGATGTCATTTCAAGGCTGGCCCACTGCTGCTGGGTCATTTGTTGGATGGAAGCTGATTTTGCTGCTGTTGGAAACAGAGTAGCAATGATTACATGCGCACTGCATTAGGCACAACAGATTGGGTGTATAATATTCTGTTCAAGACCAGCTCATACCCAGTTTCTCTAGAAATACAATGGAGGCGACCCCTAGTTCCTAGCTTTGAGAGGCATCTCTAAGGATTCTCATATACTTTTTCAATGGAGAAATAGGTCATGCCATTTCCTGGCCGATCGTGCCGTGGTCTGGGGCTGGCAAAGATCTGCTCCAGACCGAGCAGAGGCGCACTTCAGTGAGCCAGCCTCACCGCACCACAGAGCTGCCTTTTTCCATTTGAAAAATGAAAGAATTAAATTCAAAACAAACAACTTCAATTTAACACCAAACTACAGGATAACCAATCTTAAAAATGTCACAGCATAATGGATCTTAATACCCATAGAAAACACAAAAACAGCACCATTGTTCCCCAGCAATGCAGAGCAACCTCACAGAATTTCAGTGAAGGAGAAAGAAGGGAAAAACACCTTATTACTTCCAACCCCTGCGAGCCATTTTGGTCTCCAAAGGTTTTAGGCTGCCTGAGGCCGTGTGTCTGCAGTGTTTCGGGAAATGACTTGCCTTTGCACAAACGCTGCTCTGTTCTGCAGCGAGGCTGCCTGCCCTGGAGCGGTGCCGCTCCATTTCTGGTTAACTCTTCCTTCCCAGGCCTGCCACTCGCAGGAGTAGTGAAGCCAAGGCTGGCAGGGCAGGGCCCAGGGACCCCAAGGCCCTACACCTGGCCTCCTGCAGGGTGGCCAGGACCCACCCAACTAGGAGTAGCTTCTTGCTCTAGCAGAAAGGCTGGCTACCCCATAGTTCTTCGGAGAATCAAATCTCAAACTAACTGACATAAAACACAATACGCTGAAGCCAGGGGACAGCAGTGGGGTCCTGTGGATCAACACTGACCAATCCAGCTTCTCAGAGTTCCCCATAGGGACAGCTTAAGTCTCTGCAACAAGCTGAAGAGGAAACAGTCTCCTGGTTAGCATGGTTCGAGAAGGGTCCAGGATGCTACTGGGGCAGGACCTGGGCCTGAGGATACTTAGTCCTGTCCCCGCACCTAAACCCCACCCCCAGATAGTGAATGAGACACTGACTGGACCCCACTTTTGCACAGTGACAGAAACATGTTTGAGGTGCACATCTGAGCTGGGAGATGACAGAAAACCACTTAGCACTTAAGAGGTTAATACAATTCCTAAGCGTTCGGCAATCAGTGCAATTTAGTGCCATTTCGATTATTACACAATAAACGGACCATGTTGTCTGGAAGCAAATTTTTATGAGTATAGCTGAAGGGGCTGCAACTTATTTAGCTGCTGAAACTCGAAAGGGGAAGAGCATTTCCAAATGCTAACACCACGGATCAGAAGTGCAGGTAGCAGAGAAAGGTTATTCTTAGGTCACTGCTCCTGCCACTCAACACCAGGACCTTTCAAATGACTATGTCGTTAAAAGGAAATAAAGTTTACAAAGTGTTCTTTAAACAGAGTCATTTTAATAACAACAGTGTTGAGATTCAGAGGGAAAGATTTGAGAATTTTCAGAAACCTGTTATGTTCTGTAAAGAACATGTTAACATGGCTTGGGAATATGTAAACTGTTTTTGCCTACCTCAAATACACATTAAGCACACACACATGCACACACATACACACATACACAGCCACATGCACATGCACAACAAAAACAGCCCGTTCATAGGCACTGGCTACCACTGCATTTCAGAGGGACTTGGGTGCAATGATCACAAACCACAGCAAATTCCTAATATAACAAGAGACTCGAACATTTAAACTGGTGGATGGGAATGTGGGGGAGTACTGCAGCTCTCAGAGCCTGTGCAAAATTTCACTGCCCTCTCACCTCGAAGAGCCACTTTTCCCCCCAAGGCACACAGGGTTCAGGTCTGGGGAGAAGCAATAGATGAAGGAAATCGTCCCAGATGTACCTCAGGATTTGAGGTTAGAATGTGCACACGCACACAGAGACTTTGCGTATTTAAATCTTGCAAAGGGCTCTCACATTCATGAGGTGTCTAGAACAACCAAGCAGCCCTTTTGGGGCAAGGAAGGTGTTATTTTTAATCCCCATTTTACAGAAGATGTAATTGAGGCTCCATCTATGAACAAACAGCTTTGTTGGCTCACACTGACAGCTGCTATATTTTAGGAACCTCTCTCAGAGGGGATGAATCCCAGGAGAAAGAAGATCTAGACTCCCTTTTTTGGAGGATTGGTCAAGCTTGTGTCTAACCCTGATGCATGATCCACAGTCCAGAAGAGCTGGGGCCTCTCATCACACAAGGTCCCTGGGACCCTAGGAGCTTGATGCAGGAAGCATGGGGGACAGCGCAAAGCTACAAATGTCCACCCTGATCCTCAACCCTGGGCCTGAGGAGTAAGCTTGCTGATGAGAGAGATGGGTGGAGTCTGTGGGGGTGTAACCCCTGTCCAGAACTCTGGACTGGATCCTATGGCTACCTTGGTCCCACCAACAGCAGGTGGTGCAGAAAGATTTCAGCTGCTGAGACCAGGCATGCATTTCCACTCCACCTCCAGCAGATCAACATCCTGACTCTTGAAGTCCTACCACTAGAAAAGCAGAGGTTCTCAAACACAGAAGAGCCTACTGAAAAGACACATTTCTGATTGAGTAGGTCTGGAGTGGGGCCCAGGGGCCTGCATGAACAGGATTCTCAAGTGAGTTTCTTAACAAGTGGTCAGAGGCCCACACCTTGAGAAACCCTGATTTTTGGTCACATTTCTTTATGTGTAGCATCCTTCTTAGGTCTTTAAAAAAAATGCCAGTGTTCCTTGGAGATGCAGTATATTCAGTTCCTAACATGTGTTAATGAGATATGTCAACCATCTTCCAGCTGTCTATCCAGTCATCCAACCATGCATCCATCCTTCTCTTCAACAGACCCTTCCCAGACACCTATTTTGTGTCAAGCGATGTTCTAGGTTCTGGAATGATAAGAGAGGTCTTAGCATGCATTTGAAGGAACAGATCTTGAAAGGGGCTGGAGGCTCAGAGAGAGAACACCACTACGGGAGACCCAGAGGTGGGTGAGCCCAACCTGGCTGTATACTTTGCTGGCTCTGGGCTCAGGGTCCCACAAGCAGGCCCTGTATGGCTTGGACCATTATGAGAGAGGACTCACAGCAAGGTCTGGGCTTCTAGGGCACTAATCATCTCTTCAAGAAGTCAAGTCCTAACCCTCTCAGAGAGGAAAATGCAATTCATGATCACTGCACGTTGACAGAAAAGCGGAGACTGAGCATAAAGGAAAAATGGGAATAGGAGGAGAATGGCAATGGGAGCCACAATGAAAATTCTGCATCTGAGGCCCCTTTAGAGACCCAGGCAGGCCTGTTAGGAGCCCAGAAGCTACCAGGCTTCTCCTCATGCTCCAACTCTATTTTAAATTCTCTTTGAAATATTACACGTAATTGGCCATTCAAAAAAACTGCAGTGCTTATAAAGCCATCACCCATGTGGTCCAGTGTCAGGGCAGTGTCTCAGACAAAGAGATACACAATCAACCAATTGAAATGTAATTTCAAAGTAAACCAAGTTCAATCCTGATATTTCTCCAACAGTCTGAAGAAGATACATAGATCACAGCGCTGCTTCTGAAAACTGTCCTTTTTCTCGGCTTCTCCCCTGGCATGCTGCAGTTGCCACACCTTTTCCATCCTCCTCAACACTCACCAGGCCTACTTCTTGACTCTGAACTTCTCTCCCTCTCCCTTTTTTTCTGATTCTGCTATACAGACATCTCAAAGGACTGGCCTGGCTGGCCAGAGAAGGAAGTTGCTGGCCCCTTAGACCCCTTTTATAAAGAGAGGGAATAATACCATGAATCCATGGGTTTGTGTTAAGAATCAAATAAAATAATATAAGTAAAGCATTTAATAAAGGAACTGGTACATGGTAGACAATTAATGAATAACTTTTCTCATATGAAACCTAAATGTAAGGAGAAAATAACTTCAGATTTTATTTCAGAAAAATTTATTTAACATAAAATGATTCTGTATATTATAAAAATAAATTTATAAAGTTTGGGTAATGTTTTCATAGTTTATGACAAGGAGAATTGGAGAATAATGTTGCCATTATGCAACATTTGTCCCCAAATAATTCCCATATTAACATTCTAATGAAAATGGTTCCCCAAATTCTGCATTTTCATTATGTGTGTCTTTGCTAGCATTTATGTTATATTTTGAATTAACAAATATCAAACGCTAAAAATTATATGTGCATAAAAATGGGGAAAAGGAATATGCATCTTATGTAAATCTCAGTGGAACATACTCAAACCTCTAGCCCTACTAGATACTCCCAGCTCAAATCACATGATAATTTTGGAATAGGGGAGCATTAATGACTACAAAACTGTAAGGAGGCAATTTGGGCATGTGATTTAAAAAATATTTTAAAACCAGGCTGTCCTTATCATTGGATGCCTGCTAATGAATATCATTCTCAATAAAGCACCTTCTGGCTCACTCATGTTCTTTCTATTTGTTAAAATGGCATTCAAATCTTTTTCTATAACACAAAGTTAATGCAAACCCAAAACAAAATAAAAAGGAAAGAATGTCAAAAGAACAAACTTTTATATTCTGCACTTTTTATTATTAGATGTTATTCCTAACTTGTTAAAATTGATCAAATAGAAAGCTGTGAAAAGAGAAAAAATTAAGCCAACTAGAAAAGTGTGACTTGGATTTAATATTTTATAATTGCCAAGGGACATACTGAGATCAATGAATTTTTGCCTGAGATGAACGTCAGAAAGAGATGTACTTCAGTCTTTTAGGGAACATTGGTCTATTTAATTCTTGTGTCTGATGCATGTGAAATAGGCCTGCCTCGGCCTCCGTTCTCTGCCAGGGGCTTTGCCCTCAGCGGACATTACCACTTTTAATAGGCCGCTGTCTGAGGAGTGGCAAGGGATCTGATAACCCATCGACTCTAATGGATCTGCCTGTTTATTCACTTTCACCTTTTTTCCCAGCTAATTTTAGTTTTGCATGCTGAGTTGTTTCACTTTGAATTAAATGAATAGAAACAAAGGAAAAAGGCTGTGCCGCTAATAAACCATGACTGTGTTCATGGCCCCTCGCGACAGGCTTCTTCACATACCAGGTATACTGCTTGAGAACATATTCGCTGTGGCACTTTCACCACTTGTTGACAAAGTTAACATTTTATACATGCTCAAATTTAGAGGAAAAATTAGATTATTCAAATTACTTTACAGCTATTATGCTGTTGTTTGTAGTAGACCTAAGTGCCCAGTTTCAGGCCCCAGACGTCCTCAGGTTTCAGACACCGGTCAGTGACTTTCCTGCCTGGAGTCACCCCAGAGTTCTCTGCAGGTCATAGAAACAGGACAAATGCCACATGTTTTGCTTTGTCTAATGAAAAACCAGAGAAACACAAGGACAGTATGTCTGAGTGCCCTTCAAAGGAAAAAACAGAAGTCAGTATTTAAAAACATCCCCCCTCCCACACTCCCTCCTTATGCCCAGAGAGCTTAAAGAAGGTTCTTGAAACCTTTCAGGCCAATAACTACCAAGGGGTATGAGAGGGACAATATAAGAGGCAGGGGAGAGATAGCTTCCCCACATTTTCTGAAAAAGAGCCACTTTCCATTGTGGGGCTTTGCCACAAAGATTCTGACTGCAGAACAGGTGGGCAGAGCCTGTCCCTGCCCCTGGAGGATTCCCCCTGATTCCTCGAAGTCCCAGCCGGTTCAAGGGGCGGCTACCTCCCCACCACCGGTAGTCAGCCTAGGTTGGAGGGCGGTGGCCTGAACTCCAGCAAGGGCTTCCTCCACCATGGGGTGGGATAAGATTCACCTCTAAACAGCCCACGCCCCCAAGGTAACTGCCTGGATGATGGCACCTCACTGTGTGGCTGAAATGTCTCCTGGCAGAAAATGAATATTGTTGTCCAATCAGACCCCAAGATGATTTACAAAATAATCTGAAAAATCTTGAGAGAATTTAGACTGGCCAAGAGAAATAGAATGTGATCTGTCATAGAATGGAATAAAAGTAGGGCCCTCGGAGTGTTAAATAATGTCAACAACTATCTCAATGAAATCCATTTTAGAGGAATCGATAACCCAATACCTACTTTGGCCCCCATGCAATTAAAATGGGGTAATTTTTAGCTAGTTTCTCTCAGCTATAATCAGTCACTGTAAGAAGAAAGCCCCAGATGTATCTAGTTTCACACAATGGCTTTTCTTCTCCCAACCAATTCTCAGATTCCTCAGCACTGCCATTCTTAGACTCAAATTCCTTAGCCACACTTCCTTCCCTCCAAGCACCAAGTTACCCAAATAGTCTCTCCTTCAATCAATGGCAGGCATTTCTTCAGAAAACAAGCATCTCCTTTCACCATATGCAAAGCACTGAACTGGGTGCTCAGTTGTTGGCATGCAGCTGAATGAGGTGAGCTTCTATTTGCTAGAGAGACGGAGAAATGCAGTGTGTAGGGTCCCTGGCTCACCCCCCTTTACAGTGTCATTCAATCCTGCTGTTCACCCCACAGTCTAATGGGCTCTATCTTATCGACAAGTAAAATCATGCATTGATCCACAATACCTGCAACATTACCACAAGCACATCTTCAACATGCAAAAACTAGCCAGTCACCAAATAATTATATTCCCCCTCAGTTCATGTGTAATCCTCACTCTCAGACCTAGTGTGCAGAGCAGACAGGAACAACAGACTCAAGTTGGAAGTGATTTACTTCATTAGCTGGGATTACAAGTTTAACTTACAAACCAGAGGTCAAAATTTCTCATTAACAAGGGGGCCGTGAATAGCTGCAGGCTTTGGTTCAAGAGGAGACCACTCTTATTACTAACTACACATTTCAATCTGTCTTTGATGTTCTCCTTCTTCCCTCCTCCCTTTTATTTTTTGGCAGAGGAGCTGATTTTAATTGTGGCACTACAACAAGGCTCCCTCCGAGCCGGGGAGCAGCCTCCTGTCTGCTGCCATCGAGTGAGCCCAGCTGCAGGATTGGGTGCAGCCCATCGCTCAGGGCACATTTTAATGGCTCCCCTTTCCTACAAGGCTTGGATTGTTTTCCACGTGATTCTGGTTAATTTCGCTGCCGGGAAAGGGCATCATTTTTCCTTGTGAGCTTCTGATCCCTTTGCCTCAGAGAGGTGAAATATATTAAAACAAAGAAGAAGGTGTCCTTCTAACTTTCTGAATGCAAAGACCAGACCCAGCACATTCTTCAGCTTCCAAAATAGAGAAAGGACTTTGACAGGCACAAATATGCTATAAAAAGTGCTGTTTTGGTAAATCAGCTTTGGTTGTTTACAAAATACTCAGACTGTCTCTATGTGCCTCTTCTCCTCAAAACCACTACTGAGGGTTAAAAAAAGCAACTCGAATGAGATAGAACCTTTGCAGAAGATACAATACTTGGAGCTCAAACCCAGCACCACAGGCTCCTTCTCCAAATAAGAACACCGGGAAAATACAGCACCAGCTTGTGGGTGTGCAGCGCAAAAAGTAGATACTTCACATGCACTATTTCTTTTCTTTTTTATTGAATTTATTGGGGTGGCATTGGTCATAAAATTATGTAGGTTTCAGGTATGCGATTCTACAATACATCATCTGCATATTATATTGTATTGTGTTCACCACCCCAAGTCAAGTCTCCTTCCATCACCATTTATTCCCTCTTTACCCTCTTTTACTTCCCCCGTCCCTCTTTTACTCTAGTAATCGTGCTGGTATCTGTGTTCATGAATCTATCTTGTTTTCTTAATCCCTTCCCTCTCCTCGGCCAGCCCCCAGTGCACTTTCTGTTTCTAAAGACCAAGACGCATATTCAGGCCACGGTGGCGCAGTGACCATTTGAACTAAAACAGGACTTTGAATGGAGTCACTGATGGAAATGATTACAATATCTAATTATTTAGTAACATAGCAGTTATCAAAAAGAACTAAATTGTTATTCTGGTCTGGCCTAGTAAGAAGGTCACATTCCAACCACATAAGCTCTAAGTACTCCTCAGGTACTATTAATGTGCGGGGATGTGGCTGTTAATGTTTGTTGTCCCTGAAAAATGTTTTCTTAGTTGCCCCATGAAGACTCCGCAGGTGCCACCGAGGCCATGAATGAGTGCCCAGCGCCCAGCAGAGAGGCAGTGTGCTGCCATCTATTCAGAGGGCAGAGTCTGCTCCCCAAGCCTGGACTGGCCCACTTGGCTGCCCCTGATTCAGCCATGTTCCGGGCAAGGCAGTTTGCTATGGAAGCCACGGTGCATGGGGAACAGAGCTCTGTGTACAATGAGCAAGACAAGCAGGGGTTATGGGGCTCTGCTGGGGACTGCCCGGTTCCCATTCTGTGCTCCTGTGGTCTTTCTTTGCTAATGTTCAAGTTTTAGTCCCTTTATGTCTCTATTTCCCTTTAACAAAAATACTGGTTAGAACTCAAGGAATCTGACCTAGAGGTGAAGAATGTTTTTCAGCTGGGAACAATAAGCAGATCGGACCTGGGAAGCCACAGTGCTCCAGGTAGCCTGGCCACTGGGCAAGGGACCACTTCCTACTGCCAGGCAGCACCCCTGTCCAGGCGAGGCAGTCACCTTGACCAGGCTGCTGGAGCATCTCACCCACACCGCACCCCCTCTGGCAGCCTTTCAGTTTCAATAGGGGGCTATCTTAACAATGAGACATCTCAGAAAGGTCATTATTGCTAGTCTAATTTAAAACAGGCACCACAATGAAGGGCTATCTTTGTGTGGGATTAATTTTAAAACCTCAGGATTTGATGTCAGTGGGAAAGAACCAGCGTGGGACTCATACTGCTGCCTTCTCGTGCTTCTGGCCAGCGCCGGGGGCGCGTTTCTTAAGAGATGAAAACTCTGACAAGCCCTTCAGTCAAGCTGAAAGCAGGCAGCGGTCCAACAACACCCACAGGCCTCCCGGGCATCCTGTGACCCCTCCGAAAAGTCACATTCACTTTGCTCTTGAGAAAGGAAAAATAATGCTGGCGGCACTTTATTTTAAACCATGTGAAATAAGGAAATATGAAGATGCGAAAATGAAGTGGAAAAAAAGTTAGAATTCATTTCCGTCCTTTGCAGTGGCTTAGAAGCCAAACTGGTTCATTTTGAAAGAGTGTAAAAATCTGATTCATTCACCACTATGCAGAGACTACAAAATGCTTAAGGTAAAATATGTAAATATGTAAAATTATCTGTTGAAAACCATCTTCTTTTGTGCTTGAAAGAATCTTTTTAAGCATCTTTATTTCTATTCTGCATTAATATACTGTTGGAAAGTTATTTTCTGGAAAAACAACAAAAAACACAGTACTGAAAATACTGATTCTAAAATGAAGTCCACACATAAAGGGAAGGACAGAAAGGATTCTACCTTAATGTTCACTTGTGTGGCACTTTTAGTAATAACTTAAGGAATATTGTTAATGTAAGAAATTATAGAATCCAGTTTTCAAAAGCTGTGTTTGTCTGAAAACTCGAAACAAAATCCACCTGCCAGATGCCACTAAGGTTTCTTTTGGAAGAGGGTTCTTATCCTCCTGGATTTTTTCCACCTGCCCTGGACCCAGCCCCCCCACGGCCCTCCTTGATAGAACTGGGGCCCCTCAGCAGTGCCTTTAGACACACACCACAAATAACTGGCCACAAACAGCTTACCTTGTTTCTAAATATTCTCAGATCAATTTTTTAAAAACATATGTAGAATGGCAGAATAAATGCCTATGGTCATATTACCATTCATTTAGTTTGATTTTAGTATATTTTATTGCAACAAAATGGTTTTAGTCACATGATTTCCAATTTCCACAAAGTTTTGTTTTATATTCCCCGCCCCCGCCCACCCCATTCCATTTCTTTTAGAAGGGTGTTCAACCAACTAATGGATTGTCTCATCAAATCAACATCTTCTAGTCATTTTCCCTTCTCTTCCTCGGTGGAAGTATCCTCCCTGACTGGGTGTCCAGCCCCATCATCCAGGAATGGAGGGACTGAGGTGGGTGTGCCTGAGACCAAATCAGCTGAGCTTTCAAGCCAGGTCCATGGAATGCTCAGGTCCTACATGGGCAGACGTGATGCACACCTGAACCTGTGTTTATGACAGCGTATTGTTAGGGGAAAGTGAAGGCACTTAAAACTGAAAAATTGTCCTTGGTTTTGCAAACCCTTGGGTATTTTCTGAAAGAGCAGACAATAGAAAGTGGAAGGCTTTCTCAAAACAGTTTTCAAATCTGCTTTTCTACTTTAAACTCTCGTGTTCCTATCCCTTGTTTTCATGTTTTGTTTAAATTTCTTATTTTCTCAACAAATTGCCAAAAAATAAAAGTTAAAAAAAAAAAGCATATACAAACTCAAAAAAAAAGATTTGTGTGGAAAGGTTTTCTAACTCCTCTCTGTGCTGATGGAAGGCAAGTGCACAGGGCCCACCTCCTGGCTTCCTTCCCTCAGACCTGGGCAGACCAACACCTGCCCAAGAAAGCCCGGGAAGGGGCACGCCAGGGCCTGAGAGCTGCTGACGGGGTCAGTAAGATGGGACTGGAAGCAAGGGTGTAAAGTGGTGATGGTTTCTGCATTAATTTTTATTTTTTAAAAAATATATCATTAAAATATTATTCATCTTGATTACTAAGTTTTTTTGGCTCCTCCTTTAATCTTGCCCTCAAGTGAGTGCCTCACTCACCTCTTGGTGGTCCTGGACTTCGGTGGGGAACACACACCTCACTAGCTAAGCGGGCTCCTGCCTGGGTCAGAGAAGCAGTCCTTCTCCCAGCCCCCTCTCCTGTAGAGGGCTGGAAGCAATTTCTTCACTGACACTTCGCAATTCAGGCTCATTGGAATGAATTTCTCTTCTTAAATTTCATCCCTTTGTAAAGACTTCTGAAACAATAAAACTCCAACTTTAAGAAACCCAAGATGGGAAGGAGTTACTGAATTAAAATACAGTAGAGCTTTTTTGTACATCACATGAGAATAAATTATTCAAAGTACCATCAGAAACCACATTTATAGTAAGTAAAGCTTTGCTGTTTCTGATAAGGTCTTGAAAAGACAGGTGGAGATGTATAATTAGCATCATTATTATCAACCACCACCATCACTCGCTGAATGCTGTTCATGCAGCGGAGGGGTATGTACATTTTATTACAGTTTGCTTAGTTCCCAGCAACCTTGATGGCAAATCTGAAGTTGCACCAGCCATTGTGCTGAACTGGATATGAAGTCAGATTGGACTCCATAGCCTGACTGCCATAGAGCCATGGAGATAGGTGCGGTTTTACTCTTTTTTGCACATTTGACTGCCCTAGCTCTATACAGCGACACTGAACCCAGGGCTGAAGGTTGGTCCAGTGACTGCATTTGTAACTTCCCACCACTATCACCACTACCACCAGCCTGAGGACCTGTAACTGAGGGCCCCTGAGTGTGACCCAGCAGAGGCAGGTTCCCCATTTACATGGCCATGAGAAGAGGCAGTCCTCCTTCCTTGCTGGGAAGTCTGGGAAAGCAAAGGTGTGCTCAGGACTAGAGTCCACTTCTTCTGGATGATGCCTTCAGAGGGCTTGGCAGCAGGAGCACTGATTTTGAATTCTGGGTCCCTTACGCAAAGATCAAGACTTCCTGACCAAACAGCAAGATAAACAAATCTACAGCTTTAAAAAAGGAAAGGGGGGTTGTGGGAAAGAATCTTAGTTGTCACAGCCAGAAATTTAAGCATCAGGAAAAGCGTCTCTGTGTGTCATAGTCTCAGCCAGGTCAAGGACAAGGCAATTGCCAGCACTGTCTCTTCACCTTCCCTCCCTGCTGGTCCCTTCTGTGTATCCAGGCTCCATGGCTTTCTCTCTCTCCTCCCCTTCTCTCCCCTTGGCAAACCCCATGGGGTATTTCCTCAAAGTGGCTCACCTCCATTCCTTCTAAGCCATTGTCTCAGTTTTTCACTTTGTATGTGGGAGACCCTAGATGCACTGGTTCCCCAGCCAAACCTTAAAAAAAAAATTAACCTCTATAGTAGGGTACATGAACCTCTAATGGGGTATGTTAAGCCTTTTGCTTCCCCAAAACCTTTAGCATTATAGAGAAATCTCAAGTCCCCCTGGACTCCTGGAATCCATGGCTGCTCTTCAAACTTCCTGAAGGTGACAACGGAATCTGTATATACCCTTTCTGACTTTGCTCTCTGCTTTTGCAACATGCATGGGACTCTATTAAATAAACTATTTTATATTAGTTGTTATTGAAGTTTTGTTAGTTTTAAAACTATAAAGTATACATATATTGTTCTAGATTGTTTTTTTTAACTCAACAATACACCTTAAAGATCTATTTACATACATGTAAGTCCAACACAGTCTTTAAAAGTTGCTGTAGAAAGCTCCATGCTGTCAGATGCCTCGATCTATTCAGGCATTCCAGTATTGATGGGCAATTAGGTTTCTGCTACCTCCCAGGCTGCTATGATGGTTCTCCGTGCACACAGATGTTTCTCAAGGGTCAGTAAAGCAGAAGGGAAATTGCTGCATTGTAGGGTATGCCCATTTCTAGTGCTAAAGGACACCACCAGGCCCTTTAAAGCAGTTGCACCAATACATGGTCCAACTGCATCTGTGAGCACTGTCTTCATTGTCTCATTAGTACCTGCTACTATCAGACTTGTAAACTGTTGCCCGTTTATTTGAGAGGTGACAAATGATACCTCATTTAATTTGCATTTCTCTTAAGAGGCCAGAGGGTTGAGCATCTTTTTAAGATCTGTAATAAAATGACAGTCCATTTTCCTGGCCTCCTTTGTGGATTGCTTGTTCATGTTTTTGCCCATTAAAAAAAAATAAGCAGTTTATATTTTCACATCATCATTTGCCTTCCTGCCTGAGCACACAGCAGGAGCAGTGGCACGTGGGCTCACCAGCCACCCATTCGTTTTGCAGGTGGACACAGCAGCTTTGTGCTCTGACATATTCCTTTAAAAGGAGTCTAGTTTCACTTCTGCTGTGAAGCCTTCTCAGTATCCCCACGGCCTTGGGGATCGCTTATTCTGAAACTGGCAGTGACAGGAGCTGGCATCCACCCGGCTCCCCTTGAAGTCAGGGGACCCCAGCACATGCTGCATCTCAGGCCCCACAGGCCTGCCCTAACAGGCTTTTCACAACCAGCTGGGGGTTCCCCCACCAGAGCTGTGCAGCACTGTGAGCTGTTTCCAGCCCCAGCCTCAGCTCAGGGCTAGGCGTCCTGTGGGCCCCACCTGCAGGAGCCTTCCTCAGCTGGGTGCCTGCTGTGCGCAAGTCCTAAGCAAAGCAGCCCACATCATACCTTGTTTAACCGCACTATCCGACAGATGGCAACACCGAGTTCCACACTTGCTCCAAACCTCCCGGGGGGCCCTAGGAAGACTGAGTGGGATTTAAGGCCACCTGTCTGCTGACCACCCTGGCTGCACTCCGAGGCTGGCTGCTTCTGGAAGCTAAGGAGAGTGCAGCCAGTAAATTCAGGACCCAGCCACAGAGCCCAGCACCCCCACCCAACGGCCCTGGTCCATAACTGGGAGAGCACGTGTTACAGGGCAGTTTTGCAAGACCTTGTTTCTAGGCCACAACAGAGCATTCCATACCCCACAGCTCTGCCCTACCCGATCTGCCCTCCCTGGAGGCTTCCCTGGCCTCCTCACAAGCCACCTGGCAGGTGTGGTCACAAGAGCACCTCCAAAGGGCGGGGACAGAGGATGCCACCACTAGAGGCAGAGTCCTGGGGAGCCCAATTTCTCAGTGGGGGGAACCCTCGCTTTCCGCCCTCCACAGCCCCACCTTAGAGGATGCGGAGTAATAGCTACACAGAGGGAGAGCCATCCTGAGCTGAGAAAGCCTCGGTGGAGGGCCAGAGGCAGCCAGAGGGTCACCCACTCCAGGTGACCCTGCTCCAGAAGCCCCTTGGGGGCAGAGGGGAAGAGACAGCCCCTGAATGTCAACAGACCACATTTTAGTCAAATTCTTATAAATCTTCCACTTAATATTAATACTAACATTTAATACTGAAAAATCCTAACAGTGACTTGATTGCCTCCTTTGAATCCCAGCCCTCTCAGATAGCTTCCCTCTCTCAGTGACAAGTCTGTGGCACCTAAATTCATTACTGCTTGACTAATTATGCTGCCTTTGCACAGGGAACCAGAGACTTCAATAAGCCCTGGCCACCATCCCCCGGGCCTCTGCCTTGTGGGGCTGGCTGCTGTCAGAGAGCCTGGCCCCGCGCCTGATGTGGGGGCATCCGGGAAGCTGGGTGTGGTGGCTGGTTAGATGTGGCTGCCTGAAGTCAAAAGGCCTGGGATTTGGGGCCATTTCTGCAAAGGAAAAAAGGGGGGGGCATTTGAGTAGTCAAGGAAGGGAGGGGTGAGTCAGGTCCAGAGGCTACAGAGTGGAGATTTCTATTCTGTCCCAGGAGGGGCCAAACCAGGAGGCCTTCCTACAGATTCTCTGAAACTGGATGTTGTCCCTTCAGAATGGGGCACTGAGTCTCAGAAGGTGCTATTTAGAGTAAGTGTTTCCTGTGGGATACATGGTCACTTTGGTGAAGGCGACGGTTTCCTTGCCAGTTAACCAGGACCGTGTGTGGCACAGCCGTATTGGGCATCAAAGCAGCGTCTCATCATCTGGGGGTGGGGGATCAGGGCAGCTCCAGGCTTTGAGGCAGGGTGAAGTCACCTCTGTACCCAACATGCTGGTTTGTTAGCCTGGCAGAGCACTCCCGCTGTGGCCCTTCATCCTGTGCCCTCTGCATTAGTCAAGGTCTACAACATTGGAAACACAGTCACACTTAGAGTTGTAGAATGATATATTTTTTCAAAGAAGAAAGGACTAGATATCTTTGTCAGTTCCTACCCCTACCCTGAGCCTGCACAGTGTGGAGAAATAGAAGGGGCACATGCCAGCCTGAATGCCCCAAGTGTCCTGGCCTTAGCTGGTCTGGTGTTGAATTCTACCCTGTCATGAATGTGCTGTGTGACCATGGCCAAGTTACCTAGCCTCTTTGAGCCTCAGTTTTCAGAGACAGCAAGCTGTGCCTCAAAAGGTGGTTGTGAGAGTTAAACAGTAGAGCACACACGAAGTCCTTGTTTTCTGTCCCAGAGTACCTCCTGACACGGAGCAGCTTGAGCGATGTGCTCTGGTGCTGCTTTGTTAAAGCTGAACAGTCAGAACTGGAAGTGCTGGTTTTCATTTCTAAGCTATGTGTGAATCTATCATCCCATCTCAAACCTTCAGAGACTGGGAGGGTATGAGTTACAGGGCAGCTTTGTAAAACCTTGTTTCTAAGCCACAACAGAGCACTCCACACACCACAGCTCTGCTCTACCTGATCTCCAGCCTCCTCAAAAGCCACCTGGCAGGTGTGGTCACAAGAGCACCTCTGCAGGGTAGGGATGGAGGATGCAGGTCCCAAGAAGACAGAGGCAGTTCCTCTGGCCTGGGGAGTGGGAGGTGTGTGCAGAGGTGTAGCCTGGGAAGCAGGCAGTGGATCAGGGGCACAGCAAATGAGGGTGGTGGCTTCACCAATCGGAAGCCAGGACTGGAGTTCAGTCAAGGGAGAAGTCTGGGCCCAAGCTGGTCAGAAGCAGTCACAGGTTAGGCACTAGGAATTCTCAGTCTGTTAAAAGTGCTGAGGCTTGGATGCCTCACGTAGACCAGAGGTATAAACCCAGTGCCTGAGGAGGTCAGAATAGAGCCTCTGAGCCTCTACTTTGAGCCCTGTCTCTGCCTAGAGCATACAGGGTGGGGCTCACCAGCGAATGGGTGACTGGGTCCCAGAAAGAAAGATCGAGTGCATCTGAGGTCTCCTGAGGGTGGGAGGGACTGGAGCTGGGGCAGGGAGACTGAGATAAATCCACCCAAGGGAAAATGGGGCAACAGCCTCTATAGCATCTCAGTTTTAGCAGTTGAACCTACAACGTTCAAACTTTGGAGGTTTTAAAAGAAGCTAATTTGGAAAGATAGAAAACATAGGAGAACCACTTAATCAATGCTTGGCCTTCAGGCAAGAGCAGCAGCCACCTTGCTTAGGTTTCCAGGTGTCCAGACTCATGCTCAATACCACCTGGGATTTTCTGATAATCACCACCCCCTACACACACACACACACACTCACTCAGAGAAACAGCAGGCAGCCTGCTCGAGGCCATGTTTCTCAGTAGGGGAGACTGGTCCCTCCTGCTCTGTGGCTGTGAACTTGCCAAAGGGCCTCTGAGAAGACATGGGGGAAAGAGCAGACAGGGGGCAGGGAATCACATGTTCAATACAGTAGTAAGAAATTAAGCGATTTGCTTGAAGGCAAAAAACCAACCACTATGGGCTAAACCATGATCCCCCGACCACCACCTGAGCCACTAATATGATGGTATTTGGAGAGGGGGTCTTTAGGATTAGATGTAGTGAAGAAGGTGGTGTTCTCATAATGGGATTAATGCCCTTATCTGAGAAGACATCAGAGAACTTGTTTTCTCTTCTGCGTGAAGACAGAGTAAGAAGGTGGCCCTCTGCAAACCAGGATAAAAGCTTTCACCAGAACCTACCTGTGCTGGCACCCAGGACCCAGAACTTTGAGAAAATAGATTTCTGTTGTTGAAGCCCTTCAGTCTATTGTATGTTCTTATGGCAGCCTGAGCTAAGACAACGACAAATGGGCTTCTCTTCTTTTCTCCTGTCTGGTTCTAAAGCCACACTGTCGACCAAAGTGACAGTGACTAAGTGAGCACCTTGCACCAGAGTCATCTCAGATATCAATTTTTAACGAATATGGCACCTCCTAGAAACTGTAGAGGAAATGCAAGGACCCTGAGACCAGAGGATCACCCCCAAGGACCAAGGCCTTCACCCACATTTCCATGCGCAATCTTGTCATCTGCCAGTGCTGGTGCCAAGTCCCAAAGATACAGAGACCAAGGGGGTGAGCAAGGAGTGGAGGAGGCACCAGCCTCCAACCTCACCTGGAACATCTGGGCATTTCAACTCACCATTATAACAGACACATTCCATGTGAAATGTGTTCCCCTGGTCCCCTCACATTACTTCACAAATGCCACCCCCAAGTCCAGGGACTCAATGAGTATGGAAAAAGTATCTCTGGGAGACCTACTTCACAGCTACCTGAAATGCCAGGAAGAACACTTGATCAAGAGCCAAAAGACTTGGCATCTATAGATCAGCTCCTCAATTTGTAAGCTGGGGCCTCAGGCCAAGTTACTTAATGTGTTGGAACCATAATTTTCTTTGTTCTTTTTTTAAAAAACCATTTTATTTTATTTATTTTTAGAGAGAAGGAAAGGGAGGGAGAAAGAGGGGGAAACATCAATGCATGAGAAAAACATTGAATGGTTGCCTCTTGCAAAACCCCAACTGGGGGCCTGGCCCACAACCGAAGTATTTACCCTGATGGAGAATTGAACTGAAACCTTTTGGTTAGCAGGCTGGCACTCAATCCACTGAGACACCATCCAGGGCTCTGTGCCTTAATTTTCAATTTTTAAAGTGTATCAACACCTCCTATGTTAGGTTATTATGTGGATCAATGAGATAACATTGGTATCCTTTCTTTGTTTTCCTACGTTGGCCTCTGTAGCTGCCCGTATGTTCTTAACTTTGTAGGTATTTCACAAGTTCACTGATCAAGGAGAAAAACCTTCCTCATTTTATTTCTTTCTCTCTCTCTTTTTAAAAGATATCAGAGTAATTTGGAAAGAATGTTGGTCTTAGGTCAGAAGTAAACCTGATGTTGAGTAGTCTGTCACATAGTACATGCTCAATAAATATTTGAGGAAGGGAGAAAGGCAGGAATAAGGGAATTGTCCAGGAAGAGCAGGTCACTCTCTTATCAGACTCCTGTACCTTTGGTATAGTGTACACTCAGAGATTTGGGGTCCTCCCTGTGCAGGTCTATCTCTCCCTGGAGTTGTGAGCTCCACTAGGACAAGCACTGCCCAACACTGAGCTTGATTCTGGCAAAGCTCAGCAAAGATGGTTGAATGGAAAGAATATTTCTAGTGCCTAGAGTTTCCTTCCTACATTCAGATTGCTACACTCAATAGCCTGATTTTCTAGGCTGGAAGGAAGGTCTCTATACCTGACCATTTGAGTATGGATGGCATAATGGATAAGACAGCATGTGACTCTGCTTTAAGAAAATGATTGGCCTCAAAAGCATGTAGTAACAGCTATTTGAAACAATAAAAGGCAGAAAAACACATTTTTCTATTAGTTGTTATTGATAATGGCAAATTCGTATGGTCACTTAAAAAATATTTATCTTTTTGTCTCCAAATATATCTCTAGTTGTTTCAATGGTATATCTTTTTCCATTTTTGTACTTTCTACCTTTCTTATCCTTATGTCTAAGGTGTGTCTCAAATGTAGACAAATTTTGGTTATTTATCCTGTCTGACAATTTTTGTAGTTTGATGGTAGTGTTTAGTTCATTTACATTTAATTTAATTACTTATATATTTGGGTTTAAATATACAATGCTTCTATTTCTTTTTCTGTTTCACCTCTGCTTTCTTTGGAACAATTATTTTCACATTACTGCCCTCTATTATTAGCTGGTTAGTTATATATTTTTACCATTCCTTTAGTGGCTATATCCCAGAAATTCTGTTACGGATTGAATTGTGTCCCCCCATTAAATTCAAATGTTTGAAGCCCTGTCCCTGTAATGTGACTGTATTTGGAGAGAGGACCTTTATAAAAGTAATTAAAGTTAAATGAAGTCAACAGGATTAGTTTCCTTGTAAAAAGAGACACCAGAGAGCTCTCTCTCCCTCCCTCCCTCTCCCGCCACTCTCTCGCTGACATCTGAGGACACAATAAGAAGATGACCATCTGAAGGCCAGGAACAGAGCCCTCACTAGAACCCAACTGTGCTGAGACTCTGACCTCAAACTTCTAGCCTCCAGAACTATGAGAAAACACATTTCTGTTGTTTAAGCAACACAGTCTATGGTATTTTGTTATGGCAGCCCAAGTAGACTAACACAGAGTATGACATACATCTTTAACTTATTAAAATCTAAAATGAGTAATTTTACTAGTTCTAGAACAAGGCAAGGACCTTAACATAGCTTAACTCTATTAATTCCCTCCCACTTTTTATTCTATTGCATACGTTTTAATTCTTACATATTTTTAAAAAATAGTTTCTATATGTATTTTAAACCCTACTCTGACTCCAAAAAACCTCCGCTGCCTTGCGGCATACCTCTTCAGGGGAAAGGCTAAGGGAGTAAACCCCGACAGAAAATCCGGAGCCGGAGTCCCTAAGGCGGTTTGACGTTGTAGTCAACACCGGCAACTCCTGCGGCGCACCTGAAGCCAAGCTGTATTGACTCCGTCTTTCCCTTGGACCCTTCAGCTGCGAAGAGAGGGGGGGTCTGCTGCATGGGCAACAGCAGACCCTCCATATCACCCTGCCCAGGCTCTGTAGCTTCAGCGTCATCGCAAGATGTCGATTCAACACGGGAGGAGACAGATACCATGTCACTCCAGAGTCGGACTGCACAGCCATTCTCGGCGGTGCAGATAGACTCTTAAGAAGCTACACCATCGTCTCTCGAGACGGACGGCTGCCGACGATTATTTTTGTCAATATTCATTAAGATTTACCCATTTACTTACCCTCCTGCTATTTCTACATTCATTTTTTTCTGCATTTCTAAAGTTCCATCTGTGATAATTTTCTTTCTGACCAAAAGAATTTCCTTTAATTTTTCTTTTAGTGCATATTTGCTTCTGACAAATGCTCTCGTTTTTTATATATTTAAAATATCCTTATTTAACCTTCATTATTGGTGAGTATTTTTACTGATTATAGAACTCTTGAGTAGCTTTTCAATGCTGTAAAGATGTTATTTCACTTCTGGCTTCCATAGTTTTAGATGAAGAATTAGACATAAGTCCTATGGTAGCTCAAGTGAAGGTAATCTGTCATTTTACTTGGCTACTTTAAAGATTATTTTTTACTCTGGTTTTCAGTAGTTTTACTATGACGTGTTTTGGTGTGACTCTCTTTGTGTTTATATTTAGGGTTCCACAGGGCTTCTTGAATTTGTGAATTTATGTCTTTCACCAATTTTGGAAAATTCCTGGCCATTATCTATTCAAATATTGCTCTGTTTCATTCCCCTCCACCTCACGCCTCTCCTGGGACGCCATTTACAATTATGCTGAACTTTTCCTATGACCAAAATATGACATACTCTTTCTTTCTTTTCCATTCTTTTGTCCCTTTATGCTTCAGGCCAGATATTTTCTTATGATGCATCCTCCAGTTCACTAATCCTCTCTTCATCTGTGTCTTGTACTTTGAACTCATACAATATGTTCTTAATTTTAATTGTGTTTTTCTGTTATAAAATCGCCATTGGTTTTTTATATATTTCTATTTTTTGTTAAATTTTTCATTTTGTCTTTTATCTCCTTGAGTGTATCAATCAGAGGTTATTCTAAAGTCCAAGTCTGATAACTTCAATAACTAGGTTTCCAGCAGGTCAATTTCTATGATCTATTTCTTTCTCTCTCTCTCTTTTTTTTTTTAAGAATAAAAAAAACATTTATTTGAACAAAAAGGAGCTGCAGCCTTAGAGACACAGATTCAAGTTCCATTGAGACAAAACCACCTTTTACAATGAAAGTTTCCACCTGAGATTTCAATTAGGTTTGTTTTATGTAAATGAGGTATACAAGTTGTGCAGATCTGATTGGAAAGGGCAGGTCTCAGTCCTGTGACAGAAAGATGAAACCAGCGTTTCCCTGCAGTACTTAACTCAGATGACATAAATAAACAGGGCATAGTATGGAAAGCTGAGAGTAGTTTGAGGTTCTTCCCAGTATACAGAGTATATGAGAAGCCCAACAGCAAATGACTACTAGGACTTTATTATTTGTAACATTTTGGCCCTTGGTTAACCACAGGGAGTCCATCTCAGAAGATAAGCTCCTTCTTGAGGTGTACATCAAATAACTGTTTCTTCTTGGGGTTTACAATATGAAGACATGGATTTAAATAATTTCAGCCCTAATTTGGACAAGGTAGAAGGTTAGGCTTTCTAACCTTCTTTATAAAAAAAGTATATATAAAAAAATTCTTATTGATTATGCTAGCTATAAGAGAGTTCCCAATTTTCCCCCTTGCCTCCTCCACCCAGTACTGCCATTCCTTCCAGCAATCCCCCCGACCTTAGTCCATGTCCATGGGTCACGCATATGCATTCTTTGGCTTCTCCATTTTCTATAATATTCTTAACATCACCCTCTCTATTTTGTACCTACCAATTTATGCTTCTTAATCCCTGCACCTTTTCCTCCATTCTCCCCCATCTTCCCCTTCCCCCCTTCCAGCTGTTAACCCTCCAAGTGATCTCCATATCTATGATTCTGTTCCTGTTCTGGTTGTTTGCTTGGTTTGTTTCTTAGATTCAGTTGTTGATACTTGTGAATTTGTTGCCATTTTAATTTTCATAGTTTTGACCTTCTTTTTCTTAAATGTGTCCCTTTAACATTTTATATAATAAGAGATTGGTGATGATGAACTCTTTTAGCTTTACCTTGTCTGGGAAGCACTTTATCTGCCCTTCTGTTCTAAATGATATCTTTGCTGCATAGAGTAATCTAGGTTGTAGGTCCTTGCTTTTCATCACTTTGAATATTTCTTATTAGTCTCTTCTTGCCTGCAAAGTTTCTTTTGAGAAATCAGCTGTTAGTCTTATGGGAACTCCTTTGTAGGTAACTATCTTCTTTTCTCTCATTGCTTTTAAGATTCTCTCTTTATCTTTAACTTTTGGCATTTTAATTATGATGTGTCTTGGTGTGTTCCTCTTTGGGTCCAACTTGTTTGGGACTCTGTGCTTCCTGGATTTGTATGTCTATTTCCTCAACAAATTAGGGAAGTTTTCTTTCATTATTTTTTTCAAATAAGTTTTCAAGTTTTTGCTCTTCTTCTTATCCTTCTGGCATCTCTATGATTCAGATGTTGGTATGTTTGGTGATGTCCCAGAGGCTCCTTACGCTATCCTCATTTTTTTGAATTCCTTTTTCTTCTTGCTGTTCTGACTGAATGCTTTTTTCTTCCTTAGGTTGCAAATCATTGATTTGATACTCAGTTTCATTCCCTCCACTATTGGTTCCCTGTAGATTTTCCTTTATTTCACTTAATGTAACTTTCATTTCTGCCTTGGTCTTTTGTGTGCTGTGGCCATACTCAATGAATTCTTTGAGCATCCTGATAACTGGTGTTTTAGACTCTGCATCTGAAAGGTTGGTTGTTTCCATTTTGTTTAATTCTTTTTCTGGAGTTTTGTTCTATTTTTTTGTTTTTGTTTTTCAATTGGGCCGTATTTCTTTGTCTCCTTGATTTGATAGTCTCCCTGTGTTTGTTTCTGCATATTAGGTAGAGCTGCTTTGACTCCTTATCTTAGTAGTGTGGCCTATTGTAGAAGAGTGGACCTGTAACTTGTGTGGGGTGGAGCCTCAGGTGATCATGGGGGTGGAGAGCAACCTGTTTCATTACTTTGTGGCTCTGTGTAGGGGGAGGGCTCAGAGAGGAGACAATATTGCTGCCTGTCTTATGGAATTTTGCTTGGGAGGAAGCTGTCTCCCAACACCTTCCCTGTTTCCAGTCACTTCACTTTCTCAACATATGGCACTTGTGCCCTTCTAGCTGTTGCCCTATTGCTGAATCCCAGAGGAGATGGGCCTGCATAAGTCCTAAGTCCATGCAGATGCTTTAAGAGGCATCTCCTGAGAATCTGACAGTTTCTTCTGCCACCCCAACCCCCACTTGTTTTTACAGCTGAGAGTTATGGGGATTTATCTTCCTGGCATTGGCACCTTGGGCTGCTGTGTGGTCTGGTTTGGGGCTGGGATGCCTCACTCTCCAGGTATCCCTCCTGATTTTTATCCACCACATTGAATGTGGGACCACCCATTCTGCCACCTCTCTGAGCCACTCCTGTGGGTCCAAGCCACTCCCATGGCTCCTTGCCTCTCCTGCAGTTCTGTACTTCTCCATGCCTCTCAACCTCTCTCCATGTCTCCACCCCTCCTACCCATTTGGATGAATGTGGCTTCTTTAAATCCTTGGTTGTTGGACTTCCATACAGCTTGATTTTCTGGTGGTTCTGGGTGATATTTTTTATAGTTGTAATTTTTTCTGTAGTTGTATGAGGAAGCAAAGCATGTTTATCTATGCCTCTATCTCTAGCTTTCTGACTGGGCTATTTATTTCTTCTCTTGGTTTTGGGTCATTTGGTTTTGTCTTCTGTTATGCCTGGTGAGTTTTATTAAATGCTATGTGTTGTATATAAAAAATTGTGGAACCAATATGATGCTGTGGATAAGGTTATCTTTCTGCAGAGATTGTCTTTTGCTTTTGTAAAACAATTAGTATAGGGGCAGACTATCTTAATCTGGTTTGAGTCAAAGTGGTATCTTGGTGACAGTTGACCTTGTTTGGTTTGCCCTTACTGCTAGTATGACCTTTCAGAGGTCCTGACAAAAAACCTAGGATATTACAAAGGTCTCTCTAAGATTGCCAAAACTTTGCTCAGGCTTTTTACCTTTAAGTCACTGTTCTTATAAGTAAATGTTCTGAGTAAAATAATAGTGTTGTTATGGATGAAATGTTTGTGTTCCCCAAATATACATGTATTTGAAGCTTTAACCCCCAATATAATGGTAGAAAGGAGTAAAGCCTTTGGGAGGCAATTAGGTTTATATGGGGTCTTGAAAGTGGAGCCTCCATGATGGTATTAGTGCTCTTACAAGAAGAGGAAGTCATACCAAAGTTTCCTCTCTCTGCCATGTAAGAACACAGAGAAAAGGCGGCCATCTGTCAGCCAAGAAGAGGGCTCTCACCAAGAACCAACTCTGCCAAAACCTTGATCTCTGACTTCCAGCTTCCATAACTGTGAGAAATATATGTCGGCTGTTTAAGCCTCCCAGTCTACATATTTTGTTATAGCAACCCAAGCTAACTAAGGGAAGTGTCAACTGTCAGGCTCCTCTATGTATTCCTTCTCTCCAGGACCTTGTCCTCTTAAGTTCTCATTGCCTGGATAGATCTATGATATTTTCAGACATATTTTAAAAGTTATCCAGCTGTTTTAGTTGTCTGAGATAGGAGTTTTGATTTGATCCAGACTGGTTTTCCAGAGCCAGAAATAGAGGTTTCAACTATTCCTTTAGCATAATTCCTCAGCTATAATGATGGTTAGCACAAACGTGAAGGTTTGGGGTATTGGATTTGAAGTAATAAATTCCATCTGGTGGGAAAAAACAAAGCACAAATTGGTTCAACTAATTGGAAGAAGTAGAAATTATAATTTTTTATTAAGGTAAATCATTCTAATTAAATTAGTATCAGAATTTTTTTAGTGGTCACTAGAACCATAGAATATATCACGGCTAACCTCCTAATACTTTTTCCTACAGTAAAGTATATTTGGTTTATAGCAGCAAGAATTAGAAGAGCTCCTAGCATTCCCAGCCCCCTTCCAGGCTCTGGATAACACTGCAAGATGTTGGCCAGGTCCCTAAGAAAATAACATGTTTGATTCTGCATCACAGAACAGGCAAATTCATTCAGCAAACATATAGCAACCAAGTTTAAAGATTCTTATCTTCTCCAAAAGTTTCAAAATTTGTTCTTTTAAAGTGCAAACATCAATAAAAATTTAGATGAAAGAATAAACAAAAAAAATTTTTCCACAACAGAGCAGAAACATGGTACAGACAACTACCTGCCAAAGTATCATTGCTGTTTACAGCTTTGCCCTAACAGGTGGTTCATGTCACATGGGAGAAAGGGCCAGAAAGCACACATTTCAACCTGTTATAGTAGAGTATCAGGATAAACTGGTTAACCCAAAGGCCAGGCTGCATGCTGTATCTTGAACTGCATGTCCTATAGAAAGAGAGGGAAGACATGAGCAGCTGGAAGGCTGAGAGTATTGACTGCAGGCACTCACATTTTGATGAGAAAATGGGCTTTATTATGAAGGCTGGATGTAACTACCAGCAAATGTATAGCTAAGGCTACAAAGTGAAATGCCTTGGGAACTAGATGGATGGAAATAAATCTGCAAGCCCAAGAGACAATTCCCTAAGAAGTGCATAGACTGGCTAATGTGATCATGCTTTGGCCTCCAAACACAATTGGGAGATTCAGGACCAATTGCTCAAGTTGGATTGTTTCAGGTAACAAAATAAGAGATGATGGCAGCAAGGCCATGGGGGGTCTCCCAGGTCCCTGGTGGGACACACACAGAAGAAAAAAATGGCTCCAGGCAGGCTATAATCATAGACTCTATTAGGACTGAACAGGTCCTCCTTGTAGATCTAGTCTAAACATCTTACCTTATAGAAGACGAACTGACACCACCCAAGGAACTTCTTTTTATCGGTGAGAATTAATAAACATTAATTCTTCGGCAAAGTCTTCCATCCTTCTACTTGGCAGCTTTCTTCTTTGTCATTTTCTAATCTAGAGCATGAGCACCATAATTTCAGAGGCTCAAGCTGACAGAATATTCTTAATAACTTTTCTTGAATGGACAAGTGAGAATCGATGTGTGCAAACTCACAGAGCAAGACATGGGCCAGTTGTCCTGAGCTCCTGCCCAGATAGTTCAGTCAGGCTTCGGTTTTGGTTCCTAAGTTTGAGAAAACCCTGCAAAAGTAAATGATAAAAATAATCCCAGAGACTAAGGTGACAACAACTAAGTGCAATATGTGACCTACATAAAATCTTAGGCCATCAATAGGACATTTTGGTAACAATTAAGTGAATCTGCATACGTCTGTAGATTAGTTAACAGTACTGTATCAATATTAATCTCCTGGTTTTGATTACTATCCTGTGTTTATATAAGATATTAACATTTGGAAAAGCTGGGTGAAGGGTACACAAAAAGCAGAGACAGACTCATAGATGGAGAGCAGGATGACAGATAGTGGGTGGGGAGTTAGGGGCTGGAGGGATGGAGTAAAATGGAAAAAGCACTTACAGACATGGACAACAGTGTGGTGATTGCGGGGGGCAGGCAGGTATAAGGGGGCTAAATGGCAATGGGAAAAAATACAATAAAGATTAAATTTTAAAAATCCCAATATAGTAATAGAGAAAATAATATAATGAACCACTGTATACACATTACTAATGTTTAATCTTATTTCCAGCTATACATTCACCCACTTTCCTTACAGCTACATAAAACTTTAGAAATAGCCCTGACCAGTGTAGCTCAGTTGGTTGGGCATCAACCCACAAAGCAAAAGGTCACCAGTTTGATTCCCGGTCAGGGAACATGCCTGGGAACATGTCTTAGCTAGAACTGATTGACATTTCTCTCCCTCTCTTTCTCTCTCCCTTCCCCTCTCTCAATGAATAAATAAGGTCTTTAAAAAGACTTTAGAAAAAAAATTCCAGATATCATTTCATCTGTAAATACATTAGCATATATTTCAAAAGTTAAACATATATTGAAATACTTGAATAATGCTTAAATATATAATCATAATATTTTAATTTTAAAGAACATAATACTTTTAAAGAATCAAATATCCCATCAGTGTTCATATTTATAAGTGTCCTATGAATGTCACCTTTTTAAAAATTATTTAAGATCTAAATTTAATTATTTTCTTTGCAATTAATTATTGAATAACTGGATCCTTTGTCCTATAGTTTCACAAGTCTGAATAGTTTTTTATGATGTCCCCATAGTGTTTTTTAATATGTTCTCTTGCACTTTGTATTTCCTGGAAGGTGGGGATTAATGTCGATAAGGCTTGATCAGATCCAGGTTTGACTTGTGTGTGTGAAGAGCGTCAAGACTACTTCATAATTGGTGCTGAGTTTTTCCATTAGAAGGCACTGTGTGTCAGGTTCCCTTTTCATGGTGTTAGTAGCCATTGCTGATCGTGCCTAGACCCATCAATTCATTAGGAATGCAAAATGATGATATTTTATCTATCACTCTTCATTTATTAGCAGGGAATACCTTTATAAAGAGAAATGTCCACTCATCTACCATGCAAAACCTTTTAACCAAGACCAGGCTTTCCCTCAAATTAGGAATCTCTGCAGGATGATGAACAAGTTTATGCAAACCTTCATTTATCTTTATTTTCTTGCCAAGAATTAACTGGGAAACGGTGGGCCTGAAGGCTGCAGAGAAGACCTTGCGTGGCTCTTTCCCCACCAGTCCACCAAGAACCTGCCTGCCCTGAGATTTCCTTAAGAAGTGTTGTTGCAGGGCTTTGCTCTAAAGGTCTACCCTTTCTCTTTGAAAACATTTTCTCCCGTAATTAAGGGAGTTTCTAATTTGGGGAATGGATGAAAACTCATCAAAATCATATTTTTAAACAGCCATAATCCAGAAGCTGCAAAGACCTGGCTCCAGGGAAACTCGGAATTGAGGAAGGGTGCTAATCAGGGCAGAATTTAAGACAATAGTTTATAATCTTTCATGCTCAGCACCGAGAATATCCCAAAGAAATGCCAAGTAAAAAAGTAAAATCAGTGATTGATTTTGCATTTTGAGAAAATGACCAAGTTTCTTGATCAAGTACTGATTGCTAGTCTGACTCAAGGTTGAATAGGTAAAAAGAATCCTCCAGGGAGGGCATCCCTCCTTTGGGTCTTAGCATGCTGCGATTTTGAAAAACCAGACCCTGGCCACTCGTTCCCCCGCTGAGACTTCACCCCCAATTCCTGGCCCCTGTTAACATGCCCTTGGGTGCATGTTAGCGACAGGCTGGGAGAGAGCGGTCCCTGTCATACTGGATGCAGAGGTTAAATGGAATTTCTTCTCTTCGACTGAGGGAAGAAAGCCTTCTTCCTCATTAATTTCCTGAGTCCCGCGCCCCTCTCGGCTACCCCAGACTCCCAGAACTCAGGCCCCGCGAAAATCCTGGCTTCCTTCGTTAGCTCCTCCTAGGCTCCCACTAGGCATCCTGGTGGTTTGCTAACTCCTGGCGCAGCCTTGGGGCTGACTGTTTATACCTGTTTCCCCAGCTATAAAGTAATAAAGTTGGACTAGAGCCTAGATTTGCAGAATCATCCAGGAAGCTCTCCCAAAGAGGGTGGGGAGCGGGAGACTGAGGGGCATAAAAAGGCCCCGGAGGCTCGCAGTCCCAGGAGAACCCGGGACTTGCGCTGTCCTGCCTCTCCAGCGGTTCCACCCTTGGGCCGGGCCTGGGAGCTTCCCTGCGGCCTGGGCGAGGTGGTGCACGTCTCCGGCCGGTTCTGGGAGGCTGGGTGAGGTGGACCGGCTGGGTGACCCCACGAGAAAAGCTCGTTTCAGCAGAACTGGCGGAGGCCGAGTGGAAACAGACCTGTCGCCCCTCTTGGGGCCTTCCGGTCCCCCGCCCCCACTCCGGTGCAGCCCCACCCGGGTCGGGGAAACGCCCTCCAGCAGCTGCGGCAGCCGCGGGTCATCGTCCTCCCACGGGGGCCCACTCCAGGCCACACCCGGACTTCGCCTGGGGTCCCAAGGCTCTGACGCCGCAGAGCCTCAGTTGGAGAGGGAAGGACTCGTCCTGAACAGGGCATCCGACTCCAGGAGCCCCGCCGCAGGGCAGCTGCCTCCTGCCCCTTGCCCCTTCATGGTCCAGAAAAGCTTCCAGGAGCTGCAGCGCTCAGGCGACCCCAGGCGGAGACCAGCACGTGGGACGGCGGCTCTGCTGGTGAGAGCCCGCGGGCAAAGCCAGCCGGCCACCCCCACCCGCGCCCGCCCCGCCCCGCGTGGGCTGGGAGCGCCTCGCCTCTGGGCCCCAGGCTGGGATTGGGTCACAGCCCAGTCACCCCATCGCCGTGGGCCGCAGTCTTCAAACGCGGTGCTGGTGCTGGGGTGCGGGGCCGGCCCGAAGCTGTAAGGACAGCCAGATTCAGCCAACTCAGGCCCGGCGTGTGTCTGCGCGCGCCTGAAGGCTGCAAGAGCCCGCCCGAGTCTCTGAGGCTTGGGCTCAGGCCTTCTAGTCAGCCGGCTCTGGCAGCACTTCCATCCAGCTCTGCCCTGGTAGGTGTCGGGGCATGCGGGAGGCCGGCCTCTGCCCAGCCAAGGCTGCTGCCCTGCTGACTGGAAGACAAGCTATCGCCTCCTCTCCTGGCCTCCTCTCCGCAGAATAGGGGGTCTTTCCTGCTGGGGGAGATGGGCACTGCCAGGTCTCTGCCCTTCCCTAGGGCCACAGTGAAGGACTGGATGGGACTTACAGGCCTTCTGTGAAAACAGAAACCTGGATGAAAACAGGCCTTTTTGTGAAGGCTTGCAGGTTGCCAAGAGCGCATGTCCACAGCTGGCTTAAATCTCTGCTCATCTGCTCAAAAACTCCAAGATTGTGCCAGGCGAGAAATGCTGATCAGGAAGCAAGACTGTATGGAAGGTACCCACAGAAACCACAGGCATCTGAGAGCAAGTGCGGCTTCATTGTCAGGCCTGGTTTAGAAGGAAACCAGCCTGAAGACCAGATAGGAGTGGGCATCAGGAGTGTGAATTTGAGTATTGAGTACATCCTTTAAACCTGCATGACCTTGGTCAGTTAAAGTCTCTGAATCTCCTAAGGTCTCATTCATGAAAAGAGCTAGCCCTATCTTCAGAGAACAGGGAGAACAAAAGGAAACAGGAGAACTTGTGGCCACCTTTGGAGCCCCATACATGAGGCAAGTTTTCTTAGCACCTAGTAAAGAGTAATTGCCAAGATTCCTAGGAAGGAGACAATCCCACCCCCAAAGGAACAGAAGTTAAATAAGAACTTTATGTTTCATTCGATAGAAATGCAACCCAACACTGGCAAAGTGTAAAAGTTAAGGAGTTGTTAGAAGCCATTCATTGGGTTTTAACTTTCTCTTTCTATCAAAGAAATGGATGAGGATGGGCAGGAATGCTGGGGACTCTAGACCTGAGGGAAATTTGATTATGAAATCACAATACCATACCTGAATTAGAGTCCTGCCTCTACTATTTAAAGCATTGTTACCTTAGATAAGTGGCTTAGCGTCTCTGAGCCTCAGTTCTCTCATCTGCAAAATGAAGAAAATAATAGCACCAACTATGGGGCTGTTGAGAAGGTTATATGAAATAATGAATATAAAGTGCTTGGCATGGGGCCCAATACATTGTAATACAGAATAAGTGCTGTCCAATGCTTTTCTATTATTCATGATGGTTCCTATCTTTCCTCCCTTACCAATGTCCTATTGTAAAAGTTTTTAAATATACAGAAAAATGGAAAGAATTGTACAGTGAACACCGGGGCATGTTCCACCCATATTCTACAGCTAACATTTTACTACACTTGCTTCATCACATATCTATTCATCCACCCATCTAGCAATCCATCTGTTCTGGTTACTATAGTATAACAACACTCCCGAAACTTAGTGACTTAACGCAACAGCCATTTTGTTCTGCCTATGTATTGTGTGAGTTAGGAATTCAGACAGGGCATAGTAGGGTTGGCTTGTAATTGCTGTATGATGTCTGGGGCCTCAGCTGGGAAGACCTGATGGCTGGGATTTGGAATCGCAGGATGGTAGACTCAAGGTAATCAAACCTCTTACATGGCAGCTCAGGCCTCCAAGTGTGAGTTCTGGCCAACAGGAAGAAGCTGCATTGCCTCTATAACCCAGCTTTGAAAGTTACATAGCATCACTTCCTATTGGTGGAAGAAGTCATAGATTTAAATAAAGGAGAATTAGAGTCTACTTCTTGATGGTGAAATGGCAAGATCATTTTGTAGATGATCACATGGGACAGGAGCTCTTGTTGTGGCCATCTTTGGAGCTGACCATATTTGCTTCTTTGGCATAACAATTATTATGCAAAATATCCACCCTAAGAGTTCCCCAAAGTTTCTCTTCATTAAAACATCAGGCTCAAGCTCAATGTTCAAGATTTCTTCATGTGAATCAGGTCTAGGTGTAACTAAGGTACCTCAGGTATGGTTTCTTAGGTATTCTATTTGAAAACCTGTGAACTAAAGGGACATGTTATCTACCTGCTCCCTCATCCTCTTACATAAAAGGACAGGGCAGGAATAAGATAACCATAACAGATACTACTATGAGGAAAGGGAGAAAATGAACCATAACAATTCCTTGAGGGTTGTTTTCCATGGCTCTTACTTCTGCCCTCTGGGATCTTGACCCTGCCCTCTAAGTCGTCCTTCTTTTTCCATAAGAAATGACCTTCATTTGCAAGTAAGTAGCCTTCTGAACCTGCTTACTGCTCATAGAAGTGTGGGAAGTCAAAGGCCTCTTTTGATTTTGAATTGTCTTTTTCACTTTCAATCCAATCTAATTCAGTTCCTTTAAAACTTTTGTGTATTTCTCCTGTATCTGTTTGTAATCCCCTCTATTAAACAGAAGCCACACTCACAAATCTTTTCAAAATAAGCCTTCTTTTACTTTGGGCTCTCCATGAGGTTACGGTGGAACAACTCTTTAAAAATTGTTAGAAATTCTATTGTTTAACACAGAGGGTCTGCAAGACATGCTATCAATATCCTTCAAAGGACTTCTGTTTGGTTGAAAGGGTCTACAAGCCACCACCTATAAATTTCCAGATGTCTTAATGAAGAGTTTTAAGGTTAGGCTCTTGCCTTCACCTTTCCCCTGAGATGTTTTCCTGTCTGCCTTGAATTTGATCTTTGCCCTGGAGCTCTTTCTAACTTGGAGAATCTTCTCCTGGAAAGAATTTGGAATGAGAAATTGTTTTTGAATCCAGCTACCCCTAACTTCTAAATTCTTCTAAATTTAATTCTTGAAACTGATTATTTTCCTTCTTTAGTTCATCTCTCTCTATCATACCTTATGATTCACAGCTAAAATAAATCAGGCGATACTTTCAATGTTCTGTTTGGAAATCTCCTTAGGCTGGGGGGGTGACTTGATGTCTAAGTGCTGGAAATAGCTGGCGGCCCTTTCACTTGCATGTCTTGGCATCTGGACTAGGATGACTTGAAGACTGATACAATTACATGAAGTGACTGCATGTGGCCTCTCAACTGAGTTGGTTTCCTTACAGCATGGTGGCCTCAGGATGTTGAACTTCTTACTGATGGCTCAGGGCTCTAAGCAGCAATGTTCCTGTGAACAAAATGAAAGTGTCATGAACTTTGCTGACGGAGTCCGGTAACTCATACAATACCATTTACACTGAATGCTATTGATTGAAGCAGTTACCAGCTCACCAGATTTAAGCAGGGGAATTGGACTCTATGTCTAGAAAGGGGAGTGGCACAATTGTCCTCTGTTGCTATGGCTGTGCAAGAGCAGGTGGGAAAGGAAATGTTGCTGGAAAATACAATCTGCCTCATTATCTATATTTTGATGCATTTCCAAATAAGTTACAAACGTTATTGTATTCCTCCACCAACAATGTGTGAGATTGCCCCACATCCACCAACATTTGGAACTGTCCATCTTTTACATTTTAATCATTCTGGTTTGTATGTAGTGGTATTGCATTGTGGTATTAATTTCCATTTCTAACTAATGATGTTGCCTACTTTTTCATGTGCTTATTGACCATATCTTCCTTTGTGAAGTGTCTTTTCAAATCTTTTGCTCATGTTTTAGACTTTTTATTATGGAGTTAGTAAGGATTATATGTTTTATGACTGTTTCCCCCAGTCTTTGGCTTATTGTTTTATTTTTCACTGGCATTTTTTGATGAGCAGAGGATTTTAATTTTGATAACTTTACCTTATCAGTTTTTTTCCTCCATGGTATCTGCCTACTCATGCTTCAGAAGATATTCTCCTATGTTTTCATTTAGAAGCTTTGTAGTTTTAGCATTTATATTTGTGCCTATGAGCCATGTTTAATTAATTTTTTAGTGCGGTATGAGGCAAAGGTTGGGGAATCTTTTTCCTGTGTCAGCTCAGCTAAACTGGAACTATATTATCCTTCCCTGTATGGTTCTAGGTTAGGGGTGAACACAAGAGAAATTTGTGCCATACTTGGAAGGTAGTAGTGAAAAAAGGTCCATCTTTAAGCTCTAATAATCCATATGGGGCCAGACACATTGTCACTCAGCCTCTTGATCACCTACATAGCAGCAGACAGGCACCCAGCTCCTCCAGCTCCACCACATTGCCTCCTTCCACGTCTTTCTGTCCTGTGTGCGGGAGTGCCACTCCATGGTGAAGGGCACCAGCTTATTCTGTAAGATGCCCATATCATTAAAGTTGGTGGTGGTGAGTGATGTAGGTTCCGGTTTGTCCTTGCTGTCCTTCTCCTCATAAATATCTTTCCTTCCTGTCTACCAGTCCCGCTTATTTGAGGCCCACCACTTAAGCAAAAGCAACAGGTTGACATAGACAGTTTAACCAGCTCTCATAATTGGTAGTAATAAAACATATAATCAATAACAAATTCCTATTATAAAACCCTTTTCTGTATCTCTTACAGTGGCTCTGCTTCTCTGATCAAACCCTGACTGCTGCAGGGGTTGAAGTTCATCTTTTTTCTCTCCCAATATAATATCCAGTTGTCACAGAACTCTTTGTTAAAAGACTTTCCTTTCCCCCATCAGGTTGCTTTAGTATCTTTGTCAAAAACCAAATTACTGTATCCATGAGTATCTGCTTCTGGGTTATCTATTTTCTTTCTTTCTTTCTTTCTTTCTTTCTTTCTTTCTTTCTTTCTTTCTTTCTTTCTTTCTTTCTTTCTTTTTTAAAGATTTTACTTATTTATTTTTAGAGAGGGGAAGGAAGGGAGAAAGAGAGGGAGAGAAACATCAATGTGTGGTTGCCTCTTGCGCATCCCCAACTGGGGACCTGGTCAGCAACCCAGGCATGTGCCCTCACTGGGACTTGAACTAGCAACCCTTTGGTTTGCAGGCTGGTATTAAATCCACTGAGCCACACCAGCCAGGGCTATTTTTTTCATTGATCTATTTTTCATCCTTTTGCCAGTACTACACTGTCTTCTTGATTACTATAATCTTATAGTAAATCATTTATTTTTGAGTAAGAAGATTTCTTTTTAATACCCAAAGTATTGCTGATCTCCAATATAGCTGCTGTGTTTGTAGTGTGTGGTGATTTAACAACTACAAAATAGTGAAAGATTTTGTGAACACCTTAAAATTGCCTGAGTCTTACTAATCAGAATGACAACTATAGGTATCTGAAAGACAGTCACCTGTGCATGGACGGACATCACATGGGAATTCCAGGGCCTTCTAATGACATGTGATGGCCATGCATCCCTCAGCAGGAGAAGGAGATGTTGGCTCCTAATGTATTTTTATGCTACTGGCACTACTTGTAGCCATGAATGCAGGTGAAATTTCCACAGGAATGGATTTCTTTTTACCAGGAAGATTATCAATCTGAATTTTCTGATTTATTCAGAATGAGGTTTCTTCTGGAACTGAACAAAATATACAGGGGTGGGAATTGTATAATCTGGAACGTAGTCTTTCCTGAGACATTAGATTGGATGTCCTACGAAGATTGTTATGGGTTGAATTGTGTCCCCACACCCCTAAAATTCATGTGTTAGTCCAAACCCCAGGATCTCAGAAGCTGACCTTGTTTAGAAATAGGATCATTGCAGATGTAATTAGGTAAGTTAAGATGAGGTACTACTAAACTACTGTGGGCCCTAATCTGAGTGTCCTTATAAAAAGGGGAAATAGGGTCCCAGTGACAGACATAAATAGAGGGAAGATGACATGATGATACAAGGAGGACACCATGTACAAGCAAGCAAAGGAATGCCTCAGGCTGTAAGAAGCTAGCAGAGAGGCCTGGGTCACATACTTCCCTCATAGCTCTTGGAAGGGACCAGCCCTGCCAACACCTTGATCTCAGCCTTACAGGCTTCAGAGTTGTGAGACGATACATTGTTGCTGATGAAGGCACCCAGTTTGTGGTACTTTGTTATTATGAAGGAAACTTACACAAGGACCAAAACCTTTAACCCTCAGCTGCTTGTGGCCTGTCCTTTAGTGGACAACAGGCCCCACTTTTCCTTTGGGAATCTGCCCTTTTCCTATTTCAGGTGCTCAAGTGAAAAGTCAATTTCAGTACCATCTTCCCGGCCAAGGGTTGGCCCAACACACACATCCACCAGGAATCTGAGTTTTGAATGGAGAGACCTGGGAGGAAAATGGTTTGTGCTGAGCTATTTTGATGGCAGTACTCCCAATCCTTCCTACATCCCATAAATCCTCAGACCACCTTGGTCCCTACTTGCCCATGGCTGACTATCAAGCTTGTATTTAATTCTTTGGTGATGTCCCATGTTTTTTCAATTATGCTAATTATTATTTTTGCTTATATTAGCCAGTTGGTTTCTATAACATGCAACAGAGTCCCAGTTGATTCAGTCTTGTGCTTGGCCTGGGACCTGGAAGGACCCACTGTCCACTGAGAGTCAGTTCTTCCTTCTCTGCATCAGAGAGCCACTAGGTGGGGCCAAGCACAATTGGCATCTGCTGTAGGATGCGGGTGGGCAGTGCAGGCAGCCTAGCATGGAGCACTGAAGCCGGGAGGGGTAAAGGGGCATTTGTGAAGCCTAGTGTGGTGTATTGGAGCCCCAGTGAGATGAGGAGAATGCACTGGGGGTGGAGGGTGCTGTGGGGAGGGTAGCAGTAGTAGTAGCTCAGCACAGGGAGCTGGAATGAAAGCCAGCCAAGGAGGGTGCCCAACATGAGGAATGAGAGTTGGATGATGCAGATGATTACATGGAGTGGGGGTGAAATGCTGCACTGTGGACTCTTTGACCCCAAGGGGGATAAGGAGAACATCTGTGTGGGCAGAGGCAGTAGCAGTAAGAGTGGTATATGCAGAAGGCACCAATCTAATTCATAAATATATGGACCTAATGGAAGCCAGGTTCTCATTGTTAGAATAGGAAGTTTCAAATATGGAAAGGGAGAAAAAAACTAGAATAAACTTTTTATATGCTGAGGTGTGTTCCCTGTCAACTCATTTGTTGGAGCCCTAACCCTGAGTACCTCAGAATGTGGCTATATTTGATTAAGGTAAACAGGCGATTAAGGTAAAATGAGGCTATTAGAATGGGGCCTCAACAAATCTGACAGGTGCCTTATAAGAAGAGGTGATTAGGACACCCAGAGAGACATCAGGGATACATGTGCACAGAAAGATGCTTATGTGAAGAGGTCGCAAGAGAGTGGCCATCTGCAAGCCAAGGAGAGATGCCTTGGAGGAAACCAACCCTGCCAGCGCCTCTAGAACTGTGATAAATTAAATTTCTCTTGTTTAAATACTCACAGTCTGTAGAATTTTGTTATGGCAGCCTTAGAAAAATGATATAGAAACCTTTAGGATTAGATGAAAATTAGTTATCAGTGCAAATTCATGGTTTTCAACATACATAAAGATAGATATAATAATAAATGTAGATGTAAATGTGTGCATATCTTTGCCTTAGGTATATGCATTTGTGTATTTCCTGTCTCTATTCACTGAGAATCCCTGGGAGCAGTGACACTCCAAAAGCCATAAGCTTCCCTAATGTCCAGACCTTGCTTTCTAAATATCATTCTGGGGAGGCTGAGCAGGGAAAGTATGAGATGAATCTGGAACATCACCTTGTGCCAGAAAATAAAGAAGTGCTCAAAGAATAATGGGAACATGTAAAAAAAGACACAGAGGAGCTACCAGTGGCCAAATCTGGGGCAATTATAATCCATTGAATTAAACAGAAATCCACGAGTCTGTTCTGATATAAAGAAAATGATGGGAAGAGCAGCCAATTGCTTCCCTATAGTAGAATGCCAAGTGCATAAGGCATTAGAGTGACAAAATCATCTCACAGCCACGACAGTAATTGATTCATTCAATAATCACCAGCAAATGCTAGAACTAGTGGATGGAGGTTTGGTGAGGAACAAGAAATTTATTTAGTTTCAAAGCATCTGCCCACAAATTGTTTATTAATTATGAAGGTAAAAAGAGTACTTTTGTAGTAAAGAAGCTTGGCAAATACACTTTAATCAAATTAACTCATTGATAATGGGACAAATTGAAATCAGGGGCCAACTGATAAAACGCAACTAGGAAAGCACAGTACCGCCTCTGTGATATTCCTGCCAAAAATACAAAGTCTAAATTTAAACATTCAAACCAAATCAAGGTGGAGTCTACAAAATAACTGGCCTGTAATCTTCAAAAGTATCAAGGTTATGAAAGTCAAGGAAAGACTGAGAAACAACTCCAGATTGAAGATTTAGAGACTTGGCAATTAAATGCATCACATGATTCTAACTCAATCCTGTTGCTATAAAGGATCTTATTGAAACAACTAGTGAAACTTGAATGTTTGAGAGCAGATGTTAGTAAAGTGTCCACGTCAATTTCCCAATTTTAGCTATGCATTGTGGTAATTTAGGAGAATGCACTTGTTTGTAAGAAATATATATTCAGGTTCTATAGAGTAACAGGGTATCAAGACAGCAACTTATTCTCATACTGCTTAAGAATAATGAAGTTCTTGGTACTATACGTGCCACTTTTCTGTAGGTTCAGCATTATTTAAAAATAAAAATGTATCTTTAGAAGATCCACAGGTGGAAAATAACCAAATGAAAAGATGTTGAGTATCATTTGTCACTAGAGAAGTGCAAATTAGAATAATAATACCATATCAGCACACACATATTAGAATGGCTAAAGCCCCAAAACTGACTGTACCAATTGCCAGTGAGGATATGGAACAACAGGAACTATGGAGAAACAGAAACTCATATTACTGGTGGGAATGCAAAATGGCCCAGCCACTTTGGAAGGCAATTTCTTACAAAGCTAAACATGGTCTTAACATACAACCCAGCAATAACACTCCTAACTGATTTGGATACTTATGTTCCCACAAAAATCTGTACATGAATATTTATAGTATTTATTTATAACCACCAAAAACTAGAAGCAACCAAAATGTTCTTCAATAAGTGAAAGGATAATCAGTGGTAGATTCATTCAAAGGAATACTATTTAATGATAAAAAAGAAATCAGTCATGCAAAAACATGGATGGGTATTATTTTTAAAGATCTTATTTATTTATTTTTAGAGAGAGGGGAAGGGAGGGAGAAAGAGAGGGAGAGAAACATCGGTGTGTGGTTGCCTCTTGCGTGCCCCCAACTGGGGGCCCAGCCCACAACCCAGGCATGTGCCCTGATTGGGAATCAAACCAGAGACCTCTGTTTCTCGGGCCAGCACTCAATCCACTGAGCCACACAGCTAGGGCTGGGTGAATGCATATTGCTAAGTGAAAGAAGCCAGTAGACAGACATGCTGCATCTCCCTCCACATCTAAGAAGGAATACAACTACCTCAAAACTAGAAACAACCAGAAGTTCCAGAAAATCAAACTGCATGGAAGTCCAGCAAACAAAGATATAAAAATGAAATACTCATCTAGACAGGTAAGAGGGACAGAGCCAGGGTGGAGAGGATGCGGTGTGGAGGTGGCAGCGGCAGACCAGCGGAAAGTGCAGTCACATGGTTTAAAAAATCAGGAGAGACACCTGGGGAGTATTTCCAGCTCCTCACCAGACCTCGCAGCTCACCATCCCAGCACCGGGGAAAATCAAGCCTCATTGCTTCTGACTGTGCAGACCAGTGGAGGTTGGGGTAGAGGCAGAAACTGTCAGTCTATCAGTAGAGTCCGCTTGTTTAAAGGGCCCCCTCGGTCCTAGAACGTCCGCAGACCCACCCACCCTAGGAACGACAGCCAGGGCAGCAGCTAGAGGGGTGCCAGTCCAGTGCAGAAGTGGGAGAGGTGCCTGGAAAAGGGACAAGTGCTGAGCAGGCCACATTGTTCCCTCTCGGACCCCTCCCCCACATACAGCGCCACAGGTGGTGAAACGGGTCGTCCTGTACTGATGAATCCCTAAGGCTCCGCCCCTTACAATGTAACTGGAGCGACAGTTCTACCTGGGATGCAGAGGCAAACAAACACAGGAGTCTGTCAAGATGAGGAGACAGAGAAGTATGACCCAAAAGGGGGAATGGATCAAGGTTCCAGTGGGAGAACTAAGCGGTGAGGAGATAGCTAACCTTATAGATGAGGAGATAGACAACCTAACAGATCCAGAATTCAAAACACTGGTCATAAAGATGCTCACAGGCTTGACAGATATGCTTGAGTATGGCAAATGCATAAAGGAAGAAGTGAAGGCTATGCTAAGTGAAACGAAGGAAAATCCACACAAAACCAATGGTGAAGGGAAGGAAACTGGGGTTCAGATCAATGATTTGGAACATAAGGAAGAAAAATACAGTCAACCAGTGCAGAATGAGGAAGCAAGAATTGAAAAAAATGAGGAAAAGTTCCCAAATTTTGCAAAGGAGTTGGACATACAGGTCCAAGAGGCACAGAGGGTCCTGGGCGAGCTGGATCAGAGGGGACCACACCAAGATGCATCATGACTGAGATGCCAAAGGTGAAAGATAAAGAGAGAGTCCTAGGGGCAGCAAGAGAGAAGCAGAGAGTTGCCTACAGGGGGGTACCTATAGGACTATCAGCTGATTCTCAGAGGACACTTTGTGGGCAGGAAGGGACTGGCAAGCATTATTCAATGTGATGAAAGGCAACCTGCAACCAGGACTACTCTATCCAGCAAGGCTATCATTTAGAATGGAAGGGCAGATGAAGCGCTTCCCAGACGAGGTAAAGCTAAAGGAGTTCATCATCACCAAGCTATTATTATATGAAATGTCAAAGGGACTTACTTAAAAAATAGAAGATCAAAACTATGAACACTAAAATGACAACAAACTCACACCTATCAACAACTGAATCTAAAAAATAAAAACAAAATCCAACTAAGCAAACCAGAATAGGAACAGAATCATAGGTAAGGGGATCATTTGGAGGGTTATCAGCTGGGAGGAGGGAGGAAGAAAAATGGGGAAATGGTGCAGGGACCAAGAAGCATAATCAGTTGGTACAAAACAGACAGGGGGAAGTTAAGAATAATATAGGAAAGGGTGAAGCCAAAGAACTTATATGCACAACCCATGGACATGAACTAAGGGGGGTGAGATTGCTGGAGGGAAGGGGAGTACTGGGTGGAGGGGAGCAAAGGGTGAAAAAACTGGAACTACTGTAACAATATAATCAATAAAATATACTTCAAAAAATAAAAAAAAGAAGCCAGTCTGAAAAGGCTTCATACCGTTATATTATTCCATTTGTATGACATTTTACAAAAGTCAAAACTACAAAGACAATAAACAACTTAGCAGTTGCCAGGGGTTTGGGGAAGGAGGAGACTTAAATAGGCAAAGCACAGGTAATATATATATATATATATATATATATATATATATATATATATATATATTTTTTTTTTTTTTTTTTTTTTTTTTTTTTTTACAGGTAATATTTTTAGGGCAGTGAAACTGTTACTTAACAGAAATGGGGTTCAGATGCCTACCATCACCAAAAGGCAAACTTTAGAAGCAGAGGCAGGTGAAAAGGAAAGAGGTTTTTATTCAGATGCTGAACAATCTGGAAGAATGGGGGACTCCCTGTCTCAAAGCTCATTAGGTTTATGCACGGAAGAAGGGAGGAGTCAGGTGGATCAGTTCAAAGCCTTTATTGAAGGATGTTCAAGCAGGTGGCTGAGTCTGAGCAGATTGCAGTACCAAGGGAAGAGATAGGGATTTTTAAGTGTGGAGCAAACCCTCAGGGGGATGGGTCACCCTGCTGGTTGGCTCGAGTCCAGGGTATAGGTGCTTGTGAAAGAACAATGTCCCTTGATTAGGGATGACTGTCAGGAGACTTATGGTGCTTGTTTCTGGGAAATGATTAAGAGAGAAGGGGAAGGGCAATGGAGGTGTAATTAGTTCTCAGCAGGATGCCAGCAGCTATGCCTGAGTTGCCTCTCTCAATGGGGAACCTTGTGATCGCGTGCATGGCCAGTGATGAAGACCCTCTTTGTTTCAGCACAGGTGGTGACTCAGGTCCTGTGTGACTACAGGCCACAGTTTCAGAGAATACAATGACCACTGGCCATAGCCTATTTTGCAAGGTCTGACTCAGGTGGCAGGTTATGGGGCAGGCAACATGGGGTCTCTGGCCCTTACAGTCTCCTCCAGAAAACCATGACAAAACCCAGCCATCCTTAGCAAGACCAAAACAAAGGACAGTACCCAGAATTTATACTCCATTTTAAACAATGCTTTGGAGCCTAAGGCAGCTGCTGAGCAGGTGGTTTAGCTTATCCCCAGCAGCTCTCTGGCTTCAGGCTCCCTCCCGGAGGCTATGTGTGGAGCCAGTGTCGGCCATTGGCCATGTGACTTCTGGGGCCACAAGATCCCATGCTCCTGGGCTGGAGAGCATGCAAACACATCAGCAAATGCTCCACTAGGTCAGAGAGAGAGAAAGCGGCTCCTCCTGGAGGCCTTGGGCCACGCAACTGGTAAGGGTACATGACCCATGGAGAGGACAGGCCAGTCCAACGTCCAAGTGTAGGTCTCACGCAGCAAACAATGAGCAAGAGAAGAGTTTCTTTCTTCCTCTGGGTTTGTATGAGTTTTGGGTGTGGGATGGACCAGGTGCTTTCTCTGAATGACCAATTAACTTCCTAAGTTTTCATATGCTTTTGGTGGGTCCACTCCCAATCAATTCCTACTTTTCCCCGGGCTAGACTGACAGGCTTCTTTGCTCCAGCACCAGCCCCGTCTGCCATTTTGACTTCTAATGCGCTCGTGCCAGGCTTCCCCTGGTCCCACCCCTAATCCGGTACTGGAAGGGCATAGGAGGGCTTTATCCCATTATCCAGTTATCTTGCTAGCCTTGCATGTTCAGTGTAAGAACTTCCTCCTGCTGCCATCTTGCCTGGGGTGAGGGAGACTCCTGTGCTGCCTCATCAGCTCAGCCCATGCCCTAGCCCCCATATGAAGCAAGTAGCCCACACTCGGGGTCCACCAGCAGAGAGTGACTGGACCAAAAACCTAAGTGAAGAGACCCCACGCAGCCTCTCCAGCAGCGCCAACCTCTCAGTCAGCACTGAGGGCAGCTTCAGCAGGAGGGGCAGGATGTCTGCAGCCAGGAGCAGGACCTCTGCACCAGGGGCAGAGTGCAAGTCACGACCTCAGTTAAACATGGCCTCACAGTGCTCCGGAAGTGCTGCAAAACTCAGTGTCCTTGCCATGGCCCTGGGCAGTTCGTGGAGGTATTGTATGGTTTCACGCCATACCCTCAGTGCCCCTAGGAGCATGGCTCATAGCTTGTGGCTCCATGCAGAAGTCTCCCAGATTCCGTGGTCTAGCTCCATCTCCCCTAGAGGACCCTCCTATTTCCCCATCCTTAGCCCACTCCCAGAGGCCTGGTCAGGCATCTATTGGTATCAAAACTGTTCCTTGTGATGTTGTAATGGTGGGTACATGACACTGAATTTATCAAACTGAAAGAACTTTATGGCACAAAGAATGAATCTTAATTTGTGTACATTTTGAAAATTATTTAGGAGGTTGGAGAATCCCAGGATGGTATGCAGATGCTGACTGTTAGGTTTGGCAGAGTGAGAGGAGAAACAACAGGAGAATAGGCAATGAGTTTGTTACAGAACCCCTGGGCTGCTCCAGTTGAAAACAAACCCACAGGCTCTTTAGTTAGGGGCCCGATTGCCCGCCGCCAAAATTATAACTCTCAATACCAGAGTTTGGTGAAAAGAAAAAGAATTGTTTATTTAACAGTTATATAGATTTAGTTATTTGCAGATTTCTGTTGTTAAGTCTTATGCTCTTTAAAATACCCACAAACACATATCCTTGCCTCCCCCCTTCCAAACCAGGCTAGTTTTAGGAAAGTCAGAGAAACCGTTTCCCTACTTTCCAAACACAGTTCAGCTTTACCAGCAGCTGCCAATCATTCAATCTGATTGGGGAGGTCCTTTCTGTGCTGTGGTACCCTCCAGCTCTCAATGCAGAACCACCTGGATTCTCAGCCTCCTTGCAAACTGCCTTCTTCCTGCAAACCGTGTGGATCTTCTCTCCTCAAAACTGCATGGCAAGAGCCTCTTAAAGCAGCCTGGAGACCGCTTCTCCAAGCCACATGGAGAAGGCCCCTTCACCAAGCCACGTGGAGGGAGCACACGAGAGAGCGAGAGCGAGAGAGCCCGAGAGCTAGAGTGAGAGCCCGAGTCAGAGCGCCAGAGCGAGAGCGCGAGCCAGAGAGCGAGAGTCCCAGAGTGAGAGCACGAGCGAGAGCCAGAGAGAGTCAGAGCGCCAGAGCCAGAGCGCCAGTGAGAACCAGAGCCCGAACGAGAGCTTGAGAGAGTCTGAGCTAAAATGTCTGCAGCTGCTTATATATCCCTGACTGAGTCCTCTGACGCAGTGGGCATTGCAAACAGTTCTGACCATTCACAGACCCTTACGTAGGCTCTGTGTGGTTTCCATACCGTCCCCTGGTTCAAGACTCCTCCCATCTGCCTGAGGCTTTGGCTGCATTAAAGCCATTTTGCATAAGAAAGACAGTAGCCACCAGCCTCAGGCATGTGGAAGCATTTGAAAAGCTGCTTACTTCTCCCCATCCCCCAGCAGCAAACTCTGGGGATTTTTGGACTCCCCTGTTTCTGTAACAAGTTTATAAGATTTATTTGGCCAGCTGCAAACAGGCAGGCTGAGACCAAAGGTTGTCAGCCCCCAGTAGCAGCAAAGTAAGGATTTTTAAAGGGTGGGGGAGTTGGTGGGACTTTCAAAAGTCCAGATGGGGCTAGTGATAGGAAAGTGGGCTCTAAGAACAGGAAAGTTGCTAAAATCTCGTCAGCAGAAAAAGATAGCTTTGCTAAACAGGATAACCGCAGGACAGAGGCAGTTACTGACATCGGCAGTTACTGGGGGCAGCAGATTTATTGGGGGCTTGCTGAAATTAGACCTGAATTCTGGGAACCCAGGTCTGATGCCTAAGAAGTACTTTGAAGGTGATTGAAGTGTAAACATATAAGAATAATAGACAGTATTTTAAAATAAATTTAGTTTCTTGTTTTTTTGGCTGGTGGATATTGGAGCCAGGTTTCTCACTGTTGGTGGTGGTTTACAGATAAGCAAGGGGATGAGACTAGAATAACCTATGTGGTAAGAAATTAGACTTGGACACATCAGTATGAACTCATGCGTAGCTTAATATAGATAAATCTGGCTACATACAGAAATATTTATAGAAATGTGTATATTCCCATGTTGGTATACACACTGTTTTCTTGTTCTGTCACTTGAGAGGGCCTAGAAGCAATAGAACGCTAGTAGCTATGAATGCATCTGTTGTCCAGATCTTGGTTTCTAAAATCATTTTCCAATAAAAAGAAGCCAGGTTCCTTGGAGAAATGGCTGATTCTAGGACAGGTATGCCAGATGAGCCCGGAGTGTCTGGTGGTAGGAAGTAAGGGAGTGCCCCACAAAGGCACAGTTTTTGGAGGTATGTCAAAGCGGCACCGGAACCAACCAAAGAAGCTCCCAGTGGCAAAGCTGGAACAATTTAATCAACAAAATACATAATATAATATAGGATTATATCTCAAAGTATGATATAAATATCCATGAGTCCAGACTGATATAAGAAAATTATTTGTTAAATAACTAGATGGGGTAGAAGAGACAAACCTCCCATGCAGAATTCCAAATAATTTATGTCCACATTCTGCCCTAATGAGGTGGTGCATTGCTGTCCACTCCTTAAGCATCTTGACTTCCTTCCAAAAAGTACAGTATGAAAAGAGAGGTTTAACCTTACCCTGAAAAAAGCTGACAAACACCACCTCAGCCAGGTGACCAAGGTCAGAGGAAGAGCATGTACCTTTCATAGGATGCAACGGAAGGGCACTTCACCTCTGCGGTCTCCCTCTCTGAAACCCACAATCCAAGTCTCACTATGAGAAAAACATCAGAAAAATTCCAACTGAGGGACACACTACAAAATACCTGACCTCAGGTCTGTTAAGGTCATTGGAAACAAGGGAAATCCAAGAAACTGTCACAGGCAGGTGGAGCTGAAGGAGACACAATAACTAAATGTAGTGTGGTGTCTGGAATGGGATCTTAGGACAGAAAAAATAGGAAATCTGAAAAAAGCATACTTAATAATGTCTCAATATTGATTCATTAATTGTGACAAGTGTACCATAATGATATAAGATGTAACTAATAGGAGAAATGGGGTGTGGGGACATGGGAACTCTCTGCATTATCTTCACAACTGTTTTGAGTCTAAAACTATTTGAAAATGAAATCTATTAAAAAGTATCTTTAGAATTTAAGCATTTGGTATTATGTTAGAGGATGAATCATCGTTCAGGCATGTTATCTTCCACAGTCACTCTGTGGCAGGGCTGGAGCACTAATGGTGGCTCCTAGACAGAGGCTGCAAGAAGGAGCGACATTCATGTGCACGGACCTCCGCTGGTCAGGGTGGTGCTGCGCCTGCTGAAGCCAGCACGCAGCTGTGCTTCCTCCCCCACAGTACTGTTCCCCAGTCCCCAGATGTGGAGATGCAGCCATTGCTAAGAGGCAGTCCCTCAAGCTCTGTGCAATGCCTGTGAACATACTTTCTGAATGCTTCACAAGTAGACTTTAAGAAAGCTGCCCTCACTTAACATATTTTCCAATACTTGTGCATATGCTTGCTGCTTTACACAATAACCTTGAAAAAGTCCTCTAAACCTTGGATCTACAAATTAGGACGATGGAGCAATGTCACTGACTTTCAAAGTATTAAAGTAATCTCTGAATTATTTTTTTGTAATGCAGTAAGCAGCCAATTTATATTTTCCTTGATGAAATCCAGAGCACGGCAGAAACCACAACATTCAGCCCTGCCTCAGGCCTGAGTTCCCTCCTAGTCCCAGCATGGCTTAGGTACCTACAGATTGTCGCTGGAGAAAGCTTCAGGTCAAAACAACATAAGAAAAAGAAATGGCTCCTGTCCTCTGGCCTTTTCAGAAGGCTGGTAATCTAATGGAGAGGAACTAAACAAACCAAAAGCTCCATGGCGCAGCCGGTTAGAGAAGTGGAAGGTTACCTCTTAGCTTTAGTGGGAAGTTTGCAGTGGTTTCAGGTTCACTCAGAAAAGTCATTTTACTCTCACAGCGAATACTCCTGGGAGTTGGTCATGGCTGACATCGCTCTCTCATTACAGAAGAGCAGGCTGAGTGCAGGAGAGCAGACAATGTCTCCACTGTCGGACAAGCAGAAGCTCTGCACTCGACATCTCTGGGACAGGCACAGCCTGCCTGACTCCGCATTAGCTTGGGGCATGAGGGGATATCTATCAAGGCTTCCAAAGACACCCATGCCTTAAGAGCATTGCTGCCTGAGGTCAGGGACAGGATGAGAGCTGCATCCACCCTGGGCATCAGGTTCAACCCTACAGACAGCATTCGGGACAGGTGACTCTCCAGGCAGATGGAATGATAGAAAATTTATACTTTTTGATCACTAAAGTTGTTTTGGCAAGCATCCCAGAACCCATAATACACTCTTGTTTTTGGTTGATGCTAGGAGTCCATTTGAATTGTTCCCAAATTATCTTCCTTGGATCTCAACTACAGCAAGGAAAACTCTGGGAGGCCCTTGGACCTTAAGAAACTTTCATTTTTAATTAACCAATTTCATTTTTTAGAGTGATTTATGGTTTATAGGAAAATTGAGTAAAAAAGTACAGAGTTCTCATAATACTCTTTACTCCCACTCATTTCCCCTATTGTTAATATCTTGCATTACTGTGGTACATTTGTTATAACTTATGAACTAATATTGATACATTATTAACTAATAGTTACATAGGTTACATTAGGGTTTACTCTCTGTACTATACATTATAGGTGTTTTTACATGAATCCATCATTACAGTATAATATAGAAGTTCCACTGCCCTAAAAACTATTCATCCCTCTCCCAATGAACCCCTGACAATCACTAATCTTTTTACTCTCTCCAAAGTTTTGTCTTTTTCAAAACATCATACAACTGGAATCATACAATATGTAACCATTTTAGATTATTTTCTTTCACTTAGAAATATGAATTTAAGATTCCTTCATGTATTTTAATTACTCAGTAGCTCATTTCTTTTTAGTGTTGAGTAACATTCCATTGTCTAGCTGTACAACAGTTTATCCATTCACCTACTAAGGTACGGGTTGGTTGCTCCCAAGTCTTGGCAATTACAAATAAAGCTGCTATAAACATTTGTATGTAAGTTATTATGTAGACATAAATTTTCAACTCATTTGGATAAATACCAAGGAGCATAATTGCTTCATATGGTATATAGAAGTCTATTTAATTTTGTACAAAACTGCCAAATTGTCTTCCAGAGTGAATGTACTCTTTTGCATTCCCACCAGAGTTCCTGTTGCTCTACATTCTTGCCAGCATTTGGTATTGTTAATGTTTTAGATTTTAGCCATTCTAATAGGTGTGTAGTGGTAGCTTATTGTTGGTTTAATTTGCATTTCCCTGGTGAGCATCTTTCATTCTTCATTATTTTTTGGTGATATATTTGTTAAGCTCTTTTATCCATTTTTAAAATGGGTTGTTTTCTTACTGTTGATTAAAAATAGTTCTTTATAAAATTCCTGCAATACAGTGAGGCTGCGATAAGTGAACCGTGATATAAAGAGGGACTACTGTAATGTAATTTAGATCAGTCCACATCACTCCTCTGCTCAGAACTCTCTAATGGCTCCCTGTCTACTCAGAGGAAAAGCCAAAGCCTTTGTAGTTGTCCAGAAGGCCCTATACAGTCATTTTCCCTGTTACTTCTGTGTCCTCATATAGCCTCTTATCCCTCACTCATCCTTCTCAAGTTTCATTACCCTCCTTGCTTTCCTAACTACCATTTAATATTTCACCTCAGGGCCTTTGCACATGCTTTTCTCACTGCCTGCTGTGCTCTTCCCAGATAAAACCTGTGTGCTCACTATCTTCAGGTCTTTTAATTTTTATTCTGTTTAATTTTTACTCCTAAGCAAGGCCTTTCATAACCACCATGTTTAAAATTGTACCAACTTTGCCTTGACCAGTGTGGCTCCATTGGTCGTCAGGGCACATGCCTGGGCTGTGGGCTAGTCTCCTGTCAGGGCACATATGAGAGGCAGCCAACCAATGTTTGCCTCTCACATCGATGTTGCTCTCCCTCTCTTTCTCCCTTTCTTCCCCTCCATCTAAGAATAAATAAATAAATAAAATCTTTAAAAATTTTTAAATATATAAAACTGTAAAAAAAGAAAAAGAGTTCTTTATATCATTTGGATACTCCTAAGGATATGCTGTGTCTCTGATTCCTTTTCAGCCATAAGGGGGTTGGTCTCATAAAGAAGAGAGCAGGGGCAGAAATATTCCTGCTTGAGAGCTGAGGATCACTTCTGTCCTCATCCTCAGTGTCATCCCCACCCCCTAGGAAAGGCAGGAGAAGAGAAGAGAAATCCACTCTGCTGCTCAGCTTATGAGGAGCTGAGGGAAACAGAAGGGGTGAGCAAGAATCTGGAAGTATGACTTTTTGTTTTTGTTTTTTTCTGCTGCACTATTGTTTCTTTGCACCTGATTCCAAGCAAAGGACAGACTCCAAGGAGGGTCCATGTACAGGTTACAGTTCTGTATCACTGCATAACTGCTTTGCTCAGAGGAGGCGGCCAGGAAGGCGATGCTGCTGAGTCTGGCACTAGAGGCTGCAGCTTTGCAAGGAAAGTACGGAAGCCTTGAACAAAGACCTCCTGGGCTGGGACTGTGACCTCTGATTTCTGCATCGCCCCAAACCTACTCAGGAAAAAAATACCCTCCACTTGGAATATACTGAGAAGTAGGACTGAAAAGGCCAGTGAGTGACTGGGGAAAGGATGAATGCAGGAGGAGTCAGGGGGATGGCAGGGCTCCTGGATCAGGTGGCCCTATTCAATGAGGAGAATCTCAAGGTCTCTGTTGAAATGTGCTAAGTCTATAGTACCTTTGGGACACGTGGAAAGTAATATATTTCTTACAAGGACCCACTAAATGAGAACAAGGTCTTTCTGTTTCCTGCCCAGGGTTCTAGCTGGTAAGGGGTATGCATGGAGCTAAGTGGCCCAGAAAAGACCCTTCTCCTTTTCCAACCTTAGGATTATAATTCCTTTGATAGTTTAGTGGGCTTTGGGCCAAAGGCAGGAAAGAATTCATGAAACATCACTCAAAGAACTGAAAATAACTCAACTTATATTTCAGCGAGAACACTTTTTTGCTCAAGTCTTAGAAAAGGCAGGGAAAAAAACTTCAGAACAGAAATCCATGGCAACAAGCAAATTCTGTTTATGGAAGCATCCTGGGGAAATTAGGTGTCTGGCTGCTAGAAAGTGGAAGTGATCATAAAGCCATAGATATCCATTTATGTTCCCCTGATTGAGCACATAGAAAATTCATATCTGTTTTATCTATTCATAAGAAATAAATCTTGTTTTTTTGTTTGATAAGATAGCTGCCATATTGTTTCAGGATTTTGAGTCAAGATTATAACATGTCACTATGATTGCTGATATGGACTGCAATCTGGCTTCTGGTAGCATGGGTTACTGAGAAGAAGGGAGGCAGAGTGAAAGGGGTGGGTGTTGGTAGGTATATGTTCTAATTTCTAATTAAAATTCCTGTCACTTTTTCATTTAATCTGCTGACTGTCCTTCTTCTTTGATTCTCTTTTTAAATTTTCTAATTGGTTTCAAACAGACATAAAAGTAAAGTGACCCATACATACTCAGTTATCTCCAAATATTTCAAACACTCGTATTTTAGAATCTCTTTCAGGTTGTTCTGTTATTTCCATTTCTGGGATTGTCAATTGTTCTGTTTGTTCTGCAGATTCTCTTTCATGATGGTTTGCAATTTACTATTGTGAACTCAACCTCAGCAGGGGTCCTTTGCCTGGGAGTCTCAAGTCCTTGAGGTACAAAAGCAATGTCACTGAAGCCTCTGCTAGTGCTGGGATACTGCCACCCAAGACCGCAAAGCCCAGCTCTCGTTTCTGACTAGGGCCATTCTCAGGATCTGTCAAAGGTACCATTTACAGACACACCTGCCTCCGCAAGTCCACAGAGAAAGAACGAACACCACGGGTGACCCCTTCGCTAATGACTGGCAGACATATGCTCCTTTCCATGAATGTGGACATTCACATTTCACACCTTCTGCTTCCTCCTGCCAGCGCTCAACACTTCCACCCATCAACACCCTCACAAGCTAAGGAGATGCTTCCCCTCTTCTTCATGGATCTGTGGCACTGTCCAGGTTCCTGCTTTACAGCCTGGCAGTTGTAAACATTTAGAAAACCATGCTTCTAATGAGTGTGACTAGATGAAACTCTTACGATGCTGATTTATCATCCCTTCCATAGACTCACAGAATCATCTGACTTTAGCTATAATGTGTCACAACTTCTCTGGCGTGTGGAAGTCAGCCAAGCAAGGCTAAAGACACAGATGACAGAGAGATGGGTAATGAAAGAGCCAGCTTAGGAAAGAGCCTTGGAACTTGGCATGGGAGGCAAGAAACAAGGAGAATGAGCAGGACTGTCCATCCTTGATAGTAAATGGCCCGTCGGAAGTCTGGAAGAGGAAAGCATCAGGGGGCCAGAGGGCAGGACAGAGGACAGGAAGGCAGAGAATGGGGAGGGGTTCTGGGCAGGTGTGCAGGTGGGAGGATGGGGTGGAGCCCCAGAGGCAGGCATTGTCCTCTGGATGAGAGTGGATGCTGACCTCTGACGAGGCCATGGTCACAGCTTTGGCCAAGAGGTTGCCATCATTTTAGTCACCCATATAGTGGGGAATCCTAGGGCTCCCACACTACTGTTGTCACCCCCCTCCTGGCACAGTGCACCAGCTGAAGGGGGGCATCTGTCTGGAAGACGTTTCCAGGCTCAGGGATACAGAAGCTCAGAAAAGCTGGTGGCTCACGGTTGAGGAAAAGCAGCCACTCCAGGTTCTCTAGCCTGCTCTGCTTAACCAGCACTTCCTCTCAAGGACACTTATGTCCCTAAACTCTGAGAGCTCATACCTACAGGGGTGGGGCCAGACGAGAGGGGGGAGCAAAATTTCAGAGATAGGAGCAGTAGTGGGGTGACACAGGGCCTTGTGAGGCCTGTCACCTAGAAAGGACTCTGCAGCACAAACATCAGGATAGGGCCTCTGCAGTTAGGAGCAGGGAACTGGAGGGACACCTGACACCTGCACCCACACCTGGGATACCCAGGTTACGGGATACTCAGGTGAGGCAAGACTTTCAGAATGCTTTCCAGCTCTGAGCCCTCTGATTCTAATCAACATCCAAATACTGAGCTCATTTAGTGGTGAGGTTTTCACCTGGGTCAGGGGCTGCTTGTGGTTTAAGCACACAACACATATCAATGAGTGGGCTGACCTGAGGTCACCAGGATCCAACAAACACGTGCCTGCTGATCACAATGTTATTAAACCAGTATTTGTAAAGAGTCTTCCAAGTCACAGCGTCAGTGAGACAAACCAGGCCCCTGATTGGTCCTCCTGAGAGTCACATACAGGCAAGAAGAGATAATAAAGTAATAATAATAATAATAATAATAATAATAATAATAATAATAATAAAATATAATTTCAGAGAACAATGAATGCTATAAAGAAAATAAAAATATTAATGGTATGCAAAGTGACAGGAGAGTTGGGGGGGATAGAGTTGGTGATCAAGAAAAGCACCTCTCACAAGACAGTTTGTTTTTTTAGTGTATTTTATTATGTTGTTACAGTAGTCCCAATTTTTTCCCCATTGCTCCCCTCTGCCCAGTACCCCCTTTCCTCCAGAAATCCAACCCCCTTAGTTCATGTCCATGGGTCATGCACATAAGTTCTTTGGCTTCACCCTTTCCTATATTGTTCTTAACTTCACCCTGTCTATTTTGTACCAACCAATTATGCTTCTTAATTCCTGCACCATTTCCCCATTTCTCCCCCTTCCCCATCCCAGCTGATAACCCTCCAAATCATTTTCATACCTAGGATTCTGTTCCTATTCTGGTTTGCTTAGTTGGATTTTCTTTTTATTTTTTAGATTCAGTTGTTGATAGTTGTGAGTTTGTTGTCGTTTTAATGTTTATAATTTTAATCTTCTTTTTCTTAAGTAAGTCCCTTTGACATTTCATATAATAATGGCTTGCTGATGATGAACTCCTTTAACTTTATCTTGTCTGGGAAGCACTTGATCTGCCCTTCCATTCTAAATGATAGCTTTGCTGGATAGAGTAATCTTGGTTGTAGGTCCTTGCTTTTCATCACCTTGAATACTTCTTGCCAGTCCCTTCATGCTTGCAAAGTTTCTTTTGAGAAATCAGCTGATAGTCTTATAAGCACCCCTTTGTAGGTCACTCCACTTTTCTTTTGCTGCTTTTAAGATTCTCACTTATCTTTAACCTTTGGCATTTTAATTACGAAGTGTCTTGGTGTGGTCCTCCTTGGGTCTAGCTTCTTTGGGACTCTCTGTGCTTCCTGGACTTGTATGATATCTCTATTTCCTTCGCCAAGTTTGGGGAGTTTTCCTTCATTATTTTTTCACATAAGTTTTCAATTTCTTGCTCTTCCTCTTCTCCTTCTGGCACCCCTATGATTCAGATGTTGGCATGTTTAAAGTTGTCACAGAGGTTCCTAAACCTCTCTTCATTATTTTCCAATTCTTGTTTCCTCATTCTGTACTTATTGACTGTTTTTTTCTTCCTTATGTTTCAAATCATTGATCTGAACTCCGGTTTCCTTCCCTTCACCATTGGTTTTATGTGGATTTTCCTTTGTTTCATTTAGCATAGTCTTCACTTCTTCTCTTACGCATTTGCCATACTTAAGTATATCTGTAAGCCTGTGAGCAACTCTATCACCAGTGTTTTGAACTCTCTGTCTGTTAGGTTGGCTATCTCCTCATCACTTAGTTCTCCCATGGGAACCTTGATCTGTTCCCTCTTTTGGGCCATACTTCTCTGTCTCCTCATCTTGACAGGCTCCTGTGATTATTTGCCTCTGTGTCATAGGTAGAGCTAGCTGTCACACATCTTACGTTGTAAGGAGTGGAGCCTTAGGTATTCATCAGTAACAGGCGACCTGTTTTACCACTTTGTGGCACTGTCTGTGGGGTATGGGTCTGAGAGGGAACAATGCTGCTTGCTCAGCACTCACCCCTTTTCCAGGCACTTCTCCCACTTCTGTATGGGACTGGTGCCTCTCTAGCTGTTGCCTTGGCCATCATTCCCAGAGTGGGTATGTCTGTGGATGTTCTAGGACCATGGGGGCCCTTTAAACAAAAAGACTCTACTGAGAAACTGGCAGTTTCTTCCTCTGCCCCAACCCTCACTGGTTTGCACAGTCAGAAGCAAGGAGACTATTTTCCCCAGCGCTGGGACCATGAGATGTGTGTTCTGGTCTTGTGCTGGGGGCGCTCTCCAGGTGTCCCTCCCTACTTATTTTAATGTGTTACTGCATTTTCTGCTGGCTCACCACTGTCACTGCCTCCACCGCCACTGGTGCCACACTCTTTCATCTCCACCCTTGCTCCACCCCTCCTACCTGTCTGGATGAGTATGTCTTCTTTATATCTTTGTTTGTTGGACTTCCGTGCAGCTCTGTTTTCTGGAACTTCTGATTGTCTCTAGTTTTGAGGTAGTTGTATTCCTTCTTAGTTGTGGAAGGAGACGCAGCATGTCTGTCTAGGCCTCCATCTTGGCTGGAAGTCTAAAATCCTTTTCCACAAGATGGTTTTGATTAATGATCTAATTGAAAAGGAGAAGAGAGATGTGAACATCAGAGGGAAGAAGTTTCCAGGCAGAAAAACATCCAGTGCAAAAGCCCTGAGGCACAAAAGAGCTTGAGAAGTTCCAAAGACAGGAAGAGGCCAAAGTGGCTGAAGCCTTGGGGAAGGAGAAGAGTGGGGCAGGGGAGGTGGAGCAGAGAGGAAGGGCAGGGCGGGCAGGCCTTGGGCCACGATTACAGCTGACATCTATCCTGAGTGCAACAGGAAAGCAGCACAGGGTTTTAAGTTGGGGAGTGACTTGCCAAATTATCTTCTTAAAAGTTCCCTCTGGCTGTGTGGAGAATGAGTTCTGGAGGACAAAAGAAAGACAGGGCACCAGTGAAACACATTGTATTTGTCCAGGTGAGTGGGGATGTAGGGCGAGCTAGGATGGCAGTGAGAGATCACAGGTCTCTCTTAGAGATACACAGTGCAAGCCGTGCAAGTTTAGAACCTGTTTCACATCATTCCACCCCGCACTTCCCAAACTTACTTGACAATGGCACCCTTTTACCCTGGAGCTCCCTTCCACCTATTCCTGCTGCATGGATGTTTCATGGAACATGTGTTGGGAAGCTGTTTGCTTAACCCCTTTCAGCTAAACTCTTTCAGAGAAGCCATCTCCTTTGCTCGTTTTGTGCATGCTACTTGGTCTAGGCATGAAATTATACTGCACAGTAAATCCTTACTTAATGTTATCAATTGGTTCTTGGAAACAGACTTCAAGCAAAATGACGTTAACTGATATAAACAAGAGTTAAGTTTCTGTGGCTTATTTCTGGTCTCAGAGGCATCATCAAACTTCTAAATAAAAACTCCGAACACTTCTAATATTAAATATTGAAATAAATGTGAGCTATACATACATTTAAGAGAGATGAATAAAAACAAGTACGAGAATTCTTTGTCAACCCACTTACTTCAGTTCAGGGTCTCAGGTGACCAGGCCTCTCCTGGCAGCTCAGGGTGCAAAGCAAAACCCACCTTGGATAGGATGCCTGTCCATTGCAGGGCACACTCACACCCACACCCATACCCACAGCCACACCCACTCACACTGGGGACAATTCAGACAGGCCAGATCACCTCACGTGCACATTTTGGGGATGTGGGGGAAATCCAGAGTGCCCAGAGAAAACCCATGCAGACATGGGGAGAACAGGCAAACTCCACGCAGACAGTGGCCCCAGCTGGGAATTGATTTTTTTTTTCTCATTGTTGTAATGAAATGACATTATTTGAAGACCTGCTATATTTACTTGACTACACAAAGTCAATTGTTTCAGAATCTTGGGGCACTCAGGCACTGCTTTTCCTTTCTTTAACATAAGGATTCAGAAAAAAATTGGTTAGAAAATGAACTAACCCCCCAATGAAACATTCATCATTTGCAGACACAGAATCCTGCGTTGCGGAGGGTGTGAGAAGTGGGGCTAACACTCTGCCCACAAGCAGCCTCCTGCTTCCTCACTTAAGTCCTCTGGATGTCTGTAGAATCAGCAGAACCCTACAAAAGTGGCATTACCACAGAGGTTAAACAATGACTTTAAGTGCAAATTATATACTTTAAACACGCAGGTCATTATTCTAATCAGAATAATTACTAATCCTATATGTGCCAAGACAAAGGTGAAAGTCAAGAGAGTTACAGTCTGCCTGTGGCAGGATCAATGATCACACTGCCCTGATGCTCTTCCTTCATGATCAGGAGCGATGGATTCTGCACTGAAGATTCTCACCTAAATTTTACCGTTACACATCATCTGTAAAACATGACACTAATGTAAGCATCTCTGAAAACACTTCCATGTACACATGCTAATAGTGGGAAGATAAACTAAACGGAAATCAGCAAAGTCGCTGCTCTACAGGGAGTGAACAAAAGGCAACTGCAAACACAGCTGCAGAGGCATCTTCAGCAGTCAGGACGGTTTACCATCCCAAATGGGGCTGGGACTAATGCCTGGTGATGTCAGGGGCTCCGGGATGGCAGTTCCACAGATTCTGGCTCCGGGCTGGATCTGCTGCTGAGCCCACGGACACGTTTTAGAGCCTATCCTGACAGCACACAAAACACATCTCACACTTCCAGGTTGACACAGTATTTGGGAATTAAACCAATTGCTTCAAGCTATAATCCTTGAATGTACCACAACAGGAATATCTTGAAATGTGCTCTGTGCTCACATTACTAGGGCCTGCTAGAATTTGTATGTTAAAACCCAATTATGATGACTGGAAAGGCCCACCAACTTCAGCCGCCCACCTGTGAGACTATTCTCTCTTATACTATAAATAAAAGGAGAGGTGGCTCTTGGTTTTTGCTGCATTTCAAAGGCTGTACCAGAAATTTTGCATATGTGCACCTCTCCACCTAGACAAAGAAGCTCAGGGGAGTGGAGCTCCTGGTTTTGCAAGGGCTGGAGGCTGCCGATACCTTTGCCTCAGCTGAGCAAGCTCTGGGTCCTGCATCTGTGGCAAAGAGAGTAAGTTGTCCTCCACATTCTCTAAGATATTGTATGATTCTCAACACACATGTTCTCACAACCCCCGGGAGGCATAGCCTCAGCCCCCACCTTCCAGACTTTCACAGCAGGCCAAGAAGTGCTTTGCTGGAGACTCCATGTGCGATTTTAGATCTTGAACTCTTGATGATGGCTTTCATTTCTGGGCAACACTGATGCTTTCACAAGAATTGTCTCAGCAGTTGCATCAGAAACCCTGACAGGCCAACCATGCGATCAAGGCTGATTTGTTTAAATATCTCAACTTTTCCCCTCCCCAGGTTTCTTCCCCTATTTCTGGTACCCCAGGTTCCTAGGCGACAAAGAAGTCCCCTGAGTTGGTGGGGAGACAAGCTCTCCTTGGGGAGTAGTGCAACAAGGGGCCATGGTGCTCGGGGTGGGGACAGGGGTAATTGCTGTTGGGGTCCTGAGCAGGTCCCCAGAGCACTCAGGGTGCAGAAGTGGGGCTGGACAGAGGTGAGCAAGGGGAGTGTGGCGTGATGATGGGGTGCTCTGGGGCATGCCATGCATAGCAAAGTAGGCTTAGTCCCAGTGAGATGGGCCTGGCGGGAGGGGGAGGGGAGGGTATAGAGGGAACTAGTGGGCACCAAGCTTGGCCTCCGGGATTCTCGAAGAAACCCCGGACAGTATTAATAGTGGACAGCCAAAGACCATGGCCCAGAAGGAAACATGTTGCTGTTGCATATATGACTCTGGAAAGGCAAGGCTGACAAAGTGTATTTCAGTGACACATTCAACACCCCGACCACAGACAAAGGCAGCAAAGTCATTCCTAAAAGCCACAGCCAGACACAGGATGCTCTCTTGCCTCCTGAGACCCTTTGTAGCCATCAAGGAAAGTGGGTGGGAAACAGCCTACCCCGTGCCTCACCCCTGGAATGCTGGAGGCCTGTGTTCGGGGAGCTCTGCAGCCGGGCTTCAGTTGTCTGCCCTCCAGCAGCACCAAGGCCCCCGAGGTGCTGAGCACACTGCCGCTGGCTCTGGCTCAGTCAGAAGCCAGCTCTGAGGACCAGGTGGGCGTTCAATGGGAGCTGGAGGCAAGACCTGGCCCCGCTTCCTCACTAAGAACTCTTCACCTTGCAGCTTTCTCAGGCTTCACTATCCAAAGCTTAGCATTTCAGATCAAATTCAGTAATTATAAAGAAAAAGAAAGAAACTTATTTTTGGCCAAAATTTTTTTTTTATCTCTAGGTCTAAAACTTCCAGAGATGTTCTGAATTCAGCCAAGAAGGGTACTGAGGACAGCTCTGTCAACAGGCTCCAAAGCAAAGTGACAGCCACGCACAGAAGCCAGGACTTAGACAAAGGAAAGGGGATGTCATGGGCACACAAGAAGTGTCCAGGGTGGAGAAAAACTCCACAAGTTCCTTCTCTACAGGCAGGTCATGGCCGTTTTCCACCTGGAATATCTTTGGCCCATGTCCAGATTAAATGCCAGTTAGAAAGCTCTGCCCACTCGCTCTTTCTGGGCAGACAGCAACGATGGTAAGCTCTAATCATTTTTAAAGGTCACAATTGGGAGCGAGCCCTGGAGCGGTCATTTAAAATTCTATTGATCCCTATTTGTAGTCAGGGAAAGAAAATGGGCACTTGGACTGTATTGTAATTATGAGGCTTCCAGGCAACCGTAAATAGATGAGCAATCTCGATACTGGCAAATACCTGGAAGAAGAAATTATTACTCTGGTATGGCACGTTGCTAGGAAAGGTTGAAGATAAAATTGCACATAAAAAAAAATCAATCATTTCTTAGCTAATTTGTCCTGCTCACCACCCATCGGGGTTATCACAATTATCAGAAGTCTGCTGAATATATTAAGAGGGGGGGGGGTCTACTTGCTAAAAATTATCACCAAGAAAGCAATATCTTCACAAGCAGTGGTGACTCTGAGGAGCTGACATTTTGGAGGTGGGTGGGTTCTAGGGTCCACAAAAGATGAGCCTCTTGCTGAGGGACAGGGAAGTGGGGGAAACCAGAGCCATCAAGAGCACCAGCACCCATGGCTGAGGTGCCTTCCATGGACACTGCCAACACCACCTTGAGGCCCACCCTGCTGGTGTTTGGGAGAGGCAGTCTGGGAGGAAGACAGTCTGCTTCTGTCACACAGGGCTGGGCCTGGCACTTTGATATCTATAACTTTAACCCTCACCACAAGCATCGGAAATAAGTATTATTAGCCTCTTCCATTACCAGTGGGGAAATGGAGACACAGTGAGGTTCACACATGTGACTGAGGTCCCACAGAGGTAAGTAGCAGAACAGGGCCCAGAGCTCGCTGGAGGTGGAGACGCGGGTGTCGGTGTCGCAGCCTGCGCCCAGGGCTGGCCCTGCCACTGCCCAGCTCTGCCTCGCCTCTCTGCCACACCTTGACAAATCCCTCTCTCCCTTTGCTTCCTTAGGAGCCTACAAGGCAGGAGGCAAAAATGAGACTTGCCTGATGGCAGATGTTCTCCACCGGAGGGCCTTCTGCCTTCTTCTGGGCTGAGGTTATCTGATGAGAGTCAAGGCTGCAACAGGCCTGAGGGCTCAGCACAGCCCTGCTTGAGGTGGTCTCTCGCATCTGCTCCACCTCATCTGCTAATCCCAGCTTCTCAGATGGATATGGGCAGTGACTCAGCATCCCAGGAACTCCACAACAGCCACCAGTAGAATTGGCAGTATTTCTCTCAAGACTGATGCACATTAGTCCTGATCAGTGTGGCTCAGTTGGTCAGGCATTATCCCACAAAGCGAAAGTTTGATGGTTCAACTCTCAGTTGGTACACATGCCTGAGCTGCAGGTTCAATCCCTGGTCAGGGTGCAAACAAGAGGCAACAAATCGATGTTTCTCTCTCGCATCGACTTTTCTCTCCCTCTCTTTCTCCTTCTTCCTCCCTCTCTCTAAAAATAAATATATATATTTTTTAAAATAGTGATCCACATTAAATCAAGATTCCCTTTACTGGGTAGAGGACCTGAATAGACACTTCTCCAAGGAGGACATACAGAGGTCCCATAGAGATATGAAAAGATGCTCGACATCACTAGCTATCAGACAGATGCAAATTAAAACCACAATGAGACATTCCCTCACTGCTGTCAGAATGACCATCATTAATAAATCAACAAACAAGCGTTGGTGAGGATGTGGAGAAAAGAAAACCCTAGTGCACTGTTGGTGGGAATGCAGACTGGTGCAGCCACTGTGGAAAACAGTATGGAATTTCCTCAAAAAATTAAAAATAGAACTGCCTTATGACCCAGTGATTCCACTGCTGGAAATATACCCTAAGAATCCTGAAACACCAATTCAGAAGAACTTGTGCACCTCCATGATCATAGCAGCGCTATTTATAATAGTTGAGTGTTGGAAACAGCCCAGTGCCCATCAGTAGATGAATGGATCAAAAAACTATGGAATACTACTCAGCAGAAAGAAAGAAGGAAGTCCTACCTTTTGCGACAGGATGAATGGAACCAGAGAGTATTATGCTAAGTGAAATAAGCCAGGCAGCAAAAGACAAAAACCATATGATCTCACCAATAACAGGAATCTCGGTCGGCAGCCGTCCGTCTCGAGAGACGATGGTGTAGCTTCTTAAGAGTCTATCTGCACCGCCGAGAATGGCTGTGCAGTCCGACTCAGGAGTGACACGGTATCTGTCTCCTCCCGTGTTGAATCGACATCTTGCGATGACGCTGGAGTGTCCTCTCCAGTGAAGCTGAAGCTACAGAGCCTGGGCAGGGTGATATGGAGGGTCTGCTGTTGCCCATGCAGCAGACCCCCCCTCTCTTCGCAGCTGAAGGGTCCAAGGGAAAGACGGAGTCAATACAGCTTGGCTTCAGGTGCGCCGCAGGAGTTGCCAGTGTTGACTACAACGTCAAACCGCCTTAGGGACTCCGGCTCCGGATTTTCTGTCGGGGTTTACTCCCTTAGCCTTTCCCCTGAAGAGGTATGCCGCAAGGCAGCGGAGGTTTTTTGGAATCAGAGTTTTCCTTCTCTGATGTGCCCTGACTGGAAGATCGAACCAGCGACACTTAGCTCGCAGGCCGATGCTCAATCCACTGAGCCAAACCAGCCAGGCTAACAGGAATCTAACGAACAAAATAAACAAGAAAAACAGAACCAGAGACAAGGAAACATGGAACAGACTGATAGCTACAGGGTGGGGAGGAGGGAGGGTGGGAATGGTGAAAGGAAGGGGAAGGAACTAGTCAAGGAACATGTATGAATGATGCATGAACATGGACAGTGGAGAGGGGACTGACTGCGGGCTAGGGTGGGGGGCTGGGTGGAGGGGGCAAGTGGTAAAAAAAAAATTGGGACAACTGTAATAGAATAAACAATATAAAAGGGGGGACGATACCCTTTTCTCTGTGTGTAATCAGCACTGCTGGGTGCTGAGGGCAGGGCACATCCGTCAGCCAGACAATGGTGTCACAGGTGTGGTCATGGGGCAACTCTCTCACAGGGATCAAGTATGCTACTTCTAAAAATACACCCCAGGGGAAAAATAAGGGTGTAGATAGAGGATGATGCACAAAGATGTTGATTATAGTGTTGTTTATAATGTGAAAATTGTGAAGAACTTAAATACCCAACAGTTGGGATTGGTCAACAATGGCATTGTTTAGAATATTAATGACCATTACAGTGTTTTATATAGTTTCTAGTGATATAGAGATTTTTATGAAAAAATCTAAACAACCACCACAACAAAAACTAAGGTATAAAATTATGAGACCTTATAAAAATACATATATTACTATGAGGATTACAGGTACTGCAGTTCATCTTTCAGGTAGTTTAGCTCTTTGCAAATTTGTCTACAGTTAGTTATCATCCTCCCTTCTTGTCTCTTGTGACTTTAAAGTGGTGACAGAGTCCAAGCCTGAGCAGGAGCAGCCATGCCTTCAGCAGCCTCAGTTTATCAGAAGGTGCTATTCTTTTTTTCTTTAAATTGTGGTAAAATATGCATAATATAAGATGGACCATTTTAACTACTTTTAAATGTACAGTTCAGTGGCATTAAACACATTCACATTGTTGTACAAACATTGCTACTATTCACTTCCAGAACTTTTTTTATCACCCCCAACCAAAAACTCTGTACCCATTAAACAATAATTCTCCATTTCTCCCTCCCCCACCCCCGAGTAATACTTTACTTTGTGTCTCCATGGGTTTGCCTATTCTAGGTACCTCATAGAAGTGGAATCATACTATATTTGTCCTTTTGCATCTGGCTTATTTCATTTAGTATAATGTCTTCAAGGTTCATCCAAGCTGGCAAAGCCACCCTGCCTTACCTTTATTTAGTCCTCATTGAACTCAGGATGGGTGAGGTTTTTCCTATTCAACAGTTGAAAAAACAGAGACCATGAGGTAGGCCGGAGACTCTTCCTGGGTTTGACTCTGAGTCCATCACCCACTGCAGTCAGCAGAAGATCTGCTGAAAGTGGTCCAGAATCAGGTGAGGAGTTGTGGTCTGCCCTCTTCACACCTATGCAGGCACCCCCGCCCCCAAATCCAGAAAATAAATGGTGCATTCCCCCAAAAAACTTTCCCACAGTTGCTGGGTCTTGCATAAAACTCTCACCCTTTCTGGGCAGCTGGCCTCAGCCTGCCCCTTCCCAAAGCTCTGTTCTGGCTCCTTGGCCCAATAGCCTTCTTCCCACCCATGGGCATAAGGTGTGCATGCTCCCTTGCCCACCCATTGGCCCACTACCCTCCCTGCATTCTGCCCTCTCCCTGCAGCACGCGAAGGCAGACAGCCTCAGTGCAACCCATGGGAGTCAGCTTACCTTGTCCCTTCATCTCTGGAGGGACTTGGTGAGGTTGGAGCAGCAGCACTAACAGGTCTCTCACGTTGAAAGCTCCATTCCTGCCACAGGTGGATTTGTGAAAACTCTGCCTCTATTAAAGGTACAGTTTCCACCACCCAATCACAGCAGTTCATTAATTGATGGAGTCCTCTGTGTGTGTGTGTGTGTGTGTGTGTGTGTGGTGTGGTGTTTGAAGTTTTTTCTTTTAATTTATTTTTATTGTTTTTCTTTTTTTTAAGTATATTTTATTAGTTATGTTGTTACAGTAATCTCATTTTTTCCCCCTTTGCTCTCCCCTCTGCTCAGCAATCCTACCCCTCTTAATTCATGTTCATGGATCGTGCATTTAAGTTCTTTGGCTTCACCCTTTCCTATATTATTCTTAACTTCCCCTGTCTATTTTGTACCAGCCAATTATGCTTCTTAATCCCTGCACCATTTCCCCATTTCTCTCCCTTCCCGCTCTCAGCTGATAACCCTCCAAATGATCCCCATACCAATGATTCTGTTCCTATTCTGATTTGCTTAGTTGGGTTTCGTTTTTTAAATTCAGTTGCTGATAGGTGTGAGTTTGTTGTCATTTTAATGTTCATAATTCTGATCTTCTTTTTCTTAAGTAAGTCCCTCTGACATTTCATATAATAATGGCTTGGTGATGATGAACTCCTTTAGCTTTACCTTGTCTGGGAAGCACTTTACCTGTCCTTCGATTCTAAATGATAGCTTTGCTGGATAGAGTAATCTTTGTTGTAAGTTCTTGCTTTTCATCACATTGAATACTTCTTGCCAGCCCATTCTTGCCTGAAAAGTTTCTTTTCAGAAATCAGCTGATAGTCTTATAGGCACCCCATTGTAGGTAACTCTCTGCTTTTCTCTTGTGCTTTTAATCTTCTCTCTTTATCTTGAACCTTTAGCATTTTATTGATTGATTGATTGATTATGCTGTTACAGTTGTCCCAATTTCTTTCTCCCCTGCTCCCCCCTCCCTCCAGTTGTCCCCCCCACTTAGTCCATGCCCATTGGTTGTGCATATAGTTCTCAACATCTTCCTGTCTACTCCACTCCCTCCTACCATGCTTCTTAATTCCTGCATTATCTTCCTCCTTTTTCCCCCTTCCCCCTCCCCGCTGACCTCCCCCCAATATGTTCCCCGTACCTGTAATTCTTTTTCGCCTCTCCTTGCCTACTTAGTTTGCCTTTGTTTCCGTTCCCCAGCTTCTGTTGTTGGTTGTTGTGATACAGTTTTCATTTGAATGTTCATAATTTTGATCCTCCTTCTTCTAAACTAGTCTCTTTAACATCTCATATAACAGTGGTTTGGGTCTAATAAACTCCTTCAGTTTTACTTTGTCCTGAAAACACTTTCTCTGCCCTTCTATCTTGAATGATAGCTTCGCTGGATAGAGTAATCGTGGTTGTAGGTTTTTGATTTTCATTACTTTGAATATTTCTTGCCAGTCCCTTCTTGCCTGCAGGGTCTCCTTTGAGAAATCAGCTGATAGTCTAATTGAAACCTCTTTATACATAATACTTCTCTCTTGCTGCTTTTAAGATTCTCTTTTTATCTTTAATTTTTGACATTTTTATGATAATGTGTCTTGGTGTGGTCCTTCCTGGGTCCAGCCTAACCGGAACTCTCTGTGCTTCCTGGACCTATAAGTTCATTTCCTTCCCCAAGTTAGGGAAGTTCTGCTTCATTATTTTTTCACATAATTTTTCAATTTCTAGTTCTTCTTCTTCGCCCTCTGGCAATCCTATAATTCGAATATTCATTCGCTTATAGCTGTCCGAGAGGTTTCTGAGCCTCTCCTCATGTTTCTCACTTTTTGTTTCCTTTTTCTGCACTGGTTGACTGTTCCCTCCCTATGATCTGATTTGTTGATTTGATCCATGGCTTTCCCTTCCTCACCACTTATCTTGTATGTATTTTTGTTCATTTCAGCAGGACTAGCCTTCATTTCTTCCCTGTCTTGATTTAGCCCCGCCATTAGGTCTGTAAGCTGCCTTATGACTATAGCTCTGAACTGAGCCTCAGAAAGATTCGCTATTTGTTCATCGGTCAAGGCTTTTATTTGTTTTCTTGATAGCCGTGTGGTTGGTATTTCAATCATTAATTCTGCCATTCTGACCATTTTATTTATCTTTCCTTCTTGGGCGGGCGCTGTCACACCTCCTACACTGTATTGGGCAGAGCCCCGTGTGCTTGTCACAACCTGGCAACCTTTCTCACCACACTGTGGCGCTTTGCGTGGGGGCCCGTGTCCAAGATGGATTCCTGCTGTACTCCCTGCTAGGGATCAGGAAGCCGCCTCCCAATGGGGTCTGCCTTCCCCAGCATTGGAATCGCAAGCCAACTGATCTGGTCTGCAGCCGGGGCCGGGGCCCGCTCCCCGCTCCCAGGCGCTTCTCTCCTCCCCCCAAACACAGGCATCTGCTCACCAGGTCCTGCTGTTCGCCGCTGCGGCTGCCGCCTCCAGCACAGTTCGATCTTTCTCAGCCGTGGGTTCACACTTCCTACCCGTCCGGATGAGTACCACTTGTTTATGACTTCATATGTTGGACTTCCATGTAGCTTTATTTTCTGGAACTTATTATTATTTTTAGTTTTGCGGTAGTTGTAATCCTTCTTAGTTGTAGAGGGAGATAGAGCGTGTTGGTCTATGCCTCCATCTTGGCCGTAAGTTAAAAACCACTTATTGATATACTATAGGGCATAATCCAAATCAGAGGTGGGAAACTTTCAGTACCCGAACCTTTAGCATTTTAATTATGATGTGTCTTGGTGTGGTCCTCCTTGGGTCTAGCTTGTTTGGGACTCTGTGCTTTCTGGACTTGTACGTCTATGTCCTTCACCAAATTTGGCAAGTTTTCCTTCATTATTTTCTTACATAAGCTTTCCATTTCTTGCTTTTCCTCTTCTCCTTCTGGCACCCCTATGGTTCAGATGTTGGTACATTTAAAGTTGTCCCAGAGGTTCCTAGCCTCTCCTCATTTTTTTCAATTCTTGTTTCCTCACTTTGTACTGGTTAACTCTTTTTTCTCCCTTATATTCCAAATCACTGATTTGAACCCCGGTTTCCTTCCCTTCACCATTGGTTTTGTGTGCATTTTCCTTTGTTTCATTAAGCATAGCCTTCACTTCTTCCTTTATGCATTTGCCATACTTAAGCATATCTGTAAGCCTATGAGCATCTTTATCACCAGTGTTTTGAACTCTGTGTCTGTTAGGTCGGCTTATCTCCTCATTTGTTAGGTTGGCTATCTCCTCATCGCTTAGTTCTCCCACAGGAACCTTAATCTGATCCCCCTTTTGGGCCATACTTCTCTTTCCCCTCATCTTGACAGGCTCCTGTGTTTATTTGCCTCTCTGTTGTAGGCAGAGCTGTCGCACCTATTACATTGTAAGGGGCAGAGCCTTAGGGATTTCTCAGTAACAGGTAACCTGTTTCACCACCTTGTAGCGTTGTCTGTGGGGTATGGGTCTGAGAGGGAACAATGCTGCTTGCTCAGCATTCACCCCTTTGCTAGGCACTTCTCCAACTTCTGTATGGGACCGGCACCTCTCTAGCTTTTGCCCTGGGTATCATTCCCAGAGTGGGTGGGTCTGCGGATGTTCTAGGACCATTAGAGTCCTTTAAACAAGTGGACTCTGCTGAGAGACGGGCAGTTTCTTCCACTGTCCTAACCCCTACTGGTTTGCCCAGTCAGAAGCGATGAGGCTTTATTTTTCCTGGCGCTGGGACTGTGAGCTGTGCAGTCTGGTCTCGTGCTAGGAGCACTCCCCAGGTGTCCCTCCCAACTCTTTATAATGTATGACTGCACTTTCTGCTGGCCTGCTGCTGCTGCTGCTGCTGCTGCCACCACCACACCACGTCCTCTCTGCTCCAGCTCCACCCCTCCTACCTGTCTGGATGAGTATTTCTTCTTTATATCTTTGATTATTGAAATTCCATGCAGTTCAATTTTCTGGAACTTCTGGTTGTCTCTAGTTTTGAGGTAGCTGTATTCCTTCTTAGTTGTGGAGGGAGACACAGCATGTCTTCTAGGCCTCCTTCTTGGCCAGAAGACCTATTGTTTTTCTATTATAGTTGTCCCACTTTTCCCCCTTTGCTTCCCCCTCAACCAGACCCACCCCTTCTCCCACAGTCATTCCCACCCCATTGTCCATGTCCATGGGTTATTTATACTAGTTCCTTTACTAAACCCTTCCCCTACTTACCACCCTTCTCCCCCACCAATAACTGTTACTCTGTTCTTTGTTCAATTTTGTTCATTTGTCAGTGTTGTTCATTAGTCTCCTGTATTAGGTGATGTCATATGGTATTTTTCTTTTGTTGCCTGGCTTATTTTGCTAAGCATTATTCTCTCTAGTTCCATCCATGTTGTTGCAAATGGCAGGAGTTCCTTCTTTCTTTCTGCTGCATAGTATTCCATTGTATAAAAGTACCACAGTTTTTGATCCACTCATCTACAGATGGGCACTTAGGTTGTTTCCAGCACTTGGCTATTGTAAATAGCGCTGCTATGAACACAGGGGTGCATAAGTTCTTTTGAATTGGGGTTTCAGGACTCTTTGGGTATAATCCTAGCAGTGGAATCACTGGTTCAAAGGCAGTTCCATTTTTAGTTTTTTGAGGAAATTACATACAGTTTTCCATACTGGTTGCACCAGTCTGCATTTCCACCAACAGTGACCTAGGGTTCCCATTTCTCCACATCCTCTCCAGCACTTGTTTGTTAATTTGTTGATGATGGCCATTCTGACAGGTGTAAAGTGGTATCTCATTGTGGTTTTTGTTTGCATCTCTCTGATGGCTAGTGATGTTGAGCACTCTTTCATATGCCTGTGGACCCTCTGTATATCCTCCTTGAAAAAGTGTTTGTTCAGATCCTTTGCCCATTTTTTAATTGGGCTCTCTTCTTGGTATTGAGATGTGTAAGTTCTTTATATATTTTGGAGATTAATCCCTTGTCTGAGGTATCACTGGCAAATATGTTTTCACATACAGTTGGTTTCCTTTTCATCTTGCTGATGTTTTCTTTTGCTGGGCAGAAACTCTTCAGTTTGATGTAGTCCCATTTCTTTATTCTTTCCTTTATTTCCCTTGCCTTAGGAGATGTATTGGCAAAAATATTGCTACATGAGATATCTGAAATTTTCCTGCCTGTGTTCTCATTTAGGACTTTTATGGTGTCATGGTTACATTTAAGTCTTTGATTCATCTTGAGTTAATTCTGGTATGCAGTGTAAGTTGGTGGTCTAGTTTCATATTTTTTTCATGTCCCTGTCCAGTTCTCATAGCACCATTTTTTGAAGAGGCTCTTCTCACTCCATTTTATGTTCCTCCCTCCTTTGTCAAATATTAGTTGACCATATAGACCAGGGTTTATTTCTGGGCTCTCTATTCTGTTCAATTAATCTATATATCTGTTCTTATGCCAGTACAAGACTGTTTCAATTACCATGTCCTTGTAGTATAGTTTGAGGTCAGGTATTGTGATTTCGCCTATTGTGTTCTTTTGTCTGAAGATTGCTGTGGCTATTCAGGTTCTTTTTGTTGTTGTTCCATATAAATTTTTGAAGTGTTTCTTCTAGGTCTGTGAAATATGTCATTGGTATTTTAATAGGGATTACATTGAACCTATAAATTGCTTTGGGTAGTATGGACATTTTAATGATGTTGGTTCCTCCCATCCATGAATATGGTATATGCTTCCATTTATTTGTATCTTCCTTAATTTCTTTCTTCAGTGTTATGTAGTTTTCCGAGTATAGGTATTTTATCTCTTTGGTTAAGTTTATTCTTAGGTACTTTATTTTTCTTGTTGCTATAGTAAATAATTTTACTATAAAATAAATTATAATAAATTTATTTTTTAGTTTCTATCTCTGATATTTTATTGTTGGTGTACAGAAATGACTTAGATTTTTGAACATTGACTTTGTACCCTGCTGTTTTGCCAAATTCACTTATTAGGTCAAGTAGTTTTTTTAGTGGAATCTATAGGGTTTTCTATGTACACTATCATGTCATCTGCAAATAATGACAGTTTTACTTCCTCTGTTCCAATTTGGATGTCTTTTATTTCTTTTTCTTGTCTGATTGCTGTGGCTAGACCTTCCAACACTATGTTGAATAGGAGTCGAGAGAGTGGACATCCTTGTCTTGTTCCAGATCTCAGGGGGGATGCTTTCAGTTTTTGTCCATTGAGTATGATGTTGGCTTCGGGTTTCTTGTATATGGCTTTTATTGTGTTGAGATATGCTCCCTCTATTTCCATTTTGCTGACAATTTTCATCATAAATGGGTGTTGTACTTTATCAAATGCTTTTTCAGCATCTATTGATATGATCATGTGATTTTTGTTTTTCATTTTGTTTAAGTGGTGTATTACGTTTATTGATTTGCGAATATTAAACCATCCTTGCATCCCTGGAATGAATCCCACTTGATCGTGGTATATGATCTTTTTAATGTGTTGCTGGATCCAGTTTGCCAATATTTTGTTGAGGATTTTAGCATCTATGTTCATCAGCGATATTGGCCTGTAGTTTTCTTTCTTTGTTGTGTCTTGACCTGGTTTTGGGATTAGGATAATACTGGCTTCATAGAAAGGAGTCTTCCTTCTTCTTGGATTTTTTGGAATAGTTTGAGAAGGGTAGGTGTTAGTTCTTCCCTAAATGTTTTGTAAAATTCACCTGTGAAGCCATCCAGTGTTGGGCTTTTGTGTGCTGGGAGTTTTTTGATTACTGCTTCAATTTCACTCTTCGCTATTAGTCTGTTCAGGCTTTCTGCTTCTTCTTGATTCAGTTTTGGAAGATTATATGTTTCTCAAAATTTGTCCATTTTATCTAGGTTGTCAAATTTCTTGGCATACAGTTGTTTGTAATAACTTCTTACAATCTTTTGTATTTCTGTGATACTGGTTGTGACTTCTCCTCTTTCATTTCTGATTTTGTTTATTTGAGTCCTCTCTCTTTTTTTCTTGATGAGCTTGGCTAAAGGCTTGTAGCTTTTGTTTATCTTTTCAAAGAACCAGCTCCTCCTTTTGTTGACCTTTTGAGTTGTTTGTTTAGTCTCTATGTCATTTAATTCTGCTCAGATCTTCATTATTTCCTTCCTTCTACTCGCTCTGGGCTTTGTTTTTCATTGTTCTTCTAGTTCTTGTTGCTGTAGGGTTAGATTTTTTATTTGAGATTCTTCTATCTTTTTTAGGTAGGCCTGTATTGCTATGAAGTTTCCTCTCAGGACTGCTTTTGCTGTGTCCTATAGGTTTTGGGTTGTTGTGTGTTCATTATCATTTGTTTCCAGAAACTTTTCGGTTTCTTCCTTGATGTCATTGTTAACCCATTCATTATTTAATATCATGTTATTCATTCTCCATGAGTTTTAATGCCTTTGAGTTTTTCCCTTGATGTTGATTTTACTTTCAAGGCATTGTGATTTGAGAAGATGCTTGATATAATTTCAATTTTCTAGAATTTGTTGAGGCTTGTTTTGTGTCCTACCATGTAGTCTATCTTTGAAATATTCCATGGCACTTAAAAGAATGTATATTTTGCTTCTTTGGGGTGAAGAGTTCTATATATATCAACTAATTCCATTTGATCTAGAGTGTAGTTCAATGCCTCAATATCTGTGGTGTTCCTTTGCTTCGAAGATCTGTCCATTGTTGACAATGGGGTGTTAAAAGTCCCCTACTGTGAGTGTGTTGCTGTTGATATCCTTCTTGTAGTCTTCCAATATTTCCTTACATATTTGGGTGCTCCTATGTTGAGTGCATATATGTTTACCATGTCTATATCTTCTTGATCGATTGTTCCCTTAAGTATTATGAAATGTTCTTTTTTGTCTCTTTTTATGGCCTTTGCTGTGAAATTTGCTTTGTCTGATATAAGTATTGTCACTCCAGCTTTTTTTTTATGTCCATTTTCTTGGAATACTTTTTTCCATTCCTTTACTCTCAGTCTGTGTAAATCTTTTGTTTTGAGATGTATCTCTTGCAGACAGCATATATGTGGGTCATATTTTCATATCCATTTCACTACTCTATGTCTTTTGATTGGAGCATTTAATCCACTTACATTTAAGGTCATTGTCTACAGGTATTTATTTATTTCCTTTTGTTCCTGTTTCCTTTTCCCCTCTCTTTTTCTTAAAGCATTCCTTTTAGCATCTCTTGCAGTGCTGGTTTGCTGGAGATGTATTTTTTTAGTCTTCCTTTGTCTGGGTAACTCCTTGTTTCACCTTCCATTTTGGAAGAGAGCCTTGCTGGGTAGAGTAGTCTTGGTTGTAGGCCTTTGTTTTTCATTGCTTGAAATATTTTTTGCCATTCTCTTCTGGCTTGTAGCAGTTGATAGTCTTATTGGAGCTCCCTTGTATGTTATTTGCTGTTTTTCTCTTGCTTCCTTTAGGATTATCTCTTTGTCTTTAAATGTTGCCATTTTAATCATGATGTGCCTTATAGTGGGCCTTTAGGAGTTCATCTTTCTTGGGACACTCTGTGCTCCCTGGACTTGCATGACTTTTTCTCTCATCAAGTTAGGAAAACATTTTGTCATTACTTTTCCAATCAGGTTTTCTATTCCATGCTCCTCTTTTTCTCCTTCTTTTATCTCTATTATACAGATATTGTTTCATTTTATGTTGTCCTTAAGTTCTCTTAAACCTTCTTCATTCTTTTTCAGTCTTTTTTCATTTTGTTGCATTGTCTGAGAATTTTTTTCTATGTTGTCCTCTAACTCACTGATCCAATCCTCTGCTTTGTTTAGCCTGCTTTTGATTGACTCTACTGTTCATAAATCGTATTCTTCATTTCTCCCTGGTTCTTCTTGATAGTTTCTGTGTCCTTTTTTATGCTGGTGTAATTCTCAGTAAGTTCCTTGTAGCTTTTCTGGAGTTCTTTGTAGTTTCCCTGGAGTTTGTTGTAGTTTTGTTTGAGTTTGTTGAGTTCATTGAGCTGCCTCAGTACTATTGTTTTGAATTCCATGTCTGATAGTTTCCTTGCCTCTATTTCATCTATCCTTCCTTCTGGGAATTCCTCCTTTCCTTTTGGTAGGGTGTTGTTCCTGTTCAGTGGGGTGTTGTTCCACCTCTTCATTTTGGGTGGCCGATCTTGTTTGTTTCTGCTTCTTATATTGATCTGCTTTTATCTTCTGCCTTTGTAGTGTGATCTGTGGTAGGAATCTGTGTGATTCAGTGATGCAGATTCAGTGGGCATCCCAAGAGCATCAAGTTAAGGAGATCAAGGAATCTGCAACACTGAATCATACATATTCCTTTACCTCCTTAACTTGGTGTTCTTGGGATACCCCTTATGCCTTTTATTTGGACTCCCTAGTACTTTTTTGGTTTTGTTTGTTGTGCTGCTCTTTGGTGGGTCCTTCCTTTAAATTAGCTGACTGAGAGCCACTCTACCCACTTCTAACAGTTGTTGAGCTGCCTCTGGGTGATGCCTCTTAGAGGGGAGTAGTCTGCTTATGAGATTTCTCCTGTAGCACTGAGGTTGAGTCTGCCCTGGGATCTGGTCTGCTGCGCCTCCAATTTTTTTCTCCAGAACCTGCATCCAAAGTTTTCCTATAGCTCCTCTAGTTCATTTCACCTTCTTTCAGATGTAGTCCAGGTTGAGTGTGGGAAGTGTGGTTTTTTCTGCCAGCTGGCAGGCGGGCCCAGGCAGCGGGAAGGTGTTAGGGTCGGGGCGTTCCCTTGCACTGGCTGGCATGTGCCGGACTGATAGCTATTCCTGTTCCTGTTCTGGCAGTGGGCAGACCAGGGGCATTCCACCACGCTGGCAGGTGTGCACACGGGCCAGTAGCTTTCCCCTGCTCTGGTTGTGGGCGGGCCAGGAGTGTTCCACTGTGCTGGCTGGCATATGCGCAGGTCAGTAGCAATCACCTGCTCTGGTGTGTGGGCAGGCTGGGAGCATTCTGCCATGCTGGCTGGTGGTGGGTGTGGGGGCCGAGCACATCCCTGCAAGTGGGCTCCTGTGTATGTGTTTCTCAAGGATCTCTTCCCACCCTTAGCCTTTCCTCCCCATCCGCAAAAAACAATCAATAAATTTTTTAAAATTTAAAAAAGAAAAAGAAAAATGTAAACCACAAAAGCAAAACAAGCAAACAAACAAAAACCACTGCTCCCAGCCTACCAGAGCCAGATGTCACCTGGCCAACTCCTGGCTCTGCCGGCAGGCACAGCCTGGATCTCCACCTCTGACTGCTCTCAGGGGAGACCACGGACACTAAGAAAACTTTGTGCTCCTCCAGCCGCTGCCCAGGGAGCCAAGCCAGCCAGAACTCATGCCTCTCCCGTGTCTCCTCTGTGTACCTCACCAGACAGGTTACTCAAAGGCGGCCTCCTCTGCTGCCTGCAGTGCGTAGGCTCAACTCCCACCAGTATAACCAAATGTTAACAGATGCTCTGTCCACATTCAGCTGAAACTATAGACCAGTCTCAGAGCAAGCAAGGGCAGCCTCTCCTCACTCATCTGTCATCTTCTTTTCTCTCCTGATGGAGTACTCTTAAACAAGTGTAATATCTGTTAACAATACACACCTGATAGAATCTATTACCTGTGAAGTGATGCTAGGCAATTATCAGGTTTCTAATCTGTTTAATGCAACACATTACATCACTACTATGGTACAATAACCTTGGAAATGGTAGTTTTGTCCTTCTGTGTTTCATTTTAATGTGATTATAACAGGAAATCCCGACAGTCCTGTGCCTGCAACACCTGACTTTACTCAAATCTCTCCCCTCATCCCAGCCTGGATGACCATAGGGCCTCTTCAATAGCTTCTCTGCCTTCGCCCTTGACTTCTTCAAGTCCATTGACCCATGAAAGCCACAGTGACTTTTTGTTGTTATTGTTGTTTTTGCTTTTTTTTTTTTTTTAAACCAAGCTCTGGCCAGTTTCATTAAAGAAAATTTTTTCATGATTTACTGTTCACCAGTCTGTTGTGTCATGCTTCTAACAATATCATAATTAACTAGATCAATGACAGCCAGTGTGCATACTTGGTAGTATTTTCCACATGCTGCACTCAAGTCAGTACCATTGTCACTGTAGTGAAGAGCACCAGTCTTGGCCAGTATGGCATAGTACATTATTTCAGATTTCCTCAAGGCTGGACAACTGTTGGTGAGCGTGACAGCTTCGCTTTGCCTTGTCTGATCATTTTTAGAGTCTGCCTGTACCCCAGCATGTACTTTCCACTTTTCATAACAAGTTGGAGCCTAGAGTTGATCGACTCCAGTAACTTTTTTGCTTTCTTTGCGGCCACCGTCTTTGAGCCTTAGGTGTGGGACATCCACCAACCAAGAGCAGCCGCCAAGATGGTCAGGGAGCGTGGAAGAAACCACAGTGACTTTTTGAAAATGTAAATGAGATAATGTTATTCTCTGCTTCAAAAGCTCCAACAGCTTTACCTGGTGACTAGACACACCTAACACTCTTCATGGTTTACAGTGCCCTTTGGGATGTGACCCGGCAGCCTCTGGCCTCATCCTTCCACCCTTCCTCTCATTCCCTGCTGCAGGCACATAGCTTCCTCCCTCTCCCCTGAGCACTCACCCAGGGCCTATGCACTGTCACACCCTCTCCCAGTTCTCTGCTCAATTCCCATGAGCTAGGGCAGTTGTCACCTCCTCAGAGAGGCCTTTTCCAGCTGGTCCTGCCGAAGTAGCCCTGTCGCTCTCCATCACATTGCCCTGATTTATGTCTTGATGCATATTATTAGTATCTGAAAAGGTTTCTTCTATATTACATCTTTACTCTCCAAGGACAGGAGCTTTGTGTGTTCATAATTGCTGTATCCTCAGGGACTATCACAGATTAGACAATAATGTTTGTTGACTGACTGATGGAATAATCTTTTATAAAAAAAAAAATAAATAAGACCCCTCCTTTTACACCAGTTCTCCCTCAGCCTCTGTCCTACAGTTTTATTCCTTGAAGGAGTGTGCTTGCTTATCAGCGCCACTTCCCCATACCATAGCTACTCCCACCCACCACAATTAGACTCTACCCCTTTGCTCCACTACAGCAGTTCTCACCAAGGCCATAAGTGCCACCTCACCCACTCCAGTGGCCTCCAGAGCCTTAGCCATGCCCTAGGCCAAACTGCCTGGACACCCAGAGCATGCAAACCCAGCCTTGATGACTAGACTCGGCACTGTCTGCCACCACTGCTCTTCTTCCTGGCTTCCCCACTCCTGCACTTGCCCAATCTGGAAACTCGGGAGCCCAGGCCAATGCTCTCTGTGTCCTAACTGCATCCCCTGGGCACACCTAATTTCAGTATGGCAACTGTGCACAGTCCTGTGCACACAGCTTGGGTCCCACCTTTAATGCACCCCTCAACATCCATCAGACTTCTCAGTAGCCACTCAGCAGGGGGTGGAGGGATAAAGCCCCAGGGCCAATGTGATGGTGAATTCTGTGTCTCCTTGACTAGACCATGGAATGCCCAGATATTTGGTCAAACCTTGGTCTGGGTGTTTCTGTGAGGGTGTTTTTGGTGAAATTGGCATTTGAATTGGTAGACTAAATAAAGGAAATTTCTCTCCCAGTGTGGGTGGGCCTCATCCAGTCAGTGGGAGAACTGAATAGAACATAAAGGCTGAGTAAGAGGGAACTCCTCCTGCCCGGCTGCCTGGAGCTTGGACTTAAACTGGAACTTGGCTCTTCTCAGGTCTCCAGCTTGCTGGCTATAGATCTTGGAACTTGTTAGCTTCCATAATCATGTGAGCCAATTCCTTTTAATAAAAATACATACATATACATGTCTCCTAATGCTTCTGTTTCTCTGAAATGCTGACTAATACAGGCAACCCTCAACCACAGCGAGATGGGAGCCAGAGGATAAGTGTCCAGCTTCTGGTCCTTCTACAGGACAATTCAGAGGCATATTTCACATGGTTCCTCTTCCAGTGCAGTCACCAGCTCAGTCATGTACCTCTGTAGGAGTCTTCCCTTCCCTCTGCTTTCTGGGCTCACTTCTGCACCCAGAGCTGAGTCTTGGACTGGTTTTCAGCAGAACGCAACCTGGGAACTTCCTACATGTCTCCCACACTCCCCCCAAAACACACCCAGTCTGATGAATTCTACCCTGAAGTCTCTCTGACACCATATGTATTAGTTCCCTGTGGCTGTTGTAGCAAACAATCACAAATTTGGTGGCATAGAACAACAGAAATGTATTCTCTGACGGTTCTGAAGGCCAGAGGTTAGAAATCAGTGTCCCTGGGCACTCGGCCAGCCACCGTCCTCCCAGAGACTCTAGGAAAGAACTTGTTCTGGGCCTCCTCCAGTTTCTGGGGCTGCTGGCCTTGCTTGGCCTGTGGCTGCATCACTCCTGGCTTTGTGTCTGCAGTCACATGGCCCTCTCCTCTTCTGTCTGTATCAGATCTCCCCCACATTCCTCATAAGGATACGTGATTGCATTTAGGGACCACCTGGATCAATCCAGGATAATCTCCCCATCTCAAAATCGTTAACTTAATCATGCCTACAAAATCCTTTGCCATATATAGTTACGGCCACAAGCTTCAGGATTAAAACCTGATATCTTTGCGGGGGACATTATTCAGCCACCACAAGTCTCATCATCACCCGTTCCATGATCTATTGTGAATGGCCTCCTGTTTGGCCCCATCAAATCCATTCTCCAGGATGTCACCACGGATGCCTTTGTGAAAGGCATCTGGTTAGGTAGCTCCATGCTCACAGGTCTTGGATGGCTTTCTGCTGTCTGTAGGACAGTGTCCACTGCCTATCCGAAGCCTCAGCACTAACTGTCACTGCAGCTCCAGGCTCAGATGCCTTGGGGGCCAGGCAGGTTCCTAGCCCTGTCCTTGTGCTGGTGAGTGTGTCTCCAGCTGACTGAGGTCAGGTGGAAATACCGACACCAGATTTTTAAGAAAACCCAATAATCCAAATTTGGTTTGGTTTGGTTTTGAATGTGAAACCTCTCAGTATTTAATTATTGGCAGGTAATTTAAAAAGAAAATGTAACAGCACAGGCCACACAAAGCAGTCTGCGGGCTGCCCCTTTGCAACCTCTCCCCGCAGCTGCAGCACGGCTCCTTTGCAGACCCAGGACCCTGCCTGTTCCTACCCTGTGCTGGAACCTCACCTCTGACCACCGCCCCACCCCACATGCTCCTCCACTGCCTAACCCTTCTCTCCTTTGTTTTCAGCTCCTGAGTCTGATGGACCCCCTGCAAGGACGGTGCCTGCCACGGGTCTGTCTCTATTCCATGGATGAGCACCCCAAAGATGAGAGCGAATCCCCTGGCATCTGTTAGAGAACCTGGCACATAGGGAGTGCTCAACAGGTTATTTGTAGAATTATGACTAAGAAAACAAACATTTTCAGAGCATAGCCACAAAATCACCAAATCTGGAAATATACATATGGCTTAAAGTCCAAAATGAGTACTTAAATTTAGACTTAAGGATTGTCTGGTGTCCTCCAGCAAAAGACCATCCAGGAAAAATAGAAGCTGCCTGCATTTTACAGGCAGATGGAGTATTCATCGATTTGTACAGTTTTGCTGAGAGCACTGAGCAAATAGTCAGGATACCTGCATCCATCTGTACACCCCCTGTGTGCCCCTTTATCCACGTTTATCAATACTACTCTGGGCAATATGAATCATTCCTGGGAGTGTGGATGACATTCCTCTGCCTTGTGGACACCAACTTGGCCTTACTTGGTGCTGCAGCATACTAGTCCCTTACTAGGAAGAAGTGGGTGGCACCACTTTAGGTAAATCAAGCTGCTGGGAGTTAATACTCTTGTCTTTGGGATTGCTGCAATGGCATACCATAAAGTTTAGAATGCTTCCTTCATGCCCCCAAAAGTCCATTAAAAGATAAGTTGACAATACCCAATACAAAGTAAGGAAGCTAATGTTCAGAAATTAAAGTGTAAAATCAATTAGAGCACTGTATAGGTGGGTTTTGGGGGGAGGGTACACGTTTGGGTTACACAAGCAAAAAGAGTGGCTCCTGAAACAGAATCCAGCAGCTTTGCACTTCCCCAATTTTCTGCCACCAACACGCATTACCTTTAGAATCAGCAAAGGATTAAAGTTTTATGTGTGTGGAGAAACTGTTCATCAATTAGCAGAGGCTTCCCTATAGTCCAATATGCTGTTGGCAGCTGGGGAGCAGAGAGAGCTGGACAAGAATGCCCGCTGGGAACTTGTCACAGACTCTGGAAGCTGGAGCACCACCGAGAGGAGGCAGGAGGATGGCACAGTGGTTTGTCAACAGCCCCCTGGGTGAGGCCCATGGTGGAGGGGGGCAGTGTCAACCAAGAGGGTCTCATGTCAGGGGAGAAAACCTTATGGGGCTTTCATTTCCCTGTGTGTGTGTGTGTGTGTGTGTGTGTGTGTGTGTGTGTGTGTTTCCACCTCTTCATTTTTTTGTAACTCATTTTACTGAAGCAGGTGACTTGCTACAGAAACAGTCTTCAGCTGCAGGGAGACAGGTTTTGGCCTGAGCACTGATGACTTGCAGGAGGCCCCAACCTCGTGGCCCTTCTTGAGAAGCTTCTCCCTGGAGCACCAATTCTTGGAGGGACCGTTTCAGTGCCCAGCTCAGTGCCTCGCGTACCTAAGTGATGTTGACTGAATGTTGAGAGATTGCAGATTGACTCCTAGCATCTTCTCTAACCCTGAAAATGGCAAAGCCTAATGGCAGTTGTGAGGATCCTGGAGACAGGCTGGAGTCGTGACTCTTGATCTTCCCCAGAGAGAGGACACTAAGCAGATTTGGGGGCTTCTGGACTCTAAGTCAATATTTAGACATCATCATAAGCCTCCTCCAGTAATCTGGAATGCTCACTCCACAGGCAGGACTTGTCTGGGAAGAAGAAGGTGGTTTCACCACATGGAGGTGAGGATGTTCCCAAGGATTCCTGAGTCAGAAGGGGTCCAGCTCTGGGTTCCTGGCTCTTCCTCCTGCCTAGTGTGTGCCTGGTCACTCACCATAGGGAAGGGGGACTTTGTTTTTAAAAAAAGTGGGGGAGGGGCACTTCTTATTAAGTTGATAAGTATGGCACAGCTCGCAACTGTCATTTTACAATTTAGAAGCAGTAGTGTGTTGAGGTAGTGAATTCATCACTGTATCCAGTAGTATTGATAAATGTGGATAAAGGGGCACACAGGGGTGTGCAGGTGGATGCAGGTATCCTGACTATTGAAGCAGGATGATCGGTTCAGTGCTCTCAGCAAACCTGTACAAATCGATGAATCTTTAATCTGCCTGTAAAACGCAGGCAGATTGGTGGGTGCGAATGTGGCTGGATTTTCCACTCCATGGCTGTCAAGCCCTGAGCTGTAAGGCAGGAGGTCTCACACAGCTACAAGGTGTAACCGAATAGAAGGAAGGCTGTTAGTTCACTACTCCCTGAGACTGGTAGCCTCCTCCCAGATGGCCGTCGCCCTCCCATCTCCCAAGCCCTGATTATTCCGACTCAGAATCTCCTCTCAGACCATGCTGGGTCAGACCCTGCCTAACCCTTGCCTAGAAGGTAAAAGCACCTCTGACATCACCACACACAATACCTTAGAAAACATTGGGACAGTGCCTCTGGTGTTGCACAAGTGGGTGGAGGAGGGAGCCTGGCAAAAGCCTCCTTTAGAAATGCAAATCTGTCCCTGTTTCCATGCTGCCCTAAATTCCTCCATTCTCCCTGCCCTGGGTCCTTACTGTTCACCCTCCAGGCTCATTTCCCTACATCATAACCAGAATAAATCCTTGCAGCTCCTGAACACATGGTGCATATTCACATCTCCTTGCTCTGCACTTGCTGCTCCCAGACAAGACAGCTCTTCCCTACCACTTTAGTCTAATGAGTCCTATTCATTCTGTAAAACTCAGTGCCAGTGTCACCTCCCCTGTGACACCTCCCTCTCCCAGCTGATGCTCTGACACTAAACAGTGCATTCTATGTGTCTCTGCAAACATCCCATCTGCCTGTCCCTTGTGAGATTCTTAAAGGCAGGAGATGGTGTCTTTTTCATCTTTGTGTTTCTGGTTTTTTGCAATGACTGCAGCAAAGGGCAGGCACTCAAATCCCATTGAGGAACTGAACGAGGTATTTGGGAAGTACCGCAGGAAGGGCCATACTGCCACCTGGATGGATCTTCAGTAAAAGTCTCCAGGTCAAATAAGCAGAGGCTCCTACAAAGGCAGCTTCTTTTGCCCATGAAATTCATGGCAGGACAGTACCCACCATCACGCCCACTACACTCCCCATGTCCCATGGTCCCTGTGCCCAGGGCTGGATCTGCGCAGAGGGCAAATGTGTCAAATGTAATGTTCTAACAAGTCCTGCAGACCTGCATGGGCTCCAGCTGAGTCAGAACGCCAGCTGGGGCAGCCATACACTGACCCCTCTGCCCTTCCATCTCGCTGGGGGTTCACAACAGTTAGAAGAACAGTAATAATGCAGTGAGAAGCACCCCAGGTAACATCGAGGTGGAAGACTGGCACCTGCCCCTGTAGCCAGCTCTCCTCCACTCACCCAGGCTCCAGCCTTCCAAGCACTTCTGCACCTTTGTGTGGTGTGCTCCCTGCCTGCAAGGCCTTCTCCCCCGGCAAGCTCCGCTCTCTCCCCAGCAGCCCTCACACATGTCCCTCCCTCTGTGACCTCAGTCCCCTGACTTCCCTCCTCTGTGCAGGCTCCGGAGCACACCACATTTTGTGTGCCAATGATTTGCTTCTCTGGTTCTTTTCTCCATCGGAACACAGGGTCCTGAGGACAGGGATGGGCTGGGGCAGTGTTTTGCATACAGCAAGTGGTCAATGTGTGCTTGTTCAGAATGGTGGAAAGAGCATTCTAGAAAACAGATACCCTGGTCTATGCTGTTCCTAGGAAGAGGAGGTATTAAATTCTTTCCTTTTTCTGAAGAACTATTTTTAAACCTTTCACCTAAATCTCTGCCAGTGAGCATGTATAGTTACTGTAAATGCTATGGGTGAGTGAAAAGGTTAACTGTGTTTAAGCTATTCATTAAGCACAGAGACTGGTAATGGGGTTACTGAATCAGGCTCCTCAGCAGAAACACTCAGACTTCGTGGGATAGAGCCCTATCACTCTCATTATGGGAATGATACACCTTTACCACCCTGCTTTCAATCAGTAAGATTTCACTGTCTTTTCTTATTCTTGTTTAACTATAATATGTAATGTTGACTAAGTGGTTGGAGAGAAAGCCATTGACACTAATTTCCAGAGTGTCCAGTGCAGGTGGTTATTTTTTTTTCTCACCTAAGAACATTTTTTTCATTGCTTTTAGAGAGAGAAAGGGAGACAGGGATACATCTATTGGTTGCCTACCGTATGCACCCAGATCAAGGATCAAGCCCCAAACCTAGGCAAGTGGAAGCATTGACCCTGCAAGCTTTCAGTTACAAGATGACACTCCATCCGAGACACACCGGCTGGGGCACAGCATGCTGTCTAAAGGTACTATTGCTTCTGTGACTGGGTCCAGTCTGACCAAGTTAAATTACTATTTCAACTTTTTTTTTTTTAAAGACATCCAATACATCTAAAACCTCGGTAAGTACGGTCTCTACTACAAAAGAGTGTCTCACGGTTACCTGCTGTGCCCTGTTTCTTCCTGAGCAAAGGGGTCCTGGGAGGCTGGGGAGTAGGAGCTCCTCCGCAGCCTGGGTCTCACAGGCTTCTCTCGTTCAGGCGCGTGCACAACGAACCAGCAGGCGAGACTCCAACAGCTCACATGAAGTGGCTGTGCTTCCCACTCAACACCCTCTCTCACCAGATGAAGGACGTGGATTCATGGAGAGGAGACGCATATTTCAGGCCATTTTTCGTACACTGACAAGAAGTAAATTAAGAAATCATGTAAGTACAATACGCAAGTCATTCCTTCCTATTGATCACATGTAATTTACATCCTACAAAGATGTGAATTCTTGCATTCTCACTCCACACAGAAAATCTCAATGATTTATTCATTTCAAATGAAAAATAGAAGGTAGATGAGAAGAATGACTTCACAGACGCATCGTTCTCGGGGCACTGGCGCGAGGCTCTCTTGCACACTGCCCGAAGGGCTCCGTGTGCAAGTCCCTCTAATTAACAAGGTGAATCAGGCAGCAGCGCTCTAATTAGTGAGCATGACAAGCCCGTGGAAACAGGCAGGCTGACGGGGACACATGGTTGGCCAACAAAGGCACAGCACATTCCAAGTGAAACATGCAGATTTCTTCTAAATGACTATTAAAAGTAAGACAGTTGGAGAAAAGAACACCTAATTTTAATTCTCACAGTTCATGTGTATTCTTCATTTGTTCTCAGGAATAACTAGCTTCTTGGTAATAAAGGGTTTATGTCAGTTCTTTGTACATTTCCAGGCAAAGCATTGCTTTAAACACGGCATTTTTTGCTTGAAACAAGAATCCGTGTCTTTGTTTGGGACTTATGATCCATTCGTGTGTGTTTTAGTCCAGTAAGGATTACATGGTATTTCTCTTTATTCCTAATTCTGCCTAAAAATGGAGATGTCTGATGGGAAACCCTCTACAGAGACTGTATATCCCTGAGGATACACTGCAATGAGCCCCTAAAGGGCAGAGACAAGTGGAACCTCCCACTCTCCAAAAACAAGGCAGAAAGGCCAGACAGGGCCATACCTGGTTACCATCCTGGCCTCAAGGTGAGCCTATGTTGCAACTGGACATGGAACTGGCCCACTGGCCATTTGCCCTGGTTTTACATGTCTTTGCTGACCTGCCAGCAATGGTTAGCTAGTCTTTCTGAGTGTGCCCAGCAGCTGGGAAGGTGTTTTCAGGGCACTGCCTGATGATCTCCCCACCTGCATTAGCCACGCTTTGTGATTGCAGCTTATAGTCACCCATAGGACAACTGTATGTTGGTGGGGACACCACCATGTGAATTTAACTCCTAATCAATGGCTCAGAACCTATGGCCACACCATGCAGCCTGGTGGGTGTGACTTCACTGAGGACTGTGAATGACCTCTGTGTCCTTTCCATTCCAACAGCTTTCCATGTACCTCAAAGGGTGTTAGAGAACATACTGATTCAGATACAACACGCATAGATTGGACACTGGTTCTGTGCCAGACACCGTGCTGGGCACATCCTCTGGAGCAGGCACTGATGTAATCTATATAAAACTACCATTTTATAGTTGGAAAAAATGAGGCATCAGGAGGATGAAAAAGTGTGCCCTGGGTCCCTCAGCTAGAAAATGTCACTAGAAGGAGACAATGAACTCTACTCTTCTCCTCTCCTCTCCTTCCCCAGCTCTTGACCAGCAGGACAAAAGATGTCACTTTCTAAAACTTGCTGCCCTTCTCAATGAAGTCCACTCACAACTCTAAGACCAACAAGCAACTCAACAGTTCTTTGCAATGGACAGTCATCCTGACTCTCTCTGGAGAGAAATAAGAATGACTAATCTGTTAACTTAGGGACACTTGCACGGGCATCATCTCTCCTCTCCTGCACCATTACTCTCCCTGAAAGACTGACTGAACCTAGTAAAAGATTATTTCGAGGCAAACATAGGTGGGAAAGATCTGCAAAGTAGTCATGAAGGAGGAGGCAGCCCAAAGAAGAAGCCAAAGGGAAGCTGTGGCCACGAGGGAGGCCACACGTGCCCCTGTCTGCTGCGGCCTGGGGCTCCCCTCCTGCCTGTGCTATTGCAGCTCCCAGTTTAAATTTTCTGCGGGTTTTTCTCTGCACCCAAGCAAGCAGCCCTCTACATGTCCTCTCTTCCCTCTTCAACTGTTCATTCACAATTGGGTTTTTCTATATAATCTCTTGTATTAAGCACACCCTCAACATTTAAGGGCTTCCAGCACACACTGGCCCACAAGCAGAGCAGTGGCTGAGGGGAGAGTGAGGGCAAGTGTGTCACCCTAGCTTCTCCCCTGTACCTTTCCCTCCAGGCTTTCCTGTGGCAGCCTTCACAGCCCACCTCCTGAGCCCACTCTTCCATGAACCTTACCCTGATTGCCCTCATTCCCAGCTCCCCACTGGAGGAATGTCTCCCTCTTCCAAATCTGCAGGAATCTGATGGTACTTCCTTGCACAGTTTATCACATCTGGTCTATACCATGCCATCGTCTATGTAGCAGAACAAAATGGAGCTTTCAGCTAGTTAGACCTGGGCTCAAATTCTGTCCCTGACAATTTCTGGCAAAGATATCCTTATTTACATCCTTGGGCTTCTGTTTATTTATCTGGAAAAAGGAGAAATAAACCTCCTACCTTGAGGAGTTGTTCAGATGATTAAATTAAGCTATTATCTGGCTCCATTGGATGTCTGTCATATAGTGGGTACTAAGGAATACTTTAACAAAAATTCTTCTCATTTTGGGTATAATGAAAAGATGATGGATGTATCTGAACATCACTTATGTCAGGTAACAATCTCAGGCAGGTCACTCATGAACTAGCTACATGACTTTGTGCAGGACACTAAACTCCTCTGAGCTTCAGTTTTCTAATTCATAATATGGGGTTAACTATACCCAACTCACAGGTGTGGTTTAATGAAGCAGTGGGTGCCAGAGCCCTCAGCGCGGGAGGCACCCAATAAGTGTCTCAGAAGCAAGAATTTGTCTTCTCGACCTGCATGTACCTGGACCTGAAAAAAAATTGTACAAGAGATTTAAGTGGATATTTGTGGAAGGACTGAGAAGAGAAAAGGTATGATAGATGCATGTTCCTTATGCAATTTTTATTCTTTATGGCTTTGGACAAGCCACTTGCCCTTCTGCAGTCTAAGCATTTTCAATCTACAAAATGGGGAAAAAGGTGTCACCTCACTAGATTGCTTCCAGAATACTTTAAAAAATGTAAGTCTAGGGAAAAAGTACATGGAATTATGGAACAAGAACAATAGCAGAGATTTAGTTGATTATTTCAACTGGAGTGTATATTCGTCGTCGTCGGCAGCCGTCCGTCTCGAGAGACGATGGTGTAGCTTCTTAAGAGTCTATCTGCACCGCCGAGAATGGCTGTGCAGTCCGACTCGGGAGTGACACGGTATCTGTCTCCTCCCGTGTTGAATCGACATCTTGCGATGACGCTGGAGTGTCCTCTCCAGTGAAGCTGAAGCTACAGAGCCTCGAGAGACGATGGTGTAGCTTCTTAAGAGTCTATCTGTACCGCTGAGAATGGCTGTGCAGTCCGACTCGGGAGTGACACGGTATCTGTCTCCTCCCGTATTGAATCGACATCTTACGATGACGCTGGAGTGTCCTCTCCAGTGAAGCTGAAGCTACAGAGCCTGGGCAGGGTGATATGGAGGGTCTGCTGTTGCCCATGCAGCAGACCCCCCTCTCTTCGCAGCTGAAGGGTCCAAGGGAAAGACAGAGTCAATACAGCTTGGCTTCAGGTGCGCCGCAGGAGTTGCTGGTGTTGACTACAACTTCAAACCGCCTTAGGGACTCCGGCTCCGGATTTTCTGTCGGGGTTTACTCCCTTAGCCTTTCCCCTGAAGAGGTATGCCGCAAGGCAGCGGAGGTTTTTTGGAGTCAGAGTTTTCCTTCTCTGATGTGCCCTGACTGGAAGATCGAACCAGCGACACTTAGCTCGCAGGCCGACGCTCAATCCACTGAGCCAAACCAGCCAGGATTTTTATTAACATAATGTAGATAAAAGCATATACTACATTTATTATAATGCCATGTTTATACTTGATCAAAATTTGATGGTCACTTTTTTGCTCAATACCAAACATTCCCACCTTTTACCTGGGGAGGTGAGCCATCTGAAGTAATTCACAACTGCTGTTTTTACATTAAATGTGTAGATTTTAAACTCCAATTAAAGATGTTCTCAACATGTTTTTTTCTACAAATAGTTTTAAATGTCTGAACTTTTTTTTACTAGAAAGTTAGCATGTCATTAAAATTTCAAAGTGATCAATGTTTAGGGATTTGTAAAACATTGAAATAAATAGACCAAATTTAGTTATGTTTGGAGCAGAATGGTAAATATGCATTTAAGTAAATCATAATTTGTCTTTAGGAGTATCTTTTGGTACTAATGCATTCTATATATATATAGTGTGTGAAATGTTTATTTTATCTGAAAAAAAATTTTTTAAAATGCAGTAGACAACACTTATTCAGCCCTCAGAACATGGGTGCCTACTGAGAGGAATTCCCCCAGCCAGAGATCCTTCTAGGGCCACACTAACTTTGCTCAAGGGGAGTTTATATTCTTTTAATTTTTAAAAAAGATTTATTTATTTTTAGAGAGAGGAAGGGAGGGAGAAAGAAAGGAAAAGAAACATTGATGTGTTGCCTCTGGCACACCCCCAACTGGGGACCTGGTCTGCAACCCAGGCATGTGCCCTGAGAATCAAACTGCTGACTCTTTGGTTCACAGACTGGTACTCAGTCCACTGAGCCACACCAGCCAGGGATGGAGTTTATGTTCTTAATTGTTGGGGAAGGTCAACAAGAAGACGTGACCACGGGTTTGACCCCTGAGCTGGAGCCTGGCATTTGGAGGCTCCTCACCCTCTCCCCTGTGCTTTGGAATGTGTGTTTTGTTCACCTGCCCTGCTCCCAGGAGCTGTTCCGTGACAGAACCCTGAGATAGATATGTGGTGTTGAGGCCATCTGAACTGGTGTGTGCTGACCACAGTTAAGGCACCCTGGGTACATGACTGAACCAGTTTCCCAGATTTGAGACCCCAAATTAGGGTACTGCTTTTCAGGCAACAGGTAATGTCAGGTCCAGGGCTAAATGATGAATTGTAATGAACCACTTTAATCCACATTCCCTGGTGAAAAATCTGGCAGTGTGGATTCATTTCCTAGGGCTTCCATTTCAAAATCCCAGAAACTGGGTAGTTTAAACAACAGAAATTTATTTTCCCCTGCTTTGGAGGTTAGAAATTCAAAATCAAAGTGTCAGCAGGATTGGGTTTTGGGAGGGCCGTGAACCTGTTCCAGGCCTCTCTCCCAGATGCTGGTAGCCTCAAAGCTCCTGGGCTTATAGATGGTGTTCTCCCTGTATCATTGCCTCATCTTCCCTCTATGCATCCAATTTTTCATTTTATAAAGATGCCAGTCAAATTGGATCATCTTAACATGATAATTTGCAAAGACCCTGTTCCTAAATAGGATAACATTCTTGGGTACTGAGGATTAGGATTTCAACATCTTTTGGGGACACAGGGAAAACTGTGGAGGGTCTCTGGCTCCAAGGCTGCAGCAGGCAGGAAGCTGAAGCGTGTAGCTGCTCTGCTCTTGCCAGGCCTCCCAAGAGGCAGCCAGAAGCATCAATGCAGGCCAGGGGCTGCCCATCAGCCCTCTACAGGCTTGGAAGCTGAGTGTTCGCCACATATAGAAAGTTTATTTATCTTTTGGGGCTTGGGTGCCATGAGGCAAACTCTCAGGATTGATGTAAAAAAAAATCAGCCTGGCCCTGGCCGGTGTGGCTCAATGGTTGAAGCATCTTCCTGTAACCGAAGGGTTACAGGTTCAATTCCCAGTCAGGGCACATGTAGATTGCAGGTTCATCCCAGATCTGTGTGTGGGAGTGTGCAACTCCCTGTCTGGATGTGTAGGAACCCCAGTCATAGCATGGATCCCCAGCCTGGGTGTGTAAGAAAGCAACCAATTGATACTTCTCTCACATCAATGTTTCTCTCTCTCCTTCCTCTCTCTCTCTCTCTCTCTCTCTCTCTCTCTCTCTCTCTTTCTCTCTCTCTCTCTCTCTCAGAAAAGAAAACAAAAATGTCCTCGGGTGAGGGGAAAAAAAAATCAGCCTGTCTATTCATTGAGAGAGAAACTGCTCACAAGGTTGGTGATGCTTGGGTCAACGTGACCTGCACATCTTCCTCCTCCAGACTAAGAGCAACTTTGGGGAGAGTGTGGGTTACGTATTTGGGAGTGGCAGAGCTTGGCCTCCATCTCTACAGGAGGGCTGGCCTGCACGTTGGTGAGGTGCTGCCAGCATTCCCTGAGGAGCGCCTGGAGGTGCTTCTCATAGTCTCCTTGGGTGAACTAGTCATGTTCCTGCCAGACACATCTTTTTTGAGATATGCACAGAAAACTTCCCATTGACAAGCTGACTAAAGATCTCAGCTTTACCAGTTCCTCTAGATTTCATCACTTAGCTCTGAGGTCACTCTCTCCTCCTTTGCTTCTAGGTTCATGGGGTACCTCACGATGGACCCCAACTATAAATCTACAGTCTTTCTAATAACATACTTACCTTAATTTAGTCTCTCTTTAAAAATAAATAAAGCCCAGTGTTCTGAGTGTGGTACTATAGTCAGTTCCCCTTCTAGAAAAGGTCTGTTCTTCCTTCCTCACAAATAGGGGCTGACCAGAGAAGCTTACCAAGATCCACACAGTGGGCTCTGAGCAGAGCTGGCAGTACGTGCAAGGCCAGGAGCAGTTCTTAAGGGCAGTGTGCACCAAGGGGTGGGCGGCCAGGTACAAATGTGGCCAAGGTTCACACAGATCACTGATGCCAATTATACCTCAATAAAGCTAAAAAATAGAGAGAAACTTGAAATACTAAAAGTAAACAAACCAAATAGATCACTGACTTTTCCAAATGACTAAATAACTAAATACACAATGAAAAACAAATCTTAGTCTAAGTTCAGTAATACACATCTCTATTAAATATAATTGGAGAGTAAGCAAGTTTTGACACATTAATCATGCTGCAACTTAGAAAAACACTTTAAAACCAGCATTTAGAATGAGGAGATTAGATCATGGAAATAAGTAACTAAATGATTTCTTACCAAATATGAAGTGATTCCTTTAATCTAACCTCTATCTCAGTCTTTACTTTCTTGCTGAATACAGTTAGCACCTGATGCCAGCCTTTAAGTTCAGACTAATTTCTCATTTACATCTCTGACACCTCTCCACAGCTTACATGAGTTACCTGACACATTTTCCAGATACTAGAAGGGAAGACTCTCTTTGAGAGAGATTTCTTATCCTTACAATTTGGGGACATTAATAGGTTTTTCAGAGGTTTGATACATGAATAGAATCTCTGGCAAATAAGGTGGAAATATCATTAAAATAGAATTATCACTAGGTTTTAAAACTAAAAGAGTCCTTAAAAAAGATCCCCCCAATAGGTATATATTTTCAAATGTCTGCGTGTCTGTGATGTTTGTGTATAACAGCAGAAACTGCAGAGCAGGTAACTTTGCCCTTCATTGTGTCCCCATTGAAATGGCAAATTTAAGACCAAAACAAAGAATGAGAAGCTAAGGAGAAGCCGTGGCAATCAGAAATACGAACCTATATGATCTTACCTGTGAAGAGAACAACAAAGTATAACCGAGTAAACTGGGGCTTGGCCACGTTGCACCTTGACACATGACCCAACAATTAGTATTGAAGGAAACAGGTTTTTATAAACAGGGTTCCAACCTCAGGGGGGGCTGAGAGCACTCCTGTTCAGAGCCTTCCTTCCCCCCGAGACCCAGAGCGTCCCTTGCTTCCCAAAAGGCTACAAGCCAAAACCATGCCCAGAAGTTCCCCATCTCCTTATCTGTCCTTAAGCCCATCCTACAAACAGACATTCATCCCCTCTGGAATGTGCGCTGTGGGTTTCTGAGTCGCCATCCTCTCGCAGCAGCTCTCTCCTTCAGGATCTGGGGCACGCTTCTCAGCTTCCATGGAGTGGTTCAGGAAACATGTGCCATGTTACACTGGATCATAGTTGAGGCCAGGGAGGCACACGTCCCTAGAGAGTGGCTTCTTTGTACATCCTTCAGAGAAGCCGAAGTCGCTCCTCTCTCACTACAGACTGCATGGCTTCTCCCTCACACACCAGACTTTGTGGTGGACTCCCTCTCTTTCAGCCTGCCCTCATTTTAAATGCTAAGCCCAGAACTTCCTATGTGACCTCATATCCAACCCCTCCTATGGTGTGTTAGTGTCCACCGTTTTTGCCAGTTCTCCAGTACCTTCTACCTTTTTTTGGCTGCCATCCTTAGTCACGACAAGAGTTCCCAGTGACACAGGAACATCCAGGATGAGCATCTACCTCCCTTGGCTATGTCACGACTCACTATGTGCTCTTAAAGTCACATACATTTTATGCCCTGGGTGGCAGTCCTCTTCCCTTCAAGGAAGGCACAGCTATTTGCCATTGTTATGCAAAGTAGTTTAACCGCTATATCATCCACTTCCTTCTTCCCCCAATCAAGGGTTGTGGGGAATATGCTCAGTTATTTTCAGGAGAACTCTGCGCTGCACCCCATTACAAAAGGACTCTGAAATAATAAAGAGAAAGGTGGGGAGGTTAAGAACATGGGGCATTTGGGTCATGTAATCCTGGGTTTGAATCCCAGCTTCTCTCTTTCACCCTCATAAACTGCTCCCTAATTGTTATCAACTTCAATTTTATCACCTGCAAAATGGGACTAATTATAGTGTTGTTAAAAGAATATACCAGTGCCTGGTACACAGTAAAATGTTCTCAATTCTTAGCTCAGCCAGCAGCTCTACCCATAGCAGAATGAGCTGCTCAGTGGGCAGTTCTGCCAGATTTGGGTCCTCAGCCAATCGTGGAGCCTGTTCTGCAGCCCTGCCCAGGTAGGAAAGCTGATTTGAAGCCCCACCTACTGTTGAATAAAACTGCTAGTTTAGCTCAGCCAGGAGGCCTGGCTGGAGCCCCTGGAAGGCAGTCCCACTTATAGAGGCACCTGAGCAGAGACCCCAGCCAGCACCTCTATCTACATACACAGTCCAGCCAATGGCCTTCTCTGGCAGAAAACTCAAAGCAGTTCAGCCTTATTCAGGGGTTCATCCAATGAGTTGTGCCAGGCTTGAAGCCTGTTCTGCCACCCCACCCAGGCAGCAAAGTGGATTCATGGCCCCACCTGTGAGTGATTATAGTCTCCAGCCCTACCCAACCAGGAAAAATAACCAGAGCACCTGGGAAGGTGCATAGCCCATTCTACAGCCCTGCTTACCATGGCACTTAAGGTGACAGCCCAGTCAGTGGCTCTGCCCATCTGCAGAGCCAAACCAGTGACCCCATCTGACCAGGGAGCTTAATGGGCAGTCCTGCCTCATTTGGGTCTCCATCCATTGAACTTTAATGACTATAGATACCATTCTATGGCCCCACCTGGGCAGGAAAACAAACTTGCAAGTCCCACCCAACTGCCAAGTATAGCATTCAGTCCCACCTGACTAGGAAACCTAGTGGAGCCCATCCTATAGCTGGACAAACTCCTAATAAGAGTTTTAAAAAAGTACAAGTAACTTCAAGAATGAACAAGGGGATGTCACTATAGACCTCACATAATTACAGAGAGGATATTAATATGATGTGAATCATTAAATTTCTAAAAGTATATTGCTTTTTCTAGCTAACCTTTTAAAAACTGATGTCTGGCTTAATTGTAATGTTGATGGAGAACAAACTGTATGAAATCAATCCTTGGAAATTTATGGTTCAGCATATGGTCAATTTAAAAAATATTCTTGGTATGCTTAAAAAGAATGCTCATTCTGTACAACTGTAACAGCATAAGCAATAAAGCATATTTTATAAAAAGAATGCTCATTCTGAAGGTATTGGTACAAAGTTTAATAAGCCATTTAGGTCAAGTATATCAACAATCCTATTGCTATCTCTCTCTCTCTCTTTCTCTCTCTCTCTCTCTCCCCCTTTCTTTTTTTCTTTCTTTTTTGCCACTTGTTCAATTAGATACTAACAGATATCTCAAAATCTCCCACTGTGAATGTTTTAATCTCCCATAGGAGATGTGTTCCAAGACCCCAGTGGATGCCTGAAACCATGAATAGTACCAAAGCTATACAATATTGTTTCCTATACATGCACACTTATGATAAAATTTAATTTATAAGTTAGGCCCACTAACAGATTAACAATAATAACTAAATAAAATAAAACAAATATAACAATATGCTATAATAAAAGTTATGTGAGGGATCTGGTAAAGATAACAGCATAGACAGACATGGTTCACCTCATTACACAATCACATCAAAATTACAATATATATAGAACAACCATCACTCATAACCATGAGAAATTGAGTTGAATAGAAGTCTGAGAACTATGGAATTAAAGAAACCACATCCATTAAGATGGGGAGGAGAGGTGCAGACACGGAATGGGCTGATCTCTCACCCACATGCGGCAGATAAAAATTTGGGAGGGATATCTCAGGAGTGAGAAGTCCCAGCCCCACACCAGGTCCCAAGACCAGGATTCCAGTGCCAGGAAGATAAGTCCCCACAACTTCTGGCTGCAAAAACCAGCGAGGATTGAGTCAGTGGAAGAAACTTCTGAAGCCCAAGAAGTTCCTCTGAAAGAATTCATACATGAACTCAACTACTCATACTCACCCCCTCTGAACTCCAGCACTGGGGTAACAGCTTGTAAGGCACCAGTGGTACACAGGAAGAAACTGAAGTGTCTGGCAACAAGGTGAGCAGAGGCCATTTTCCCTTTTCTAAACCCTCCCCCAACAGAGCCAGCAAGCTGGTGCCATATCTGAGACTCCATCAACCTGGCTAACACTGACTTGCCTTGGAGATCCCCAGAGACTCCACCCCACCCAACTTATAGACCCACCCAAGTTGCTTTCCCATGTGAATGGCTGGTCTTGGCTCACGCTTCACAACTTTCTAAATCCTATCAAACAAGCAACAGCTGGCTTCAGTGAGCTCTAGGCCTTGCACTATCAGCAGCTAGCTTAGATTCACAGTTTGGCTTCCCCTGGGAAACTCCAAACCCAGCACAAGTAGCAGCCATTTCAGATTGTTTTATTGCTCAGGCAGGGTGGCCCTGAACAAAACATAGGTTGGGGCTGACTTTGGCCTGCACCATCTGGGAAATCCCAGGGCTAGCACACCCAGTGGACAGGTAAAGACCACATCAGAGCACCACCACCCTGCCCCTGCACAGCTGATCCTCCATGGAGGGCAGAGGTTGGTGGTTAGTGGTCACAACCAGTCCTTGCAGCTGACTGGCCTGAGTAAATCCCACCCATTGATCTGCTAACAGCAGCCAAGGCTCAACTACAAGAGGAGGATGTACTCAGCCCACACAGAGGGTGCAACACAAGTACCCAGCTTGGGTGATAAGGGAGGCTGTGCCACTGGACACTATAGGACACCTACTACATTAGGCCGTACTACAAAGACATGGGGTCAAAGCAGCTCTACCTAATACACAGAAACAAACAGATGGAGGCTGCCAAATTGAGGAAGCAAAGAAATATGGCCCAAATGAAAAACAGAATAAAACCCCAGAAAAAGAACTAAATGAAATGGAGATAGGCAACCTATCAGATGAAGAGTTCAAAACACTGGTGATCAGGATGCTCAGAGAAATGATTGGGTATGATCACAAGATAAAGGAAGATGTGAAGGTTGTACAAAGTGTAATTAAGAAAAGTATACAGGGAAATAACAGTGATGGGAAGGAAGCTGGGATTCAAATCAATGATTTGGAACAAATGGAAGAAATAAACATTCACCTGGAACAGAAAGAAGAAACGATAATTGAAAAAATGAAGAGAGAATTAGGAACCTCTGGGACAACTTTAAATGTACCAACATCTGAATCATAGGGTGCCAGAAAGAGAAGAGGAAGAGTAAGAAATTGTAAACTTATTTGAAAAAATAATGAAGGAAAACTTCCCAAATTTGGAGAAGGAAATAGACATACAAGTCCAGGACAGAGAGTCCCAAAAAAATTGGACCCAAAGAAGGACACACCAAGACACATCATAGTTAAAATGCTAAATGTTAAAGATAAAGAGAGAATCTTAAAAGCAGCAAGAGAAAAGAACAGAGTTCTCTACAAAGGAGTTCCCATAAGACTATCAGCTAATTTCTCAAAAATACTTTGCAGTCAAGAAGGGACTGGCAAAAAGTATTCAAAGTGATGAAAAGCAAGGACCTACAACTTAGATTACTTTATCCAGCAAAGCTATCATTTAGAATCGAAGGACAGGTAAAGTGCTTCCCAGACAAAGCAAAGCTAAAGGAGTTCATCATCACCAATTTTGTATTGTATGAAATGTTAAAGAGACATTATCAAGAATGAGAAGAAGATCAAAACTATGAACATTAAAATGATAACAAAGTCACAACTAACAACTGAATCTAAAAAACAAAAATAAACTAAGCAAGCAACAAGAACAGGAGTAGAGTCATGGGTATGGAGATCATTTGGAGGGTTATCAGCTGGGATGGGAAATGGGGAGAAAGGGGAAAACAATGCAGAGTTTAAGAATCATAATGGGTGGGAACCAAATAGGGGGATGTTAAGAATAGGAAAAGCAGAAACCAAAGAACTTATATGCAGGACCCATGGGCATGAACTAAGGGGGACAGGGATTACTGAAGGAAAGTGGGTACCAGACAGAGGGGGCAAAGGGGCAAAGACTGGGAGAACTGTATGGGAGACAGGTATGCATGGTACAGAGGGCTGTAGCCGCTGGATAAAGCCAGGACTGAAATGGGCTCATAAGCCTTAACTGGCTGGCAAATGTGCCCCACATACCATGCTGCCAGTCCCACACTCCAGGGGTGTTTAGAAGTAGAATAGGAATGCAATGTGCTTTTTGAAGCTGATGAAGCCTGCTTGCTCTGTGTAGCCCCAAATTCTTATCAGTAGAATGTGAAAACAAAATGTTTAAGTAAAAAGAGACATCTGGACTTCTATGATATGCCTTGGTGCCTCACAGTCTTGCTGCCTATCTCCCTGTGCTGATTTATGCTTCCCTTTATCATTACTCCCAACCATTTGGTGGAGGTCTGCATGCTTACCCCGTGCATTTCTGCACGTGGCAAACTCAATAAAAACCCTGGCTGAGAAAAGAGTGATCAGTGGTCTCCTCTGAGAGACACTCACCCTTCTCCTTCTTCAGACAATTTGTTTCTGAGTCAGTTCTTTCATCTGTGCAGAGGGAGCTGCGGGACAGGGAACCTCGCAAGTGGCACCCAAACAGGGACCCACAAGAAGGACTCGCTGGAGTGCTAGCTACAAGCCAAGGACGCGGACAACACATCTAGATGGACGGGAGCATGGGCCACATTCATCCTGGGGGGAAGGGACAGTGGCACCGTCTTCATTGGTAAGGCCGCTGACGTGTTTCAGTTACGAGGAAGAGTTCTTTCTTTTCTAAAACTTTTCAGCTATTCGGTTCACGTCTGTATATTCATTTTCAGTTTTGCTTTCTCTCCTCTCAGAAAATAGCCACACATTGTGGGCACAGGTCAAGATAGTTCTTGAGAGGAGAGAAAGCAAAATCCTAGCCTGCAACAAAAAGCCCTAGCTTTTCCAGGAACTAGTCTTTTAACTAAGCCTTCTTTTTCAAATTGCCTTGCTCAAAAGTCTAAATTTTCCCTTTTCTCTGATCACTCCATTTACATCTCTACCACCCCCATTTCTATCTGCTGTACAAAGTAGTTGCTGTGTTTGGTTTCCAGCCAAGCAGCCAGCTAATCACCCAGCAGGAGGTGACGCTATTCCTTGCTTGCCTAACCCAAGCCTTGAGAGAAAAACTGTAAAAAAGTTTTTTTCTATATTTGCCTAAGAACTAAGGTTCTGTTTAGTAAAATAGTTATGTATTGTGGTATATTACTCAAATACTTAACTAATATTCAAAAATTCATGTCTCTCAATGCTAAGAAGTAAATTTTTGTCAGCCTATATTAATGTTATATAACTTTTATTATCATTTCAAATAAATAGTGAAATATCATTTCATAATATATATTCCTTAGTTGACAAAATTTCCAAGATTTAAAATTTAGAAGACTTCCTTATAGTTTTGGGATATTTCAAAGGCCCTTGAAATATCTCAAAGATTTATTATTTTCTTCTTACCAAAAAGAAGAAAACTCTAGACCAATTAGGCTTAATATATTTTAAAATACTTGGAAAGCTTTGTCAAATAAGAAAAATTTACAAGAATCTCCAAAAGTCTACAAAATTCTATTATTTATAATTCTAATAATTATTTTAAAAGGTAATATTGCAGATTGCATATATTACAAAGCATCTAAGCATGTAAGTTGTGGTTTGTATAAATTAAAAAGTTTAAAAAAGGAAGGAGAAAGCAAGGAATTAAGAAATAAAGAAAAAACACATGCCACATCCATGTGTGGCATGGGAAAGAAAAACATTGAAAGTGAAAAAAATAAGAAAAAGTAAGCATGTAAGTCTTTAAAATAGTAACTAAATTATAAACCTAGAAACTACTAAAACCTAGAAACAATAGGGTAATTAACCTGCTATTCAAACCCAGATAGGAAACAGCAGGATGCCTGCCTCTCCAACAAAAAGAAGAAGAAAAAAGTGACGCTTTTAAACTTCAGCCGTTTTTCAGCTCCAGCCTGTTATCTCAGCGGTTTCACTCCAGCCCCTGCCCTGAGAGAGCAGGGCAGGAAGTGGGGTGGTCATTCTAAGGCAGGGACTCTTAAAAGTCACCTTTGTAACAGAAGCTGGCCAAATATTTTTAAGAAATTGCAGAAGGAAAATGAATGGGCCAGATAGAACAGTTAAAAAACTCAGGAAAGCTCACAAAGTGTATTTTGGTCTGTTCTGTGTGGATGGGTTATTGCTCTGTTTATGCTCTAAAAGAAAAAGTTGAGGTTTCCCAGGAAAAGTTAAAACTTCACATGAAAGAAAGGGAACAAGAAAAAGCATAAGTCATGAAAAAAAGATTTGTTAAAAGTTTATAAAAGTTTTAAAAAGAAATTGTATGGTTTTAGTAATGAAAGATATAATGCAGTTTTGAAGGACAAGAATTTTCCTTCACGCTTTTAAATTTTTCTTCCTACCTTATCCCTCCAGGATTTGACATACTAAAGAAGTAAACAATTACATAAGGTTTCTTTGCATAAAACTAATAAGACCAATTGCTAATGGTGGTTTTGTCAACCAAGCCTTTGACTGGAATGTCATGCCTAAAGGAGGCATGCCTAGGCTCTGATTGTTACCGGAAAGCCCTGGGGAACAGAAGTTGGCTTTCAAGGCTAATGAAAGCCAATGAAGAGAAAGCCTGATACCCTGGTTGTTTGTGTGGTTCATGGCAATCTTTCTAGGGAAGGAATGAAGGTTGTTCTCCTGAAAGATGACTAGGAGAAACCTTACGGCACAATGAAAAACCTAAAGGACTTATAAAAATCATGGGTTTTACAGGCAGGGCCAGATGGTAAGTGTGTGGCTCAGCTTCTGTGCCCAGAAGGGCAGACTGAAAGTCAACCTGAAGATTCCTAGTGTAAGTTCCAGCAGAGCAGACTTAAAAATAATATGTAATCAATTGCTGCTAATGTGTTTATGCAAACAAACAGGTAAAATTAAAACTAGACTTAATGTAGTCCCTTTAATAACAAGGAGGGTAATCTTAAGGAAAAAAAATTATAATTTGAGGAAAATTACAATGCTCAATGGTAGACTATAAACTAGTGCAGCTAACTGTCTTTAAAAGTTTGTTTTCAATTAGAAGTTAAAACTAAGTTTTTAACATCAAAAATGTTCAATCTATAGGCAAGAAGGACCTGTCAAATTGCTACTGTTAAATATCATTCCAGCAAAGTTCCTGTAACTAAATGTCTCCAAAGTCTTACAGAGTCAGAGACTGGTTTGTAGGTTATGCTATGTGAATTAACATGTATGTTCTTCCTTCTGTTTGCATAGGGCATAATATGTATGTTCTTCCTTCTGTTTGCATAGGGCATTACCTGAGTAATTGTCTGTACATATAGGCCTCACTTAAGAAGCCCATCTGCATCACCACCTCCTGAGACTCAAAAAATATGACAAGGATGCCAGTTTATTCAGCAATGCCAGTCCTTAAAAACCAAGCATGCTGCTTGCCCAGGGACAGCCAACTGACCTGGACTTTACAAAATCCTTCCCCATGTGGGAAGGCCACCATCCCTTCCTCATTCCTACTCTATTAGGAATTTCTAGACCCAAAGGTAAATAGAACAACAGCCATGTCCAGCTTGAAGCAGCTAGAGAAGCACAAGAACTTTGTTCGTTGTCCTTGTATAAGATTATAAAGGGCCTTAAGTCTAAGAGGCAGAATTGTTACAGAAAAAAGTCCCAAAAAATTCCCCAAAACCTGCAGTTGGGTAATAGGAAAAAAACCTAGCTTTTAAAATGCCTTTGTATGATAAATTGTTTGCTCATGACAAAACATGTGAAAAGCAAGTAGCAGGTTTCATTAGCCTTACCACCATATCTCAGGTGCTTAACAAAAAGGGGATATAACTGTAACAGCATAATCAATAAAACATAATTTAAAAAGTAAAAAATAAGTTATGTGAATGTGATCTCTCTTTCAAAATATCTTATTGTATTGTACTCAGCCTTATTCTTGTGATGATGTGAGATGATACAATGCCTACATGATGAGACAGAGTGAGGTGAATGAGGTAGACATTGTAACACAGAGTTAGACTACCATAAGGGTTACTTGAACATACATACTATTATTAAACAACTGTCAGTCCAATAACCCAGATGGCTAGCTACTAAGTGACTAAGTGGTAGGTAGCATTATACAGTGTGGACATGTTGGACAAAGGGGTGATTCATATCCCAGGTGGGACACACAATGGGACAACAGAGGATTTCATCATGCTAATCAGAATAGTGAGCTATTTAAAGCATGAACTGTTTATTTCTGGTATTTTCCATAGAATATTTTTGGATCATGGTTAACTGCTGATAACTGAAACTATAGCAGTAAGACCATAAATAGGGAGGACTACTGTATTTCTATTTGCAGTTTTGTCCATTTTTGCTTTATAAAATATAAAGGCTCATTCATTTTTGTCTGTTGACAAGACAATCAGTTTAGTTGTCACCCCTTTGAAAGTAATCTTTATTTTTCTTATAGTTGCTTTTAAGATTTTTCTCCTTGTCTTTATTTCCAACAATTTTTAAATATATATATGTATGTTAGAAGGTGTGGTTTTATTTATATTTAGCCTACTTGAAGTTTTCAGTCTTCATGAATCTATGGCTTGATGTCTTTTAAATAAATTATTAGCTATTATATCCTATTCAAATATTATTTCTGTGACATTCTCTCTCGGAATCTAATTACATATATGTTGAATTTTCTCACTCTATCTATATATCTCTTACCATTTTTTCTCTATTTCCTGTTCTCTCTGTAGGTCATTCTGAATATTTTCTCTTGATTTATCATCTAGCATCTTGTTACTCAGAAGCAACACGAGCACCAATGGGAGCTTGTTTGAAATGCAAAATCTCAGCCCTAACAAGGCCTACTGAATCATTGATAAAGGAGCAATAAAATATCCAACTATAATTGTAGATTCGTGTATTTCTTCTTGCAGGTCTGTCAGTTTTTGTTTCATATATTTTGAAGCTTGGTTATTGGGTGAATAAACATTTAAGATAGTAATTTCTTTTTATTTAAATGACAATTTACCATTATGAAGTGATAATCCATATTATTATTTTTTGACCTGAAATCTATTTTGTCTGAAGTTAATATAGCCACCCCAATTTTCTTTCAACTAGTGTTAGCATTGTATGTCTTTCTTGCATTCTTTTACTTCTAACCTATTTATGTCTTTATATTTGAATTGTGTCTCTAGTAAACAACACATAGCTGGATCTTGCTTTATTATTCACTCTGACACACTGTCTTTTAATTAAGGTGTTTTTTTATTTTAAATTATTTTTATTTTTCAATTACAGTTGATATACATTGTTATTTTAGAATATTTTTATTGTTATTCTATTACAGTTGTCCCAATTTTTCCCCTTTGTCCTCCTCCGCCCAGCCTACCCCCTGCTCCCTCAGTCAATCCCCACACCATTGTCAATGTCCATGGGTCATTCACATATGTTCTTTTGACTAGTCCCTTCTCCTTCTTTCTACCATTATCCTTCACCTCCCCCCCCCCCCCCCTCTGGCCACTCTCAGTCTGTTCCATGTTTCTGTGCCTCTGGTTCTATTTTGCTTGTTAGTTCATTTTGTTCATTAGATTCCTCTTATAAGTGAGATCATATGGTATTTGTCTTTCACTGACAGGCTTATTTCACTTAGCATAATATTCTTCAGTTACATCCAGGCTGTCACAAAAGGTAGGAATTCCTTCTTTCTTTCTGCTGTGTAGTATTCCATTGTGTAAATGTACCACAGTTTTTTGATCCACTCATCTACTGAAGGGCACTTAGGCTGGCACTTGGCTATTGTAAATAGCGCTGCTATGAACATAGTGGTGCATATGTTCTTTTGAATTGGTGTTTGAATTGGTGTTTTGGGAATTGCTGGGTCAAAAGGAAGTTCTATTTTTAATTTTTTGAGGAGATTCCATACTGTTTTCCACAGTGGCTGCACCAGTCTGCATTCCTACCATCAATGCACCAGGGTCCCCTTTTCTCCGCATCCTCTCCAGCACTTGTTTGTTGATGTGTTGATGATGGCCATTCTGACTGTTGTTAGGTGGTATCTCATTGTGGTTTTAATTTGCATCTCTCTGATGGCTAGTGATGTTGAGCTTCTTTTCATATGCCTATGGGCCCTCCGTATGTCCTCCTTGGAGAAGTGTCTGTTCAGGTCCTTTGCCCATTTTTTAATTGAATTGTCTGTCTTCCTGGTTTTGAGTTGTATAAGTTCTTTATATATTCTGAAGATCAAACCCTTGTCCAAGGTATCATTGGCAAATATGTTTTCCCATATAGTTGGTTCCCTTTTCATTTTGCTGATGTTTTCTTTGGCTGAGCAGAAACTTTTTAGTTTGATGTAGTCCTATTTGTTTATTCTTTCCTTTATTTCCCTTGCCCTAGGAGATATGTCAGTGCAAATATTGCTGCATGGGATGTCTAAAATTTTTCTGCCTATGTTTTCCTCTATGACTTTTATGATGTTATGGCTTACACTTAAGTCTTTTATACATCTTGAATTTATTCTGGTGTATGGTGTAAATTAGTGGTTTAGTTTCATTAGTGGTTTAGTTTCATTTCTTTGCATGTCTCTGTCCAGTTTTCCCAACACCATTTGTTGGAAGAGGCTATTTTTACTCCATTTTATGCTCTTTTCCCCTTTGTCAAATATTAATTGACCATAGAGACACAGGTTTATTTCTGGGCTCTCTATTTTGTTCCATTGATCTAAATGTCTGTTCTTATGCCACTACCAGACTGTTTTGATTACAGTGGCCTTGTAGTATAGTTTTATATCAGGTATTGTGATCCCTCCAACTTTATTGTTCTTTTTCAAGATTGCTGTGGCTGTTTGAGGGATTTTTTGGTTCCATATAAATTTTTGGAGTATTTGTTCTATATTAGTGAAATATGCCATTGGAATTTTAATAGGGATTGTGTTGAATCTATGGTTATGGACATTTTAATTATGTTAATTATTTCAATCCATGAACAAGGTGTATGCTTTCATTTATTTGTATCTTCCTCAATTTCTTTCTTCAGTGTTCTGTAGTTTTCTGAGAACAGGTCTTTTACCTCCTTTAATAAATTTATTCTTATGTACTTTATTTTTCTTGTTGCTACAGTAAATGACATTTCTTCCTAGTTTTTCTTTGATAGTTCATTGTTGACATACAAAATGCTATCGATTTCAGAATATTGACTTTGTATCCTACTACTTTGCTGAATTCGTTTATTTTTTTGTGTGGAGCCTATAGGGTTTTCTATGTACACTGTCATGTCATCTGCAAATGACAGTTTTATTTTCTCCTTCCCAGTTTGGGTGCCTTTTATTTTTTTTTCTTGTTTGATCACTGTGGCTAGAACTCCCAGTACTGTGTTGAATAAGAGCAGTGACAGCAGACATCTTTGTTTTGTTCCTGATCATAAGGGAAAAGCCTTTAGTTTTTGCCCATTGAGTGTGATGTTGGCAGGAGGTTTCTCACATATGGTCTTTATTATGTTGAGGTATGTTCCCTCTATTCCCAGTTTGCTGAGTAGGTGCTGGATTTTATCAAATGCCTTTTCAGCATCTATTGATATGATCATGTGGTTTTTGTCCTTCATATTATTTATGTGGTGTATTACGTTTACTGATTTGCTAATATTGTACCATCCTTGCATCATTGGGATGAATCCCACTTGATCATGGTGTATGATCTTTTTAATGTATTGCTGGATCCAGATTGCCAATATTGTGTTGAGGATTTTAACGTCAATGTTCATTGGTGATATTCGCCTGTAATTTTCTTTCTTTGTTGTCTTTACCTGGTTTTGGAGTTCATATAATACTGGCCTCATAAAAAGAATTTGAGGTTCTTCTCTCTTCTTGAATTTTTTTTGGAATAGTTTGAGAAGAATAGGCATTAGTTCTCCCCTAAATGATTGGTAAAACTCACCTGGAAGCTATCCAATCCAGATCTTTTGTGTGCTGGAAGTTTTCTTATTACTACTTTGATTTCGCTAGTTATTATTGGTCTAATCAGGCTTCTTGCTTCTTCTTGATTCAATTTTGGAAGATTGTATGTTTCTAGAAATTTATCCATTTTGCCCAAGTTGTCCAATATCTTGGCATATAGTTGTTCATAGTAATTTCTTACAATCCTTTTTATTTCAGTGGCATCAGTTGTTACTTCTCTTATTTTGTTTATGATTTAATTTATTTGAGTCCTCTCTCCTTTTTCCTTGATGGGTCTGGTTAAAGGTTTGTCAATTTTGTTTATCTTTTCAAAGAACCAGCTACTGGATCAATTCATTGATTCTTTGAATTTTCTTTTTTAGTCTCTATGTCATTTAATTCTGCTCTGATCTTGATAATTTTGTTCCTTCTATTCAATCTGGGCTTTGTTTGTTCTTTTTCCTTTAGTTTCTTTAGTTCTATGGTTAAATTGATTATTTGAGATTTCCTGTCTTTTTTAGCTAGGCCTGTGTTGCTATGAACTTCCCTCTCAGGATAGCCTTCTCTGTGTCCCATAGGATTTCAGTTGTTGTGTGTTCATTTTCATTTGTTTCCAGGTACTTTTTGATTTCTTTCTTGATCTCATTGTTAACCCATTCATTATTTAATAACATGTTATTCAGTCTCCATGTTTTTATATATTTTAAAGTGTTTTCCTTGAGATTGATTTCTAGTCCCAAGACATTGTGATCTGTGAAGATGCTTGATATGATTTCAATTTTCTTGAATTTATTGAGGCTTGTTCTGTGTCCTACCATGTGGTATATTTTTGATAATGTTCCATGTGCATTTGAAAAGACTGTGCATTTTGCTCCTTTAACTAGCTCCTTCCCCTTCTTATCCCTTTTCTCTCCCTCCCCCCTCTCCCTTTGTCTTTACATTTAAGGTTATTATTGATAGGTACTTGTTCATTGTCGTTTTTCTCCTTTGAACTTGTGTTCCTCTCTGTCTCGCTCTGTTTCTTCATCTTCTAAAGCAGACCCTTTAGCATCTCTTGCAGTACTGGTTTTGTGGAGACATATTCTTTTAGCCTTCTTTTGTCTGGGAAACTGCTTATTTCACCTTCTATTTTGAATGAGAGCCTTGCTGAATAGAGTATTCTTGGTTGTAGGCCTTTGTTTTACATTGCTTGGAATATTTTTTGCCATTCCCTTCTGGCTTGTAGTGTTTCTGTTGATATATCTGATGTTAGTCTTATTGGAGCTCCATTGTATGTTATTAGCTGTTTCTCTCTTGCTGCTTTTATGATTCTCTCTTTGTCTTTGAGTTTTGCCATTTTAACTTTGATGTGCATTTGGAAAGAATGTGCACTTTTCTCCTTTTGGGTGAAAGGTTCTACATATATCAATTAAGTCCATTTGATCTAGAGTGTTGTTCACTGCCACAATATCTTTGTTGATTCTTTGTTTGGGAGATTTAGCCATAGTTGACAATGGGGTGTTAAATCCCTTACTAAGAGCATGTTGTTATCCATATCTTTCTTAAAGTCCCCCAAAATTTTCCTTATGGAGCTTCCAGCCAAGGTGGAGGCATAGGTAGACAAGCTTCACTTTTACAACAACCATAAAAAGAATTACATTTACCTAAAAACAAAAACAACCAATACTTCCAGAAAATCAAACTACATGGAAGTCCAGCAAATGAAGATATAAAGAAGTAATACTCATCCACACAGGTAGAAGGGATGGAGGTGGGGAGCTAGGGCAGAAAAGACATGCTGTGGTGGTGACGGCAGGGCAGTGGCTGTGACTGGCTGGTGGAAAGAGCAGTCACACATTATAAAAGCCATGAGGGACACCTGGGGTGTGATTCTAGCCCCAGGCCAAACCTTGATGCTCACAGTTCCAGTGCCAGGAAAATAAAGCCTCATTACTTCTGGCTGTGAAAACCAGTGGGCATTAGGACAGCAGAAGGAACTACTGGTCTCTCAGGAGAGTTTGTTTAGAGGGCCCCCACAGTCCTAGAATATACACAAACCCACCCACTATAGGAACATCATCAGGACAATGACTAGAGGGGCACCACTCACATATGGGAAGCAGATGAAATCACTGGAAAAAGAGCGAGTGCCAAGCTAGCGGCATTGTTCTTTCTCTGACCCTTCCCCCACATATCGCATCACAACACAGTGAACTGGGTAACCCAGCAATGACAAATACCTAAGGCTCCACCCCTTACAATGTAACAGGTGCAACAGTTCTACCTAAGACACAGAGGCAAACACAGGGGACTGTCAAGTTGAGGAGACAGAGAAGTATGGCCCAAAATAGGGAGCAGGTTGAAACTCCAGAGGGAGAGCTAAGTGAGGATGAGGTAGACAACTTAACAGACACAGAGTTCAAAACACTGGTGATAAATGATGCTCGCAGAAATGATTGAGTACAGGAAATTCATAAGGGAAGAAGTGAAGGTAATACTAAGTGAAATAAAGAAAAATCCACATGAAACCAATGGTGAAGGGAAAGAAGCAATGATTTGGAACATAAGGAAGAACTAAACAGTCAACAAGTACAGAATGAAGAAAGAAGAATTGGAAAAAAATGAGGAGAGGCTTAGGAATGTCTGGGACAACTTTAAATGTACCAATATTCAAATCATAAGGGTGCCAGAAGGAGAAGAGGAAAAGCAAGAAATTGAAAACTTATGTGAAAAATAATGAAGAAAAACTTCCCAAATTTGGCAAAGGAAATAGACATACAAGTCCAGGAAGCACAGAATCCCAAACAAGCTAGATCCAAAGAGAACCACACCAAGACACATCATAATTAAATGCCAGAAGACAAAGATAAAGAGAGAATGTTAAAAGCAGCAAGAGAAAAGCAGAGAGTTACCTACAAAGGAGTTGCCTATGTTCCTCTCTCTCTCCCTCTCTTCATCATCTTCTTTTTTTTTTTTTTTAAGATTTTATTTATTTAATTTTAGAGAGAGGTGAAGGGAGGGAGAAAGAGAGGAGAGAACCTCAATGTGTTGTTGCCTCTTGTGTTTCCCCCAATTGGTGATCTGGCCTGGAACACAAGCATGTGCCCTGACTGGGAATAGAACCTGCAACCCTCTGGTTTACAGGCCAGCATTCAATCCACTGAGCCACACCAGCCAGGGCTCTTCATCTTCTTAAAGCAGTCTCTTTTTCATCTCTTGCGTTGCTGCTTGGTGGAGGTGTACTCTTAGTTTTTGTTTTTGTTTTTTCCTTCCAGGTGATAATGCTTCAATATTGTCTGAAGCTGTCCACTGAGTGCACTGGTTCTGGGGCCTCCTGGGAGTTGCAGGCCAAAGTCAGCCACCGCTTTTGTTCTATCCAGGGCCACCTGGCCTGAGCTACAAAACAATCTGCAGATGCCTACTACATGTGCAGAGATTCGAGGTGCCCAGCAAGGCTAAGCTGTGAACCAAGGCCAACTGCTGTTAATGTCAAGCCTGGGGCTACTTAGTGGAGGTACAGGGCACATGGAGGCTAGATGCTGCTTGGTTGAGAAATTTTTAAGAAAGTCTGAAGGATGAGCCAAGACAGGCCATTCATATGGAAAAGCCACTGGAAACAGTTTGGATGAGCTTGAAAGTCAATTGAAGTGAGGCCTAAGGGAATTACCAGAGCAGGGCAAACAGTAGAGACAAGTTGATAGAGTCTCAGACATAGTGCCTGTCTGCCAGCTCTGTTGGGGGAGGGCTCGTCAAAGGAACAATGGCCTCTGCCAGTACTTCTAACTTGGAGAAAACTGTCCCCCAGCTCTTTCCCTGTGCCAGACAATTCAGTTCTTCCTCATATATCTCTGGTGACTTGAAGCTGCTGCCCCAGTGCTGGAGCTCAGAGGGAATAAGTCAGAGTAACTCACTTTAAGATTAACTGCCTGGGACTCCAGAAGACCTCTGTCTCCCTCAGCTTCAATCCCTGCTGGTTTTTACAGCCAGAAGTTATGGGGTGGGGGGTATGGTGTGGAGCTAGGATCCCTCACGTCCCATGGGGGACCTCTGCAGCCAAGATATCCCTCCCAATTTTTATCCACCACATGTAGATATGGGAGCAGCCCGTTCTGCATCTCCACCTCTCCTACAAGCCTCGATGTGGCTTCTTCTTTAATTCCCTAATAATAGAACTTCCATTCAGCCAGATTTCAGGCAGTTCTGAATGATGACTGTTCTGGAGCTTACTTGTAATTTTGATGTGGTTATGGCAGGAGGTAAGTATTGCACTTACCTATGCCGCCATCTTGCCCAGAAGTCTAATTGAAATGTTCAGATCATTTACGTTGATTCTGATTGTCAGTATGATTAGATTTAAATCTATCATCTTTCTACTAGTTTTCTATTTGTTCCTTCATTCTTTGTTCTCCTCTTCTTTTTCTGTCTCCTTTTGAATTAAATTTTTTTGGTGATTTCATTTTATCTCTTATGGCTTTTTAGAAAAACTCTTTGTTTTGTTATTTTTTAATGTATTTTATTGATTATATTGTTACAATAGTTCCAATATTCTCCCCTTTACTCCCCTCCACCCAGCATCTCCCTCCCCCAGCAATCCCCCCCCAAGTTCCATACCCATGGTTCGTAAAAAATAACTATCCCTCCCTCTCAGATATTAAGACCCTTTGTAATCTTGTAAAGGACAATGGGCGAAGGTCTCAAGCTCCTCTAGCTGCTTCAAGCTGGACATGGTCGTCGTCCAACCTACCCTTGGGTTCAGAAAACCCTAATAATAGTGGGGGTGTGGAGGGGAGGGCGGCCTTCCCACATGGGGAAGGATCGTGCAGACTCCAGGTCGGTTGGCTGTCTCCGGTCAGCGGCGTGCTTGGTTTAACAGGCTGGCATCCTTGTTGTGTTCTGGGGGCAACAGACTTGGCAAAAAGGGTTAAAAGACATCATTCAATCCATATCTACTAGATGTCAAAAGGCAGGGATTAATTTTTCAATGTTCCATATTAGGAGAAAAAAAAAAAAGAAAAGAAAGGGCTTCTTTGGAGGAAGGTGTGCTAGGCACATCTCACCTGTCCAAAACCCTTTTGCCCATTATACTTAGTTTGGGCTGAGGGAAATAGTTTAGGTTTCCCCCCTCTCAGACCTCTGGTTTCCCCCCTCTCAGACCTCTGGGCCCTTTCTGTCCAAGCCATTAGGATAGAAAAGAGAAACCAGTTTTAAAGTGAAGCCCACAGACCACCCCATTCTTCACCAACCCAGCCATTTAGTTCAGCCAAACCGTTGAGTCTCAGGAGGCAGCGCTGCAGAGAGGATTAAGTGAGGCTTATGCATACAGACAATCACTCAGGTAATGTGATCATAGGCTTACGTCCTTTGAAAACAGAAAACACATGTTAATTTATGTAACATAACCCACAAACAAGTCTCTAAATCTGTAAGACTGTCTTATTGGGAAGACATCCAGTTGCGAGGCACTTGACATTCTACTTGCCTGCAACTTGATTATCTTTGATGATATCACAGACATGGTTTAATTTTTAAGTGAAACCATATTTTAAATGAGAAGAAACTTTTAAGGCGGTTAGTTGCCCTATTTTATAGTCTACTACTGATAATTGTGATTTTCCTTGAATAATGATTTTTCTCCCTACGGTTACCCTCTTTGTCTTTAAAGAGACTACATTAAGTCCGTTTTTAATTTATCCTGTTCATTTGCATAAACATAATAAGAGCAGCAAATGATCACTTATGATCTTTAGTTCTGCTTTGCTGGAACTTACCCAAGGAACATTTAGGGTGACCCTCAGTCTGCTCTTCAGGGCACAGAAGCTGAGCCACATACCTGGCATTCATCCTTGCCTGTACACACATGTCCTTTCCAAGTCTTTCTGGTTTGTTTTGTTATTTAGAGTTTGCTCTAGAGTTTATAATACATATTTAACTTATCACAATATGCCTTCAAATGATATTGTACCACTTAATATATAGTATGAGAATCTTAGAATAGTATGTTCCTATTTCTCCCATCAAGACCTTTATGCTGTCAGTGTCGTATATTTAATATAAATTTACATTATTCTACAAAATTTGCTTGTTTGATTATTCTATGTATTGTTTCTGCTAGTTGTTTCTTATGTTGCCTTCTTTTTTGTATATTTTGTGTGTATTATTGTTTGTTCAATTTTACTGTGTAATCACATTTTTTAAACCACCTAGGTAAATTCTTTGAGCTCATAAGGAGAGTCGATTTCTCCAGAGAGAGGATTTTCACTTACTTATGTCTGCTGCTCTGGAGTACTACCATAATGGGGACATTTTATTCTAAAACTTCAGATTGAGATTTTTTTTCAGACCATCTACATAGTGTGAATTTTTGGTGCAAATTTGTATAAGGGCTTGTTTATGGTTATAAACGTTCAGGAGATTTTGCTTACCATTTTATCTTACAATTATAATTCAAGATGGGTAATTTTCCATGAAATTCCCTGATAGTAGCCGAGTTAGTTTATTTCTAATTTGTACTTGCTTTAAGGGTATAATCTCCAGCACCTCGGTTTTATGATGGAGGTCTCCTATTAAATTCCTTATTTTGAATGGGACAGCCCCAAGCCGTGTCCTATACTCCACAGCTGAAAGGTAAATAGGGAGTATCCATGATTCCTTCTCTGAGTTCCTCTATTTACTTGGTTTTTTGTTTGAGTGCTTCTTAATTTCTCATCTGCTCATTGATTCATATAATAATGTATTTAATAATTTATTTGTATGGCATTTCTAGTTATTTTTAATAGGAAGTATAGACAGGACACCTCATCCATTGCAAAACAATAATGGACACCCTCTAGAGTGACATTTCTGAAACATCAACCAGATCATTTCCCTTTACCCTTAAACATCTTCAATGTCTTCCCATTGCTTTCACAGTCACTTGGAAATGCACCAGCTTGATATCAGAGACTTTCTGGTCTGGCCTCTGCTCATGTCTCTAGTAGTACTGCCTGCACAGTGTTGTCATATCTCCCTGTCTCTTGAGTGTTATCTCTTCTCTCAGTTTAGGCAATGCTTTTCTAGGTAGTGACCCACAACTCAGTCTGGGTATGTGTTCTCATGGTCTGTTCACAAACACTGTAATGTTTTACCCACATTGGCACTGTAAATTACCTGCTTTTTTGCTAGATCAGTCCCTATAGAAACTACAGAATTAATTTTCCAGCATAGACAATAGCCCATAATAGGTATTCAACAAGTAAAAGAATTAACAAACCATTACAGCTATGGTTCAGAGGACTCAGAAGATTTCATAAAGAATGGGGAATTTGAGCCAGAATATTTCATAATACTCGAACTTAGAAAAGATTTAGATAACCTTAATCTGATATTAATTTTCCAAAAGTTCAAAGTCTTAAAATTTTTCACAAGTAATTTCTCACAAGTTTTGAACTTTTTCTGCAGGAGAACCCCAGGTACCTAATGTGAAGAAGCACTGTCTTCACAGACTTGCATCTTCCTAACAAAATTCTGAACAGCACTGGAGGCCCATTGCTGACTTGCTTAGAAAAACAACACAAGACCCATCTCAGTGAGCTGAGAAAATGAAGGAGAAATTTCTGTTGAAGAAGGAGGTAGAATTGGAAAGTAGGAGGAGATTTAGCTTTTTGTTATAAACATGATGATTGATTTGCAGTAGAGTTTACCTGAATATAATCTAGTCAGTAGCGGTAATCTTTACTAATATGAGCTATAGAGAACTGTCGCTACTCTTCCTCCTCCCTTACAGAACTGTCTACCAACTGCATTGTCATCAGAAAAGTCCAATTTGAAATATAAACCCAAGAAATACTAAAATTCCAACTGAGAAAAATATCATATGCAAAAACATTAATTTTCACTGTTATTGTCCCAGCTGTTATACTGTTAATTGATAAATAAATGTATTCATAGCAAAAATATGGGTAATAAAACCTGATGTAATCATCTATTTAAAGATTTTAATTTCTTTTTCTTTTTTACTTTTATTGTTGATACTACAAAGATTTGAATTTCTTCAACCTTAGGAAATTCTTAATTGTAATTATAATTCAGTGGCTGGGGAAAAAATCTTAATTTACAGTACTTTGGTTTGGTGAAGGTAAAATTTTTTAATTTGGTAATTTAGTGGGGATTAGTATATTTTCATGCTATATAGTTGAAGGGTCAAAATTAATTAGGATACATCGTATATTGCTCAATTATTATGCTAACACATTTATCTGGAGGCCACTATAATGCCCCTCAAAATCTCCATAGATTTGATGGCACTTAAAATTTTGTATATTAAAATTTATGGTTTCTATACTGCTATTCACTAAAAACCAAGAGCAAATAAAGAAACCTCAACATCTAAGAAATGAGCATGATAAAATGGTGTGTTGAAAGCTAAATTATGCTGAATCACAGCTTTTCACTCTGCCAATCTCCTTGAGACATCTGACATTTTGACCCCAACAAGTTGTCAAGACTATTTTTAGATGGGGGCTACTTAAAAATGGATTTCTGCATCACAAGTGGCAGCCCAGCCAATACCTCATGCCACCCTTGGTTTTTCAGGGAACACATGTCCCATGGAGGCAAGAATAAGACAACTGTTCCCCAGCACACACAGAGATGCTAGGCTCCCTGTTCCTGGCAAGGTCCACACTCCAGGCTGTCACTGTGGAGACTGTAGCAATAACACTTGACTGCATCTGTGTTGCAAATGGAGTGTCAGTATAAACATTGCTTTTATCTCTTGCTTATCTAGAAAATAAGGTAACTCCCAACATGATGCAGGCAACCAAACATAACTTTTATTAGTTATTTTAGTAAAACCGATCACCTGGTATCCTTGAGCATGCTGCTTAACCTGACTCATAGCTCCCTCATCTGTAAAATTGAAATTGGCCCACCAGAGTTGTAGGAAGCTGTGCACATCACAGTACCCCCTTCTACACAGCATATCTTGAGGACAAGGACTCTAGTAATTCTTGGCAAATCATGAAAACTCATAAATATATAAAATAAATGTTAAATATTCTAGTTATCTTTTGCTGCCTAACAAATTAACCCAAAATTTAGGAGCTTCAAAACAACAAACATTTATTGTCTCACACAGGTACTGAGCATCAGGAATCTGGCAGCAGTTTAGCTGGGTGGTTCTAGCTCAGGGTCTCTCATAAGGTTGTAGTCAACATGTTAGCCAGAGTTTCTGTCATCACAAGGCTCAGCTCGGGCTGGAGAATCCACTTCCAATGTTGCTGGGTGTCAGTTTCTCATTGCCTATTGGCTGGAGGATTCAGTTCCTCTCTGCATGGTGTTCTCCTTAGGACTGCTCATGACATGCCAACTGGCTTCCCTTAGAGTAAGCAAGGGAAAAAGCAAGAGTGTCTAATGTAGAACCCAGTGTCTTTTATGACCTAATGTTATAAGTAACACAGCTTCACTTCTGCCATATGTTATTGTTCACAGAGACCAATATGGTACAATATGGAAGGAGACTGCACTGGGGTAGGAGTACTGGGAGGTGGGGATCATTCGATACCATCTTGGAGGCTCACTACCACTTGAAATGAATGAATAAAAATATCGTTTAGGAAACTTGTATACTCTATCTTGTTTCCATGAGGAGGGTCCCCCTAAATACTCCTGGACTCTTATCCCACCCTTTACTACTTACCTCAGCTGGTAATGAACTGCAGTGGCGGGTGATAGCCACTGGTCCATATTTCTTGATTGGATGGGGTTATTCTATTTAAATTCATGAGTTGAAATACCCTCTCCCCTCCAAACTAGCTCATGGCAGAAATCTTGGTTAAGTGAGTCTTCTTTGCATACCCAAACTTTCCCGCAGATGGACAGTTCCAAGAAGCCACTTGGCCAAGATGTGTGGTCACTCCCTTCAATATATTAATATCATCACTGTAGAGGAGGTAATATTCAATATCTATCCGTCACTCCTCTCCTTGGTTGGTTTTGAACTTGATTAGACAACAAGAATATCTTTTGTCTGCAACTCAGACCCCAGCATACAGGAAGGCCACACCACAATGAGGGAATTTCATCTAATAGCACTGGTTTATTTTATATAATTATAATTGAATAAGATTGGTAATGAGTTTAAGAGTTTTATTTGTTGATTTTCCTCACTGAGAGAGAAGGACATTTTAATATATTAATTAGGTTACTTTTTCCCCCCTAGAAGTTTAAATCCAAATGTTCGATATGGGTGTTTACTCCCTATAGAATGCTAAATCAGAAATTTAGCCAAAGAATTGTAATGCATTCAGTGTTTTAATTACTTGCACTCAAATTGCAATGGAATAGCCATGAAATACTAAAGGACTGCAGTTTTATAAGGTTCAGTCATTTCCATTTTTACATACCACTGGACTCCAGCTGAGGATACTTTGTGATCTGGTTTTTTAGTTCCTGTGAGATAGGAATGTAATTCTCCAATTTTAAGACACATTTCCCTCATATTTTAATGTCTCTGGGATCAAGATGTGAAAAGAAACCTGCCAGTGCTTCCTTTTGTTATTACAGGTACAATGCATTCTAAATTTGGTAGTGTTCTGGAATCAAAGAAATGTAAATGCATGGCACCTGGGCTTATGGAAATCTTCCAGCTTGAACTATGTACATGGAAGTTGTTCAACAACAATGTCTAGTATGCTTTTCCTGGTGGTTTTTGATATGTAATTTGCAGGTATCTCCTGGAAATCTTGATCTGTTTTGATTTCTCGGGAGACTTGGGGAATACAAAAACAACAACAACATGGCTAGATAGATAGGCCATTCTCATTGACCAGAGGAGGGACTTCACCAGAGGTCACATGATATCCTTTGTTCCTAAGCTATCCTAAATTCCTGCTGTGGCTATCTAAGGTGGGAACCCTTCCACTTGTGCCTCTTAGCCCTGGAAATTGACTTTGCTGTGGTTCTTTCTAGGTGAGGTAGGACCAGGAACCCTCAGGGCAGTAGTAGAAGGGAGCTGCTTAGAACATCTAAATGCTAGAAGTACAGCCCGGAGAAAGAGTACTTGACTAGAATGGTGAAATATGTTGTAATGCTGTCTATGAAAAAGGGAAAGCAGCAGTGAGTGCTGTGACCTGTGAGGGGAAAAAAAGGAGAAAAAGTGACCACAAATTGCAGCCCTTAGGAATTAAGTGTATGTTTGTATATGAAAATTGAAGATGATGCAGAACCAAGCAGCTAACATTCTCAACCACACCAAGCATTTCTTTACTACTCCAATACAAGAAAAAGTCAGTAAAGAAAAAGATTCAGGTGGAAGATTTGACTCACCCTATAAGAATGGAATTCATGGCTTACTGTTGCTGTCTAGGAAATATGTTCCCCTCTTTTGAAAATATTTATGTTCAAAAGAATTTTTGTATTGGATTTATCTATAAGCCTAGGCAGAAGTGAAGCTGAGCACAAATTAGAGACAAAGAGTCTGCTATAAGCTATAGTATGACCCATGGCAAGGCAGAGGATCCACTAGTGATAAAACCACACTGCCCAGACCAGGAAAAGGCACAGCCTTGGGCCAAACATTCTCACAGCAATTTACAGAAGCCCAAATTTGGAGGTACAATGTAAGGAGTTACTCTGTGCAGTTTATGTTGTTGCATGTTCTTAGAGGATTCCTTCTATAGTCCCTGTAGATTTATGCTATTATTGGATAATCATAAGCATAAGGAGAAAACCCACTCCATCTTTTGGGGTGTCACCCACCCCTAAGATAAAGGTGAACTCCTAACAGCCATGTTTGTACCACATGACCAGGCTGTCTGGCTATAACTGGCTGGGCCAAGAGTTGACAAGTGTCCAGATGAGCCAATCTGATGCTGCGAATGAGGAGCTAGTTAACCCCGGACTATTTCCTTGAATGATAGAACATAAGGCTGGAAATGGGGTTCTGTGTGTGTCTGCCATAGCCCCCATGGCACAAAAAGAGGAATAAAGATCATTCCCCAAGAGAAGCTTACTCAAAAGACCTGGAAAGAGGGAGAGAACAAAGATACAAAGGGTCCTGATGGATCCTGGTTCCAGTGCTTCCTGAGGCCAGAGACTCAGCTACATGGCCTACCTCTGGACTCAGGTTAAATGACCTTCAGTCGTACAATGGATGTAGTTCCTTCTATTTACTCACGCTAGTTTGTACTTGTTTATATCACTTGACACTAAGAGTCTTAACAAAAATAAGCCCATATATTTAATATAACTTAATAGGCCTCAGCTCCCTCATTTCTGTGAACCATATGGTTTCTTGCCTCTCTTCCCCTGTCCAGAGCAAACCAGAGGGATTAATAGGAGACATGGTGGGTTTTGTAGTAAAGAAAATATTTAATATAAAAGAAACCAATTTTGACCTCTTTTTTCCCTGCTAGTTATATTCTCAGCTTTAGGTCAGTGACTTACACATGGTAGGTACTACTAAATATTTGTTCAACTGAATATAAGTATACTGATTGAATTTAATGTTTCAAACTAATGTCCAATACTAAGCATCATAATTCATGGGGTATTGTTAGAGGTATTCCCAATGAATGAAAAATGAGAAAACCCTAGATGTTTTTACTGTTATTATTTAATTCTGTCCTAGAGATACTAACTACTACACTAAGGGGAGAAAAAAGATGAAATAAAGTGCTATATAAAGTTCTGGGAAGACAGAATATACTTTTTCCTATTCTTTCAGCAAATAACAACTAAAAATCCTTGAATATAAGAATAAAAAGTGGAGAGAAAAAAGTGGACTGGCTAGGGACCCTGGGGATGACTACCATGTCATCTCCAAGGAACAATATGGTATAAGTTCTCTGGACTTTCTTTTTTGCCTTAAATATTCAAGACTTGTAGCTAAAGAAGCTGCATCCTAGAAACACTGAACTTCACAAATAAAGAAAAAAGGCCCCAATAAAACTCTTCTCATTCTAGCCAAGGGATCAGGAAATAAACTAGCAGACAGAAGACATAAAATTCTTAGACAACAACTGTTCTACTCTTGCCAAATGTTACAGAAAAAACGGTGGTCTCACCTACTATCAAAGGTTGAGGGGAGAGTCTAGACTTCCACCATCAGAGGCTGCAATGAGGTGCCACAAATTTCCTATCAGGGTGGTGTCACAAAAGGCTGAATAAGGGGCTGAGATTTCCACCCTCATCCTGTAGTAACAAGGCACTCTTCATTCTCTCCACATGGGTGGTGTTAGAGACCTAAAGAAGAGGCAGAACTACCCTAGCTGGTACAGTTCAGTGAATTGAGTGCTGGCCTGTGAACCAGAAGGTCACCACTTTGATTTCTAGTCAGGGCGCATGCCTGGGTTGCAGGTCAGGTCCCCAGTTGGGGATGTGCAAGAAGCAACAGAGCACATCTCTTATGCATGGAAGTTTCTCTCCCTCTCTTTCTTCCTCCCTTCCCCTCACTCTAAAAATAAATAAAGCCTTAAAAAAAAAAGAAGAAGAAGAATCAGAACTCTCACCCTGCACAGTGGTAATGAAGCTACCCCACCACTTACCCTGTGGAGATTAATAATAAAATACTCTTATCACTCCCAGACAGGTCTGTGTCAACAGAGGCCTAGTGGAGCCAGAATACCCACCCCCAACCAGTGTTAATGAGGAGCCTCTCTCCTCCCACCAGTCAGTAGAGGCCAAGTCTGAATCTGAACTTCTACCACTATCTGGCACTGATGAGACAGTATCTTCTTTCCATTGCTTGAGGAGTGTCACAAGAAATTAGCTAAAACAAAAGGTTTAAATAAGATCCAGGTTCTCAAAATACTCAAATTTCCAAGTTTCAATTAAAATATCACTAATCAGGGAAGCTCCAAGATGGCAGAGGAATAAGTGGAAGCTACACTAACCTCCTCCCAGGACCAATCGGAATCACCACTTACTTGTGGAGAAATCATCTGGAATAACCAACTGAACACTAGCTGGAGAGAAGCCTTATAATCACAGACAGACAGAAAAGGCCACTTCATCACAAAGTGACTGGTAGGAAGTGCAGAGATGAGAAAGGGCTGGCTGGGCTCCCACGGGTGGCAGCTGAAGGGACTGAGAAACAGCTCAGCAGCCAGGGGTCACCCCTTAGAAGGGCACGGTCTAAACCCCCAGCAGGGCTTCCCAGCCTACAGCAACAGCAGAAAGTAAAACAACATCCAACTTTAAAAAGTGAAAAGCTGCAGGGTTGTTTTTTGTTTGTTTGTTTGTTTTGTTTTGTTTTCTTTGCTGGCCTGAAGGAAACAGCTGGAGACTAAGAGCTCTTAAAGAAATCACATATGAAAATATATTAGCACCCACTTACCCTGGGCTCCAGCAGAGGGAGGACAGAGAGGACTAGAGATGCTTAAGGAGAGTTTGGGGAGCTGGCCTTGAGGACAGAACTGAGGGAGCAGCCAACCAGGTCCCAGTGCTGACTCATTTCCCATACTGTAGGCAGACCACTCCCCTCCAAGTGACATCAGCCTGAGGGGAAGCAAAAGCCCCATCTGCAGGAATTAATCTGCCCCAACCTCAGTGCTTAAGCCTGATGGCTCATTACAGATTCAATAGATTACAACTGAAGGAGACAGACAAAGGCAGTAGATCTCTGGTAGTCTCCAACAGGCTGCCTAGACCCAGACTGGGACACAATCTGATGCCACCGGGGGCAGTTCCAGAAAATGCAGATCAATCTAAGAAGCAGAAGTAAACAAGACAAAGAAACAACTCCCCATTGAAAGGAAAGGAGGAATCCCCAGAAAGAGTGCAAAATGAAATAGAGGGAAGCAAACTCTCAGATATTGAATTTAAAACATGGATTATAGGAAAGCTCAATGAGCTCAGTGATCTCAAAGAAAACTAAAAAGAACTCCAGGTAAACCAAAAGGAACTTACTGAGAATTACACAAGCATTTAATAAGGACATAGAAGTTATCAATAAGAGCCATCAGAAAATTAAGAATACAGATCTGGAAGATGGTGGAGGAATGAGAGGAGGCTGCGGTTTCAGGCTCCCGAAACCCGTCTGCAGTTTGGGCTAATTGCAGACAGAACATCTCAGTGAGCAGCTGGACACTGGCAGGAGTTGAGCCTTGGCACTGCTGGATTGGAGAAAAACCATCTAGGAACAACCTGTTTAGTGAGGATAGTGGAGGAAAAGGGGACGAAATGGGATTCCTGACTGGGGTGGCTACCCGAGCTGCGGCTGGAAGTACACAAAGGCTTTTTGGTGACCACAGGCTGCCCCGAAGAGGAGTCGGGAGGAGAGCGGATCTCTGCCCGCTGGCAGAGACGGGACTCGACCAAGTGGCATTAGCGCTGAAGGACAGGAGACAGCGTGCTGCCGGGAAAGTGAGAACATAATTCTCCTTCATATTTTTCACTAGTGGACTGCGGAGAGGGGTGGAAAGTTTGGGGGTGGTAGGCCATTCTTGAGGAGTGCAGGCGCAGAGGCACACTCATCCACTCCCCAAACCTGCCCTTCGGTCGTGGGGCTGTGCATAGGGAAGTGCCCTCATTCACTGGCCCAGGTGCATGGGACAGTGAGTCCAGGTGCCCCTTGGACACACCCCTACGGACATAAGATCAGTGCCCCAACGCGCACAGGGAGGGCCCACTGAACACACAGAGGACCGGGCGCAGATACCCCTAGCCAGCTCCAATGGGCGCCAGGCCCCAGGCCGGAAAGCAGACCACTAGCTCAGGTTCTGCTCGTGCCCGCCCAGATGGGTGAGGGAAGGCGGGTAGCTGCAGCACGGGAACAGCGGGCGGCAGCGACTAACAGACGCTCACTTCCACTGTGCACAAGTGTCCAGGGCCCCACCCTAAGAGGAGAGAGATCAACTCCCGGAGCTCGGCTCAGCAGGACTAAGGGCAAGGGCGCGTGAGCGTGAAAACACCTCGGCCCAGGCATGCAGGGGCACGCGCGCAAGAACGAAAACACCTCGGCCCGGTTACAATAGGCATCAATCGCGGGACAAGCTCTTGGGCCGCACCGGGCATGCAGGGGCGCGTGCACAAGGACACTTCAGCTGGCTACAGCTGGCGGCAAGGGAGCGCACCGTGCCGGCCACTGCAGGCGCATACCATTGCTGCAAGGAACAAGAACCTCTGAACTGCCACATTAGACCAGCTGGGGAACGCAGAAAAAGAAGACGACACACCAAGGTTGAACTGAGTAAAAACAATCTTTTTTTTTCTTTTCTTTTTCTTTTTTCCCTTCCTTAAAAAAAAGGGGAAAGGAAGGAGAGGAGAGGAGGGGAGGAAGAAGAAGGGAAGAAGGAGGGAAAAAAACAAACAAACCACTATATCTCTAATGTGTTCTATATAATCTTTACTATTCATCCTTCCTTTTTAATCGTTGTTTATTTGTTTGTGTGTCTAGTTTAGCCCTCCTTTTATTCTAAATAAATAGAATATAATTACTATGTAAATCCAATACAATACAATCCTACTTTCTTACTACATTCTGCATTCTTCCATCCTTTTCTTCTATTTTTATTAATATTTCGGCAGCCGTCCGTCTCGAGAGACGATGGTGTAGCTTCTTAAGAGTCTATCTGCACCGCCGAGAATGGCTGTGCAGTCCGACTCAGGAGTGACACGGTATCTGTCTCCTCCCGTGTTGAATCGACATCTTGCGATGACGCTGGAGTGTCCTCTCCAGTGAAGCTGAAGCTACAGAGCCTGGGCAGGGTGATATGGAGGGTCTGCTGTTGCCCATGCAGCAGACCCCCCCTCTCTTCGCAGCTGAAGGATCCAAGGGAAAGACAGTCAATACAGCTTGGCTTCAGGTGCGCCGCAGGAGTTGCCGGTGTTGACTACAACGTCAAACCGCCTTAGGGACTCCGGCTCCGGATTTTCTGTCGGGGTTTACTCCCTTAGCCTTTCCCCTGAAGAGGTATGCCGCAAGGCAGCGGAGGTTTTTTGGAATCAGAGTTTTCCTTCTCTGATGTGCCCTGACTGGAAGATCGAACCAGCGACACTTAGCTCGCAGGCCGACGCTCAATCCACTGAGCCAAACCAGCCAGGATTTTTATTAACATATAATGTAAATATTACCTACTACCTTGCATAGTCTCAACTATTATTAATCTATCATCCCCTCTATCAAAAATCTTATTTTTCTTCCCTAAAAGCAACTCTTATCTATTTTTCTTATAGTATAAAAGCTCTAATCTCTTTATATTTAGATTAATACTGGCTGGTTGGCTGATGATAGTGGGATAGAGGGTAGGGGATATTTTTGAGGGTGTGGGTCTCCTGCCTGGGCTGTGTGTTTGTTTTTAACAGCATCTCCACAAAAGAACTCAAGACAAAGTGGATAGAGTGACTCTCAATCGACTAGCCTGAAGGAAGATCCTACCAAAGAACATTTGAAATATAACCAAACAGCATAAACAAATGACATAAAGGGTAAACCAAACACATCAGGCTCAGGAGATCAAAGAGACTGCACCACTGAAACACCCAGATCTCCTATAAAGAATCTCACACCACAAAGGTGGGAAGTCAAAGCAGACCACCCCCCCAAAAATAAAAACAAACAAGAAGAATCCAACATGGTAAGACGCAAAAATAACCCCTCAATGAAAAGAAAAGAGGAATCCTCAGAAAGAGAGGTAGATGAAATAGACATAGCCCAAATGTCAGACATAGAATTCAAAACAATGGTGGTAAAGAAGCTCAATATACTCGACATCCTTAAAATCAACTATGACAACCTCCAAGGAAGTTACCAGCAGCTCCAAGAAAATTACACGGAACTTGCAGAGAACTACATCAGCATTAAAAAAGACATAGAAACTATTAACAAGAACCAGGAAGAAATGAAGAATTCAATCTCTGAACTGAAAAACACCGTAGAATCAGTCAAAAGCAGACTAAATGAAGCAGAGGATCAGATTAGTGAGTTAGAAGATAATGTAGAGGAAAAACTCCCAGACAATACAGCAAAATGAAAAAAGATTGAAAAAATATGAACAAGATGTAAGGGAAATACAGGATAGCATGAGAAGCAATAATATCAGGATCATCGGAATTAGAGAGGGAGAAGAAAAGCAGCATGGAATTGAAAAACTGATAGGAGAAATAGTGACAGAAAATTTTCTGAACTTGATGAGAGAAAAAGTTATACAAGTTCAGGAAGCACAGAGAGTTCCAATGAAGAGGAACCCAAAAAAACCCACTCCAAGGCACATCATAATTAAAATGGCAACATTTCAAGACAAAGAGAGAATCCTAAAAGCAGCAAGAGAAAAACTGCAAATAACAGACAAGAGAGCTCTGATAAGGCTATCAACTGATTTCTCAACAGAAACATTACAAGCCAGAAGGGAATGGTCAAAAATATTTCAAGCAATGCAAAACAAAGGCTTACAACCAAGAATACTCTACCCAGCAAGGCTCTCATTCAAAATAGAAGGTGAAATAAGGAGTTTCTCAGACAAAGGAAGACTGAAAGAATACATCTCCACCAAAAACCAGCATTGCAAGAGATGCTAAAGGGAGTGTTCTAAGAAAAAAGAAGAAAAAAAAAAAAGAGAGGAGAGGAACAGAGATACAAAGGGAAATGAATAAATACACGTCAATAACCTTAAATGTAAATGGATTAAATGCTCCCATTAAAAGACATAGGGTAACGGAATGGATAAAAAAACAGGACCCACATATTTGCTGTCTACAAGAAACAGACCTCAAAACAAAAGATTTACACAGGCCGAAAGTAAAGGGATATAAAAAAATATTTCAAGCAAATGGACCGGAAAAAAAAGCCAGGGTAGCAGTCCTCATATCAGACAAAATGGATTTCAAAGCAAGGGCAATAAAAAGAGACAAAGAAGGACATTTCATAATACTTAAAGGAACAATCCATCAAGAAGATATAACATTGATAAACATATATGCACCCAACATAGGAGCACCCAAATAAATAAAGCAAATACTAGAAGACCACAAAAAGGATATCAACAACAACACATTCATAGTAGGGGACTTCAACCCTCCATTATCAACAATAGACAGATCATCAAAGCAAAGAAACAGGAAGGATATACAGGCATTGAACAACACACTAAACCACATGGACTTAACTGATATATATAGAACTTTCCACCCCAAAGGAGCAGAAAATACATTCTTTTCAAATGCACATGGGACATTTTCAAAGATAGACCACATGATAGGACACAGAACAAGCCTCAACAAATTCAAGAAAACTGAAATTATATCAAGCATCTTTTCAGACCACAATGCCTTGAAACTAGAAATCAACCTCAGAGAAAAAAATAAAAGACACCCAAACTCATGGAGATTGAATAACATGCTATTAAATAATGAATGGGTTAACAATGACATCAAAGAAGAAATCAAGAAATTTCTAGAAACTAATGGTAATGAGCACACAACAGCCCAAAACCTGTGGGACACAGCAAAAGCAGTCCTGAGAGGGAAGTTCATAGCAATACAGGCATATCTAAAAAGGATAGAAGAATCTCAAATAAAAAACCTAACCATAAAGCTACAAGAACTAGAACAACAACAACAAACAAAGCCTAGGGCAAGAAGAAGGATGGAAATCATCAAGCTCAGAGCAGAATTAAATGACATAGAGACTAAACAAACAATCCAAAAGTTCAACAAAACTAGGAGCTGGTTCTTCAAAAAAATAAGCAAAATCGACAAGCCTCTAGCCAGTTTAATCAAGAAAAAAAGAGAGAAGACACAAATAAACAAAATCAGGAATGAAAGAGGAGAAATCACGATTGATACCACAGAAATACAAATGATAGTTAGAAATTACTACAGACAACTGTATGGCAAGAAATTTAACAATCTAGAAGAAATAGACAAATTTCTAGAAACATACAACCTTCCAAAACAGAATCAAGAAGAAGTGGAAAGTCTCAACAGACCAATAACAAAGAAGGAAATTGAAACAGTAATAAAAAATATCCTGGCACACAAAAGCCCTGGACTGGATGGCTTCACAGGCGAATTCTACAAAACATTCAGGGAAGAACTAACTCCTACCCTCCTCAAACTATTCCGAAAAATCCAAGAAGAGGGGAAAATCCCAAACTCTTTCTATGAAGCCAGTATTATCCTAATCCCCAAACCAGGTCAAGACACAACAAAGAAAGAAAACTACAGGCCAATATCACTGATGAACATAGATGCTAAAATCCTCAATAAAATATTGGCAAACAGGATCCAGCAATACATCAAAAAGATCATACATCACGATCAAGTGGGCTTCATCCCAGGGATGCAAGGATGGTTTAATATTCACAAATCAATAAATATAATACATCACCTAAACAAAATGAAAGACAAAAATTACATGATCATATCAATAGATGCAGAAAAAGCATTTGATAAAGTACAACACCCATTTATGATGAAAACACTCAGCAAAATGGGAATAGAGGGAGCATACCTTAACATAATTAAGGCTATATATGAGAAGCCTGAGGCCAACATCATACTCAAAGGACAAAAACTAAAAGCATTCCCCCTGAATTCAGGAACTAGACAAGGTTGTCCACTCTCTCCACTCCTATTCAACATAGTGTTGGAAGTCCTAGCCACAGCAATCAGACAAGAAAAAGAAATAAATGGCATCCAAATTGGGAAAGAAAAAGTAAAACTATCATTATATGCAGATGACATGATAGTATACCTAGAAAATCCTATAAACTCCACTAAAAGACTACTCGATATAATAAGAGAATTTGGCAAAATCGCAGGGTACAAAATAAATATACAGAAATCTAAGGCATTTCTGTACACCAACAATAAAATAGCAGAGACTGAGACAAAAAAGAAAATACCATTTACTATAGCAACAAGAAAAATAAAGTACCTAGGAGTAAACTTAACCAAAGACATAAAAGACCTGTACTCTGAAAATTACATAACATTGAAGAAAGAAATTAAGGAAGATACAAATAAATGGAAGCAAATAACATGTTCTTGGATGGGAAGAATCAACGTCATCAAAATGGCCATACTACCCAAAGCAATTTACAGATTCAATGCAATCCCTATTAAAATACCAATGACATATTTCACACACCTAGAACAAATACTCCATAAATTCACATGGAACCAAAAAAGATCCCAAATAGCAAAAGCAATCTTGAGACAGAAGAACACAGAAGGAGGAATCACAACACCAGATATCAAACAATACTACAAAGCCACTGTGCTCAAAACAGTCTGGTACTGGCATAAGAACAGACATATAGATCAGTGGAACAGAATAGAGAGTTCAGAAATAAACCCAGGCCTCTATGGTCAAATAATATTTGATAAAGGAGGAAGGAACATAAAATGGAGTAAGAAGAGCCTCTTTAACAAATGGTGCTGGGAGAACTGGATAGGGACTTGCAAAAAAAATGAAACTAGACCACCAACTTACACCACACACAAGAATAAACTCAAGATGGATCAAAAACTTAAATGTAAGTCATGACACCATTAAAGTCCTGGAGGAAAACATAGGCAGGAAAATTTCAGATGTCCCACGTAACAATATTTTCACCGATATATCTCCTAAGGCAAAGGAAATAAGGGAAAGAATAAAGAAATAGGACTACATCAAACTAAAGAGTTTCTGCTCAGCAAAAGAAAATATCTGCAAGATGAAAAGGGAACCAACTGTATGGGAAAACATATTTTCCAATGATACCTCAGACAAGGGATTGATCTCTAAAATATATAAAGAACTCATATGACTCAACACCAAGAAGACAGACAACTCAATTAAAAAATAGGCAAAGACCTGAACAAGCACTTCTCCAAGGATGACATACAGAGTGTCCATAGGCATATGAAGAATGTTCAACATCACTAGCCATCAGAGAGATGCAAATAAAAACCACAATGAGATACCATCTCACACCGGTCAGAACGGCCATCAACAACAAATCAACAAACAACCTGTGCTGGCGAGGATGTGGAGAAACGGGAACCCTGGTGCATTGCTGGTGGGAATGCAGACTGGTGCAGCCACTATGGAAAACAGTATGGAATTTCCTCAGAAAACTAAAAATGGAACTGTCTTATGGTCCAGCAATTCTATTTCTAGGATTATACCCAAAGAATCCTGAAACACCAATTCAAAAGGACCAATGCACACCTATGTTCCTTGAAGCATTATTTACAATAGCCACCTGCTGAAACAGCCTAAGTGCCCATCTGTAGGTGAGTGGATCAAAAAACTGTGGTACATTTACACAATGGAGTACTATGTAGCAGAAAGAAAGAAGGAACTTCTACCATTTGCAACAACATGGGTGGGACTAGAGAGAATTATGCTTAGCAAAATAAGCCAGGCAACAAAAGACAAATACCATATGCTATCACCTAATACAAGAAACTAATGAACAACACAAACAAACTAGCAAAACTGAACCAGAGGTATGTAAACAAGGAGCAGACTGAAAGTGACCAGGGGGGATGGGGGTAGTGAGAAGAGGGAAAGAAGAGAAAGGGTCTAGTCAAGGAACTAGTATAAATGACCCTTGAACATGGACAATGGGGTGGGGATTGACTGTGGGAGAAAGGGTGGGTAGGGTGGGGGAAGCAATGGGGCAAATAGTGGGACATCTGTAATAGAAAAACAATTTAAAAAACAATAAAAAATCACTAATCATACTAAGAACCAAGAAAATCTCATCTTGAATAAAAGACAATTTATAGACACCAATAGCAAGATAACAAAGGTGCTATGTAGGGGACTGTTCTGTGTGGTTTTGAGAATTGTAGCCCAAACCATGACCCAGAACCCTAGGCGCCTAAGACTCAGTTGGAATACCGAGAAAGGTTATGATGCAGGCATGACTCAAAGGCCACTCAGGATGTTTTAATGGGAATTTGATTTGAAGAATGCATATTATGCTTTAGAGCTTGCTCTGCTTTTCTTATCTCTTATTTAACTATAAACAATGTGTAGCTGAAAATCTGTAAAGCCTTACACCTGATGTCAGTGTGGCACCAGGATGTTGAACAGACCCTGACACAGAGTAATCACTGTGTTCTTTACATTGATATCTGTAATCAGTGACTATCAACTGTAACCCAAGCATCTAAAGCTAACTGATGATTTGTAAGTCTTGGCATTGGATCTTCCAAATCCCCTCCTCAATAAAAGGAACGGGGAGAAAGCATTCAACTGCACTTCTCCACTAGAGAGATTTGCCCCCTTTCCTCCCTCCAGACAAAATACGGTATCCTGGGAAAATTTGTTCTCTCATCCATGATCCTGAAACCTCTGTGGGACAGGGAGTTTCCCATTGAACCAGGGCATTGGAGGCAGCCAGCCCTAGTGCTAGAATTATCTGACAAAATTTTCAAAGTAGTCATTATAAAATGTTTTAACAAGTAATTGTGAAAAACTCAAAACAAATAAATAAAATAGAAAAATCCCTTCTTTTAAAAAAAATCTCAGCAAATAATAGAAGATACAAAGAAGAAGCAAATGGAAAATTCAAAACTCAAAAGTACAATAAATGAAATAGGCCCAACATGGAGGAGGTAGTGGAAGAAGGGCAGAAGAAAGCATCCGTATAGTTGAAGTTAGAACAATGGAAATTATCTAATCTGACAAAAAAGAGAAGACAGACTTTTATAAAAAATAAACCTGGTACAATAACAAAAGATTTAACACTCATGCCATCAGAATTTCAGAGGCAGATGAGAATGAGGGCAGGGCCAAAAAGTATTCAAGATATAATGGTTAAAAATTCTCCAAACTTGGGAAAGACATAAAGCCATAGATTGAAGAAACTTAGACAATTCCAAATTGAATAAACCCAAAGAAATCCACATCAAGTGACATCATAGTCAGACTTCTTAAGGCTAAAGTCAAAGAATATATCTCCACAGGAATGGGGGAAAAAAATTTTTACTATTAAGTAAAAAGCAATTTGAATAATGGCAGATTTCTCATCTCAGTTGGTTGAAGCATCATTTCATAACCAAAGGGTTGAGGGTTTGATTCCCTGTTAGGGCACATGCCTAGGTTGTGGGTTTGATCCGTGGTCTGGGCACAGTCTGGACACTTACAATCCCTGGTCCAGTCACCAACTCCTGGTTCAAGTACATACTAGAGGCAACCAAGAGATGTTTCTCTCTCACATCAGTGTTTCTCTCTCTCCCTTCCCCTCTCTCTCAAAGCAATGAAAAAATGTCCTGCCCTGGCTGGTGTGGCTCCGTGGATTGAGCACTGACCTGCGAACCAAAGCATTGCTGGTTTGATTTCCAGTCAGGGCACATGCCTGGGTTGCGGGCCAAGTCTCCGGTTGCGGGTGCACTAGAGGCAACCATGCATTGATGAGTCTTTCCCTCTCTTTGTCCCTCCCTTCCTATCTCTCTAAAAGATAAATAATAAATAATAAATAAAGAAAAGAAAAAATATCCTTGGGTGAGGATTAAAAAAAGAAAAATATGGTTAAATACAATACATTTGCCTTCACCTGTTATGTTTTCTAAATTCTGTTGGACAGTTAGGGAAGTTATAATACTTTATAATGTAGTTCTAAATACATGTACAGGAAATACTTAAGATAATTATAAATGGGGGAGAATAAGGGACATAAAGGGAAGTAAGGTCACTAAACTTCACTTGAACTGGTAAAAACATCAACACCAGTAGATTGTGATAAGTTCTGTCTATATTATTTAATACCTGGAGCACCCACTGAGGAAGCTATACAAAGGAACACAGTGAAAAAATACAGATAAATTAAAGTGGAATACCAAAAAAAATCCATAGGAAGGCAGGAACATAGAATGGCCTAAATTCACCAATTAAAAGACAGAGGTTGGCAAAATGAATTGAAAAACATGACCCAATACATATATTCTTAGAAAGTTACTCAAATACAATGATTGTCTTAGTCCATTTGGGCTGCTACAACAAAATACAATAAACTAGGTGGCTATAAACAACAAACATATATCTCTTATAGTTCTGGAAGTTGGAAAACCCAAGATCAAGACACCACAGATTTGGTGCCTGATGAGAGTCTACTTCTTGGTTCATAGGTAGTTGTCTTTTCACTGTCTTCATTTGGCAGAATGGGCAAGGGCTCTCTCTTGGATCTCTTTTACAAGGGCACTAATCTCATTCATGATGCAGAATCCTCATGACCTAATCACCTCCCAAAGGCCCCACCTCCAAATATTAACACATTGGAAATGAATTTTGAAGGGAGACATTCAGTCTATAGCAATAATACAGGAGGTTGAAATTAAAAATATGGGAAAAGATGTATGTGCAAACATTACTCAAAATAAAACAGGAGTAGATATACTAATAGCAGATAAGTAGACTTCAGAGTAAAGAAAATTACCAGAGACAGAAAGGTTCATTACATAATGATAGAAGGGTCAATCCACCTAAAAGACATAGCAATCCTGAGTGTAAATGCACCAAACAAGAGAGCTACAAAATATGGAAAGCAAAAACTGATAGCAATGGCAGGAAAATAGCCAAATTTACAATTATAGTTGGAGACTTCAACATCTCCCTCTCAAAAATTGATAGGAAAACTAGACAGAAAATCAGGATGTAGGCAACACTGTCATGAACCAACAGAATCTAATCAACACTTATAGAATATTCTACCCAACAAGAAAATACAAAATCTTTTCAAGTGTCCATGAAATACATACCAATATTGACCATATCCTGGACCATGAAACAAACTTTAACAAATCAAAATGAATTGAAATAATACAGGGAGTTTTTCTGACAACAATGGGATCAAACTGATACAGAGAGATCTAATTAAGGTCACTGGGGAGAAGTAGGAAGGGCCATAAGAGGAGTTCACCAAGGCAACGGTAAACAGTCTAGAATAGAATTGGCTGAGAAGCCAAATGCCTCTAGAGCCAATGGAAATAAAAAGAGGGCTGGTTCTTTGGCTCACAAGCTTTTCAGGCTCCTGAGCTGGCTCTCTCTCGTGCTCTTCTTACTCAAAAATGACTGGATGATCACACTACAGCTGTCTGAATTTTCCAACGGATGGTATTTTGGATGGAAAGGAAATCTGCACACAGCCTAGGATTGAGCTGGCCTGGGAGAGGGTGGCAGATTTATTCTTTGAGTGTTCTAGAGGGAACAGACTCTGAGGCAGAAGCCTGCCATTCTTCCAAAAAATTGTGTAGCTCTTGTATATTACGTTGTTTTAGTTTGTAGACTAACTCTACAGAAATTAACAGGGGAAATGATAGGAGAACTCAAGTGTTAGAGTTTAGCTTTAATAGGCTTCAGTAATTAAAGCTGTGACTTGATAGGCTTAAGTAACAGCTTTTGAATAAAGACTGTTTTCCTTTATCACCAAATCTTTGCCTCTGGAATTTTGCCTAGAGGGTGGCAGCGGTCAGCATGTCCCCAACTTGCTGTTCAGTAACAAAACAGGAAATCAGTAATAGGAATCTCTCCAAACACTTGGAAGTAAAGAACAAACTTCTACATATTCCACGAATCAAAGAATTCCAAAATAAATCAGATTCAACTAAAACAGAACTGTTAGAACCCATAGCAACATTTTGGAAAGTGGCTAGTTACAAAATAAATACAAAAAAGCAAGAGTGATATCTGATTAACATATGATGGTAAAACAATCCAATTCACAGTAATAATAAACATAAAATATCTAGGAATATACTCAACAGGAAATGTGCTCAAATTGATATGAGAAAACCACAAAACTTCACTGAGGCCTAAACATTGTAGACATAGACAAGCTTATTCTAAAGTGTATATGAAAAGGTAAAGGAACTAAATTAGCTAAAACAATTCAACAAAGAATAAAATGAGAGACCTCAGTTTACCCAGTTTTAAGACATATAGTTACAGCAATCAAGACTGTATGGTATTTTCTGTATTTTTTTAAGTATATTTTATTGATCACGCTGTTACAGTTGTCCCAATTTTTTTCCCTTTGCTCCCCTCCGCCCAGTACCCCACTTCCCTCCAGCAATCCCACCCTCCCTTAGTTCATGTTCATGGGTCATGCATATACATTCTTTGGCTTCACTCTTTCCAATATTATTCTTAACTTGCCCCTGTCTATTTTGTACCTACCAATTATGCTTCTTAATCCCTGCAACATTTCTCCATTTCTCCCCTTTCCCCATCCCAGCTGCTAACCCTCCAAATGATCCCCATACCAATGATTCTGTTCCTATTCTGGTTTGCTTAGTTGAATTTTGTTCTTATTTTTTAGATTCAGTTGTTAATAGTTGTGAGCTTGTTGTCATTTTAGTGTTCATAGTTTTGATCTTCTTTTCCTTAAATAAGTCCCTTTAACATTTCATATAATAATGGCTTGGTGATGATGAACTCCTTTAACTTTACCTTGTCTGGGAAGCACTTCATCTGCCCTTCCATTCTAAATGATAGCTTTGTTGGATAGAGTGATCTTGGTTGTAGGTCCTCATTTTTCATCATATTGAATACTTTTTGTCAGTCTTTTCTTGATTGCACAGTTTCTTTGGAGAAATCAGCTGATAGTCTTATAGGCACCCCTTTGTAGGTAACTCTCTGCTTTTCTCTTGCTGCTTTTAACATTCTCCCTTTATCTTTAACTTTTGGCATTTTAATTATGATGTGTCTTGGTGTGATTCTCTTTGACTCTAGCTTGTTCAGGACTCTCTGTGCTTCCCGGACTTGTATGTATATTGCCTTTGCCAAATTTGAGATATTTCCCTTCATTATTTTTTCACATAAGCTTTCAATTTCTTGCTCTTTCTCTCCTCCTTCTGGGACGCCTATTATTTGGATGTTGACATGTTTAAAGTTATCCCAGAGGTTCCTAAGTCTCTCCTCATTTCTTTCAATTCTTGTTTCCTCATTCTGTACTGGTTGACTGTTTGTTTCTTCCTTATGTTCCAAATTATTGATTTGAACCAAGATTTCCTTTCCTTCACCATTGGTTTTGTGTGGATTTTCCTTTGTTTCATTTAGCATAAACTTCTTTTCTTCCCTTATGCATTTGCTGTACTCAAGCATATCTGTCAAGCCTGTGAGCATCTTTATCACCAGTGTTTTGAACTCTGCATCTGTTAGGTTGCCTACCTCCTCATTGCTTAGTTCTCCCACTGGAACCTTGATCTGTTCCCTCTTTTGGGCCATAATTCTCTGTCTCCTCATCTTGACAGGCTCCTGTATTTTTTGTCTCTGTGTCTTAGGAGCTGTCACACCTGTTACATTGTAATGGGTGGAACTTTAGGTATTCATCAGTATGGGTGATCCGTTTCTCCATATTGTGACGCTGTATGTGGGGGCGGGGTCTGAGAGGAAACATCTTGGCCATAAGTCCTCTTAATTATTGAAACTATATGATACATGTTGATATCTGGTATGCTAAGTCTCTTACTCTTCTTTTACAAAATGTGTTTGGTTGAATTCCATAGGGATTTCCCAGTTGAATTCCATAAGGACTTTATTGGAATTGTTTTTATATTTGTAGATTTATCTGAGGATTAATGGATTTCTTCCAAGCCACTTGTTCAAGAATACAGAAAGTGACTTCCAGCCAAGATGGAGGCCTAGACAGACACACTGCATCTCCCTCCACAACTAAGAAGAAATATAACTACCTCAAAACTAGAAGCAACCAGAAGTTCCAGAAATTTGAGCTGCATAGTAGCCTAACAAACAAAGAGAGAAAGAAGAAATACTCATCCAGAAAATAGAAGGTGTGGAACCAGAGCACAGAGGACACAGTGTGGTGGTGGCAGCGGTGGCAGAGGCAGGCCAGCGGAAAGCACAGTCACGCACTGTATAAAGTCAGGAGGGACACCTGGGAGCATTCCCAGCCCCAGACCAGACTGCACAGCTCATGGTTCCAGCACCAGGGAAAATCAAGCCTCATTGCTTCCAACTGTGCAAACCAGTGGGGATTGGAATGGAGGAAGAAACAGCCGATCTCTCAACTGAGTCTGCTTGTTTAATGGGCCCTGTGGTCCTAGAACATCCACAGACCCACCCACTCTGGGAATGACAGCCAGGGCAACAACTAGAGAGGCACCAGTCCCATACAAAGTGGGAGAACTGCCTGGAAAAGGGGCGAGTGCTGAGCAAGTGGCATCGTTCCCTCTCAGACCCCTCCCCCACATACAGTGCCACAAAGTGGTGAAACAGGTCGCCCTCTGCTGATGAGTAAACCTAAGGCTCTGCCCTTTACAATGTAACAGGAGCTAAAGCTCTACCTAAGACACAGAGGGAAACAAACACAGGAGTCTGTCAAGATGAGGAGACAGAGAATTATGGCCCAAAAGAGGGAACAGATCAAGATTCCAGTGGGAAAACTAAGCAATGAGGAGATAGCCAACCTAACAAACAAGAAGACAGCCAACCTAACAGACACAGAGTTTAAAACACTGGTGATAAAGATGCTCACAGGCTTGACAGATATGCTTAAGTACAGCAAACACATAAAGGAAGAAGTGAAGGCTATGCCAAATGAAACGAAGAAAAATCCACACAAAACCAATGGTGAAGGAAAGGAAACCGGGGTTCAAATCAAGAATTTGGAACATATGAAGAAAAACAACAGTCAACCAGTACAGAATGAGGAAACAAGAATTGAAAGAAATGAGGAGAGACTTAGGAACCTCTGGGACAACTTTAAACATGCCAACATCTAAACCATAGGGGTACCAAAAGGAGAAGAGAAAGAGCAAGAAATTGAGAACTTATGTGAGAAAATAATGAAGGAAAACTCCCCATATTTAGCAAAGGCAATAGACATACAAGGCCAGGAAACACAGAGAGTCCCAAACAAGCTAGACCCATGAAGGACCACAGCAAGACACATCATAATTAAAATGCCAAAAGTTAAAAATAAAGAGAGAATGTTAAAAGCAGCAAGAGAAAAGCAGAGCGTTACCTACAAAGGGGTGCCTATAAGACTATCAGCTGATTTCTCCAAAGAAACTGTGCAGTCAAGAAGGGACTGGCAAGAAGTATTCAAGGTGATGAAAAGCAAGGACTTACAACCAAAATTACTCTATCCAGCAAAGCTACCATTTATAACGGAAGGGCAGATGAAGTGCTTCCCAGACAAGGTAAAGCTAAAGGAGTTCATCATCAGCAAGCCATTATTATATGAAATTTCAAAGGGACTTACTTAAGAAAAAGAAGATCAGAATTATGAACAATAAAATGACAACAAACTCACACCTATGAACAGCTGAATCTAAAAAATAAGAACAAAATCCAACTAAGCAAACTAGAATATGAACAGAATCATAGGTATGGGGATCATTCAAAGGGGATGGGGAAGGGTGAGAAATGGAGAAATGTTGCAGAGATTAAGAAGCATAATTGGTAGGTACAAAATAGACAGGGGAAAGTTAAGAATAATATTGGAAAGAGTGAAGCCAAAGAACATATATGCATGACCCATGAACATGAACTAAGGGGGGGTGGGATTGCTGGAGGGAAGAGGGTACTGGGCAGAAGGGAGCAAAGGGGGAAAAAATTGAAGCTACTCTAACAACATAATCAAAATATACTTTAAAAATAATAAATAATTAAAGCATTTTACTGGTGGTGGTTTAGACAGATCAGTGAAAGAGATTAGAAAGTTCATAATAAGATTCATGCATACGCACAAATTTGGTATGAGTAATGTGCAATAAAAAGTTGCTTCATGCATTTCGACTGGTTTTCTAGTTGCTTGTGGCAGGAGAGTAAATGGAGCCCTGCATCTCCCTTATGCCAGAAACAGACCTCCCTGGCTGCTTTCAGAGAATGGACTGTAGGGGGTCCAGGCATAACAAGGAGACAGCTATGAGAGTCTGTGGTAATCCAGATAAGAGCTGTGATTTGGAACAGGAGCGGAGTGGAGCTCTATTAAAAAAGTGCCTAGATATTGGTGGATATTGATGAAAGAACCAGCAGAATTTGCTCATGGATTAGATATGTGGGTGGAAAAGAGTGATTTCCAGGTTGACTGAGCAACTGGAAAAAGAGAATCCTCGGCTGGGCAAGCCTGGAGAAGGTACAGGTTTTAGGATGAGTCAGGCCAATGCCTATTAGACATACAAGTGAAGATGCCAAGTAGGCAGAATGTATAGAGCTTCCATAGGAACATCTCTGCTTTTTTTAAATTTTCCATAATGGATTATACTATTTTTATACTATGTTATCTAAAAAGTTGTTGAAACAGCCATTGGCTATATTTCTTTGACTTCAGAATGTCAGAACCATCTTCATCTTTAAGGGAGCCGGTTTGCCCCTTGAATGGTTTGGAAGACATTGAGAAATGCATGTGAGCAATGCAGAGTTGTTTAGGAAGATGACTCCCAGGAGCCCTGGAGAAATTTTCTGCAGGAGGAGGAGGGGCCCAGCCTTCACACCACCCAGCACAGGGATAGGTGCAAACCACCACTGAGGCAGGATCCAGCCCTATGTTTTCTTTTTCCTTCCTCAAGCAAAGAACTGGAAGGTAAGGAAGATCTTTCCTCACTCTGCCTAGGAGGACAAAAATGGCAGCTTGAAGTGGTGACTTAGACCAAACACCAGGTAAAGAAGTGGGTTGAATTCCACACTGGTTACTCGTTTGTATAGGAGATACAAACAGGAACAAAAGAAATTTGCCAGGCAGTAAAAAGAGAAATTAAAATCATGAACAGGAAAGGTAAAGGAAAGGAATAAACACTTATTAACAACCCCTCAGTTGCCACTTATTTCATCGCAACTAGACTGAGGCAGGAGTCCGAGCTTGCAGAGGGAAAGCGGCAAACATTCCAACACAGATGCCAGCTGCAGGGGCAAGTCCAAAACACTGAACAACAACCCGGTAAGAGCAGCCTGGCCAATCGCCAGTCCTGCCCAGGCAGGTGGTAGGGAAATCCACTGGGAAATGAACTTTGTCCTTAAAAATAACCAGAAGGGTTTTGTTTTTGTTTTTTATCCTCATCCAAGGACATTTTTTTTTTCATTGCTTTTAGAGAGAGAAAGGGAGCAAGAGAAACATCAATGTGAGAGGGAAGCAATGATCTGTTGCCTCCTGTACACTCTCAGACTGGGGATCACATGTGCCCAGATGGAGGATCGAACCCACAACCTAGGTATGTTCCCTGACTGGGAATTGAACTCATAACCTTTTGGTTTTCGGATGATGCTCCAACCAACTAAGCCACACCAACCACAGCAATAACCAGAAGTTTCTTACAGACAAGTAACTTGTCTGGATTTTGTTTTCTGGAAGCCTGAGCTCCTTGAAAAGATTATGAGTAGAAAAAAGAAGCAAGAGGGAGAAAGTCTAACCCTGTAGGCATGGAGCAGGGCAGACAGAGAGAGCCCAAGTTGCCCATCTAGGGAGAGACTAAGTCAGCAGGTGCCATAAGCTAGATGTTCTTAGGAGGTACCAGCTCAGTGTACCCTAAAAGGCTAGAAGCTGGACCCCAGTCTTCCAGGATTGGCCATGTTCCCAGCGCCAAGCTCATGATAGAAGCAGCGAGCTATTCACCTTCAAGAGATCTTGAAAATGAGGCCGTGGTAGTGACTGGGAGACTGAATATGGATCTCTGCCCCCATTGTCCAAGCACCAAGGAAGCTTCCTTGATCTGTGTGAGAACCTGGGAAGAAGGATGCTTTATTCCTAGTCCTCAGGATGGACAGGGTCAAACTTCCCTCCAACCCAACCATTTGAGAATTCAGAATTCAATTTATTTTGATTTAAAGGAAACAAAGGGGAACTATTTCTTATACACAGGATCTATAGACTTAAGATGAATACCCTTCATAGAGGTTTCAGAGCCTCCTAGTCATTTATTTATGGAGCAAAACTGAACGGGGTGAGTAGAAGAAATGTTCAACTGGGGCTGTGGTGTTATAATTCTCTAAAGGCAGCTTCCTTCACTATACAAATATTATCTTTACTCCTGCTATGGGAAGCCTCTGGCCTGGCTGTTGGCAATACAAACTTAAAGAGGACACAGGCCCTGTCATTAGAGATGTCAATCTAAAGGAAGAGGCAGGTGTGCTTACAAATAATTCCTGAGCTCCTTGTGGCTGAGAGAAGCAATTCAAGAATTGAGTTTGTCAGTATTCATCCTGAGAAGACCCTTCTTATTGGTCAGTGGTCAATAAACAAGGCACTGCTACCCAGAGGCAGTGCCTAAATTATAAGCCAGAGTTTCAAGGATATAAACAGACTTCAGGGTATTTCTGGATCATCTGGTCCAATTCAGTGCTAGTTACAGCATCTCATATTGGGAACCCTGCTCTCTAAAGGCCCCTGTCACCCATAAATATTGTGAAATTATAGGGAAATTCCAGGATTCCATAACAAACAATGAACCTGAATGGCAATTGAGGATTAGGACCTAAAAGTCTTAGTTAGGTTGCAAAAAACAAATAAAAATATTTAATATGGAAAAGTTATGTGCTTTAAAAACTATCTAAGATTTCTTAATCTAATAGAATAGACCAGGCAGATATGTTTTTTTGTTTTGGTTTGGTTTGGTGTGGTTCTCTTTGCATCATCCAGATAGTACCACTGAATTTGGATGAATTGAGGAGATTTACAAAGATGTGGGCAGGGTGTAGAGAAACCACAAAGAATAAACAGTGCCCCTGGGCCTGAAAGACTGGGTCCTTTGCCACACCCAACCTTGCAGGAGCAAGGTTACTATGACCTGAAAGGAGAGGTCTATGTGAAACCTGGCAAAAGCTGTGACCTTTAGTAGGAACTCAGCCAGCCTAAGGCAACCTCACAGGGAGATAGCTAAAGGAATAAACACCATGACCTCCCTTTCCTCCCTCTGGTCTTCTGTTAAGACTCCTCATTGGCTGAATCCAACGAGATGCAAATGATAAAGGATAAAAAGGCTGGCTAATGTATCTCTAGAGGTCAGCCTACTGGAACAAAGGTAAGGATAGGAAAGGGTGAAAAGTGAATGGAAGGGGTGGCAAATGGAAGGCAATTTACAAACTTCCTCCTGAAATCCCAGGAAAAGGAAGGTAGAAGAATAGAAAAGATTCCTTCCTATACTATGAAGAGAATAGGAGAGAAATGACTGGTGAACCAGAGATTTGCAAGAGGCTTGGTTGAAGGGAATGGATAGGTGTGAGTTAGCTGGGGACATAAGAGAGAGAAAGCTGCAGATTGTACTTCGGTGTAAGGCCTGTAGCTATGAGTAGGAGACTGGCCATGAGAGGTTCTAGACTCAGAATTGTCAAGTCTGACAACAACCAAGTGAACAGTGGGTTGGACACAGGGGAATTAATTAAAGGGTCTATGTTCAGAATAGTCTGCCATCTGCCTTCTGAAATCCAAATGTAAAAAAGCCAGCAGCCAGATATTCATTCTTCCCTGGGCATATGGACACAATGTCCGTCTTTAAGGTGAGAGGCTCCCTCAGAGCTTCAGCAAACTAAATGTAAAAGACCCAATCTAATTACATCATTGTAAAATTTCAGAATACCAAGAAGAGAAAAAGATTTGAAAAGACCCCTGAAAGAAAAAAGAAGTTAGCTTTAAAAAAAGAATCAGACTCACGTTACATTTCTCATTGGCAATATCAGGTGTTTGGGGACAGTAGATCTTCAAATTTCTGAGAGAAATTTATATCTAGAATCCTGTACTCAGCCAAATCATTGATAAAGTTTGAGGACAGAATAAAAGCACTTTTCAGACATGCAAACACTCAGGAAGTTTTCCTCTGTGTACCTCTTCTGAAGAAGTCACTTAAGGAGTTAGTCCCGTATTATAAGAGTGTAGCTGGTTCAGAAGAAGACATGGAACTGGGAGAGCAGGGAGGAGCCAGCATGCCAGCTGTACAGCAGCCAGGGAAGCCACTGAGTCCTGCCTGGAGCAGGAAGAGAGCAGGCTTTAGAAGGGAGGTCTCCAGGAAATGTGGAAGGATTCCATGGGAGAACATGACTGGGCTTTATAATAACTGAGAATGCGAAAAATGCACAGAATGCAAAGCCCCCCCCCAATATATATATCTATACATATGGTAACTAGAAACTCTAGGAAAAGCTAATCACTGCACCATAAAGTCATAATAAAATATTGTGAAATCAGGGCAGAGTTGAACAGAAGTATTAGTAATATAATGAATAAAGTATGTTTTTTCTTTCCTCAAGAATAAAGAAAGGTGACCAGAAAAGAGGGTGGTGGAAAGCACACAAAAAGGGTATGATCTAAATACAGTGTTAAAGAAAACATGATGTGACTGTGAGCAATTAGTCGAGTAGAAGAACAAATTCTTTTGAACATACTTCTGCAGTCAATTGCTCTACCACAGAGCTATACCCCCTGAACATTCTTCTGTAACACAAGAGTGGGGTCATTGGAATCATTGGTGAGGAATGAAATCGTAGTCTCTTCTCAGCTCTAAAGCAAACAAGATTTACTCTTTATAATGTACATGTACTTACCACCTAGAACTTTCTTTCCCCAGATATCCACACGGCTTATTCCCTTAACTCCTTCAGGAATTTACTCAAATATCACCTTTGTAGGGAGAACATGTATACACATACATACTTCTCATACACTTCCTTATACCTTTCCTAGCTTAATTTTTCTCAAAGCACAACTAGTATACTAAATGAATTACTTCCTTATCTTATTTATTTTCTGTCTTCCTCACACTGGAAAGGGTGTTCCATGAGGGCAGGGATTTGGCTTTACTATTGTACCTCCTACTATTTCCCCAGAACCAAGGACAGGGACTAGATCATGGTATGTCCACAATAAATATTTGTTGCATTAATAAATGTTGAATTGAGCCATAGGCAGTCACAGGGCTATAATTGTGCTAATGTGATAGAAATTAGATGTCATCATGCTTGGGAATGAAAAAATAAAGTCATATCTCACAGAAACTGGAGTGGAAAAGCAAAAAAATAAGAGGGAAGAGAAAGGTTAAGAGTACTAATATCCTCATTTGACCACATGGATAATCAAGATACTGTTTATAGTTGATAAACAAGAAACATAGATTTAAGAAGGTTATTTGAAGTTATGTAGTTAACAATTAAAATAATTTAAACAATGATGTAACTATATTGGTATGAGTGAGCCAGAGGAAGTCAAAGACATATAAATTAAGTTAAATTGCATCTAACTGCAAAAATCCATGAGATAATTCTAAAGTTAAGACATTCAGAAATGTAAGCATAAGCACAATATTTAGAGTATGGCAATAACGTCAGAAGACTTTATACCAGAAATGGTGAAACGTGAATGCTGTGAAATTGTGGTTTCAATAATGAGAGACTACATTGTATCAGACCACTACTTCTGTAGATAATAATTATAAACTCTGAACAAATATTTAAAAAACTATTTAAATGCACTAGAAAGTGACCTGAAGCAGGCAAAAAGTTGAAGGGATTCAACCCTTGAAGGAATTGTATTATGTGAGAGCTGTTTTTACTAATTTTCCCCAAAGGCACCCCCTAACTGCATGGGCTGGAGCATCTAGAACTGAAACAGAAATCTTGAATCAGCTTGACGTGTTAGAGTTTGAAGTAGCCAGAGACGCTAAAAACTCAGGGGGGAGAAAAGCCAGTAAAAAAAAGGGAGTCACAAAATTGGGAGTCACCAAATTTGCATATAAACTCTCCTCAAATCCTTAGCTGACCCTGAATTGTGAGTGTGCAGGGAAGCTCTATGAAGTCTATTGAAAAGCAACAGCTGGAAGACTAGAAAAATTGAGCAGAGATTTCAGTTTGGATTTGGAATCCTCCCAAGTCAGAGGAACTTGGTAAACACTCAGGCTGTATTTCAGAATACTTTGTTCCAGAATGGAGAACTTGCCCTAAGACTAAGTGAAAAACTGAAACACATTCACCTTTTAACCTTATGAAACAAACTCAAGTTCCAGGTAATTGGCGACTAATTAGACTGGTAGAACAAGAAGAAACACTCTTCAGATAATTAAAACAGAATCCAAGTTTCTACACTATATCATGCAAAATTTCAGCATACTACAAAAAAATTTTGGGCAAAGAAACTGTAAGATGTGACTAACAGTCATGAAGGAAAAACACCATTCAATAAAAATAGATTTCAAATGATGTAGATATTAATGTTAATAAACAAGGACTTTAAAACAGATGTTATTAAATATCAAAGAATTTTAAAAAGTTTCAGCAGAAAATGAAAACTACACAAATTTTAGAATTGGAAAGTAGAACATCTGAAATGAAATGAAATGAAAAATGTACTGCATAAGCTTAACAATATATTAGATATGGCAGGAGAGAGGGTAAGCATAATTTAAGATGGATCAATAGAAATTATCCAACGTAAATAAGAGATAAAAAGTTGGGAGGAAAAACCAAAGTCTCAGTGAACTCTGAGATAATATCAATCGATCTAACAGTATGTGCAACTGGAGTCTCAGAGGAGAGTATGAGGAGCAGAAAATATTTGAAAAAGATAGAAGAATATTCACTGATGTCTCGTAAGAAATAATGGAGGCCAATTGACAATGAATGACATCCTGAAGTTTGTTTTTTTTTTAATGATGTCACCACTGAATTCTATATTCAGTGCAAATATCCTCCAAAATGAGATGAAATGAAGATATTTTCAGATAAATGACATTCTTCAGGCTAAAGGAAAATAAAACCACATTGAAACTTGAACCTAAAGTTAGAAATAAAGAACACTAGAAATAGTAAGCAGCTTTATAAACAATATAAGCTATTTTATGCTCATATTTACTTTAAAAATTAACTATTTAAAGCAAAATAATAGCACTGCAAGGTAAGGGTTTAAAAGTATATAGAAATAAAAGAGATAACAGTAGGATGAAGGATGGGATAGGAAATGGATGAATAAAATGATTTTATTTTAAGGTTATTGCATTTATGAAGCATAGAACATGAGCTGTGATGTGGGAAGTATAAGGTGTGTAAAGAGAAGTGCTAGATGAGAAGAATTAAGTGAGCAGCGGTACAACATAATTTTAAATAGGCTTTTATAAGTAGGAAATACATATTGCTAGCCTTAGAAAAACCACTAATATAGTTAAAACAGGAATAGCTAAAAAGCTAATAGTGAAAATAAAATGAAATAAAAAGAAACATTCAAATAATTTAAAAGACAGTATTAAAGGATCAAAGGAATGGAGGCCAAAAGAAGAAAAATAAACACCATCATAGATAAACTCAACCACCCCAATAATTGCATTAAATGTAAATGAAGGCCAGGAGTGAAGTCAAAATGGCAGAGTAGGTAAGCTGAGCTTGCCTCCTCCCATAATCACATCAATATTACAACTAAACTATAGAACAACCACTGCTGAGAACCAGCTGAAGACTAGCTGAAAGAACTTCTATAAGAATATAAGGAAGAAGCCACATTGAAACTGGTAGGAGGGACAGAGATGCAGAACAAGCAGGTCCCACACCCACAGCATGGCATTTAAGAACTGGGACAGATCTCCCCTGTGGAGGTCTCCCTGAGGAGCAAAAGGCCCCATCCTAGGGCACCTATACTGGGAAGAAGTGTACCCTCAATACCTGAGTTTGAAAACTAGTGGGAATTATGTCCCAGAGAGACAAAGGGTTGCAGGAGACTGAGATGTACTGATCTTAAATGGCTGGCACACAAACTCATTCATTAACAAACTCACTTACCAGGAACTCTAGCACAGGGGCAGAAGCTTGAAAAGCACCAGAGGCAGGAACTACATTGACTAACTTCAGGGTGAAGGCTGGAGGGGCAGTGATCAGGAAACTCTGAGGGGACAGAAGCACTGGCAGTTACCATTGTACCTTTGTTGAGCTCTCCTCTCACCCAGCTGGCCAACGACAGGCAGGTACAAAATCTGTCCTTTTTCTTTAACCTGGCTATCACCATTTGCCCTGCCCTAGTGTCCCTGAGACCCCGCCACACCCAACCTACTTGCCTGGCAGGAGCCTATTCCAGCAGCTCCTACATATGAGCATCCTGCCTTGACTTGAATGAAGACTCTCTCAAAGGTCCATAAGCCCCACATGGGTGACAGCCACCCTCAGCTTACATTGCAGCCTCAGTCCAAAGTGCACAAGCTACACAAAAGCAGTGGCTGACCTTGGCTCATGTGCAGGCTCATTCAAAGATCCACAAACCCAACAGAAGCGCTGGCCAGCCTTGGCATGCATTGTAGTTCCTGCTAACCAGCCCCAAACCAGCACAAGTGGTGACTGGCCTCAACTTGCAATGTAACTCTCACCAGGTGACCCTAAGCTGGGCATAAGCAGTGGCCAGTCTCAGCTTACAAGGAAGCCCTAACTGAGTGACCACAAGCCTGGCACAAGTGACAGCTGAATTCAGCTCACATTGTAGCACCCACCAAAGGCCCCCAGGTTCAGCACAAGTGGCAGTCAGCCTTAGCTCACAATGTAGCCTGTCCCTAGAACCTCCAATCCCAGCACAAGTGGAAACCAATGGCAGAAAACACGATACCTCCTATCAAATAGCCCAAAGTCCAGCACAAGTGGCAGCTGACCTTGACCTATTCCTGAGCCCCTCCCAAGAGGCTCCAGACCCAATACACCCAATGAGCTGCCTTAGCTGGCATTTAGATGGCTAAAGCAACTTCCTGCCCAACAGCTCATCTGCCCCTCACAACCAGTCAGCCTGAGAATCAACCCCACCTACCAAAGTACCAGTGATAAGGCCCAACTACAACAGGAAGGCACATACAACCAACACAGGGGCCACCCCTGGAGAACCTGGCTCAGGTGACCAGTGAGATTATGCAACTGGGCCCCACAGGACACCTACTACATAGGGCTACTTTTTCAAGACTGGAAGATGTAGCAAATATACCTAAAACTTAGAAACAAACTCAGAAAGTTGGCCAAAATGAGGAGACAAAAATATGTCCTGAATGAAAGAAGAGAACAAAACTCCAGGAAAACAACTAAACAAAATGAAGAAAAACAATCTACTTGATACAGATTTCAAAACACTCGTTATAAATATGCTCAATAAACTTTGGAGAAAAATAAATGAACTCAGTGAGAATTTCAACAACAACAGAAAAAGCAATCAGAACTGAAGAATACAATAACTGAAATGAAGAATACACTAGAGGGACTGAGGCAGCAGATTACATAAATCAGATGATCAAATTAGCAATCTGGAAGACAAGGTAGCAAAAAACACAATTAAAAGAAGAAAAAGGAAAAAATTAATGAGTGAAGATGGTTTAAGAGTCCTCTGGAAAAAAACATTAAGCATATCAGTATTCACATCGTAGGGATACCAGAAGGAGAAGAGAAGAAAAAAAAGGATTAAAAACCTATTTGAAGAAATGGTGATGGAAAACTTTCCTAACCTGGTGAAGGAAATAAACATACATGTCCAGGAAGTGTACAGAGTTCCAAACAGAATGAACCAAAAGAGACCCACACAAGAGATGTCATAATTAAAATTTCAAAAGTTATAGACAAAAATAAAATCTTAAAAGCAGCAAGAGAAAGGCAGTTAGTTATATACAAGGGAGCTATCATATGACTATCAGCTAATTTTTTAATAATAACTTTACAGGCCAGAAGAGAACTAAACAAAATATTCAAGTGATGAAAGAGAAAAGCCTACAACCAAGATTACTCTACTCGGTGAGGTTATCATTTAGAACTAATTGAGAGATAGAGTTTCCCAGACAAGCAAAAGGTAAAGAAGTTTATTACCACTAAACCCAGCATTAAAAAAATAAAAATAAAAAAAATATGTAGGAAAGAAAAAAATCTTACTGAAAAAAGCTAACACTTAGTAAAAGCTGTGGACCACCAATTATAAAGCTAATACAAAGGTTAAAAGAAAAAGTAGGATGACCATGTATAAATATAACAATAATTTAAGGGATACACATAAACACACATACAAAAAAAGGTTAAAAATAATGACAAAAGCATAAACATGGGGGATGAGTAAAAAATATAGTGATTTTAGAATATGTTCAAACTTAAATAACCATCAACTTAACATTGACTGCTATAAACAGAGCTTGATATATATAAAGCACATGGTAACCACAGACCAAAAACATGTAAGAGATTACAAGAAATAAAGAGAGACAGAGTTCCAGTCAAGAACCCCCAGTTCAGTGTTCCAGAGAAGTCCCATGACTTCTGGCTATAAAAACCAGCAGGGATTGTGGTTGAGTGAGATGAAGGGCATCTGGAGCCTCAGGCCCTACTCTTAAAGGATCTACCTGTGGATTTATTCATATTAAGTTGCTCTGGGCTCCCCCACTAAGGCAACAGCTCAAAAGGCACCAGAGATTAAGGGGAGGAAGTTAATTGGACTCAGGATGAGAGGTGGTGGGGCAGCTTTCTCCCAGACAGAAGTGCTGATAGAGGCCATTTTCATTTTCTGAGCTCTTCTTCCACAGAGCAGGCAGGCAGGTGCCATATCTGAGATTCCATCCACCAGCCTGATGATTCCCTGAGACCCCATCCACCTACTTGCAGGCCCACCTAAGATGTTTCCCGTGGCTTTCCCATACAAAGGGCCTCTCTGGGTAATGCTTCAAACAAGCAGTATCTGGCCTCTTTGTACCCCATACCTCTAGCAGCAGGCAACATTGGCTCACAGCTTGGCTTCTCCTGGGCACCTCCAAGCCCAGCCCAGTAACAGTCATATGCAGATTGCTCTGTAGCTCATTCTGGATGGCCCAAGGCAAGACCTTGAACCTCCCAGGAGGGTGCATAATCAATGCACCTGGTAGACAGCTTTAATACACTGGGTTAAAACCCAACCACCTCCATGGGTGACATACACAAGGGGCAGAATAGGTGAGCACCAAAGCCCCAACGAAGTAAGTCCTGCTCCATAGGGTCAACTCCTGCATAGCAGCTTCATTGCTATAGTCACTATAGGTCATCACAGCCATTAGCCTGGGAGTCAATCTTTCCCAGTGATGCCAACAGCAGTCAAGGCTCAACTACAAGAAGACAGTGCACACAGCCCACATAAGGGCACATCTGGAGCACCCAGCTTAAGTGACTGGAGAAGCTGTGTCACTGGGCCCTACCAGACACCTACTGTATAAGTCTACTCTACCAAGTCCAGGAGACATAGCAGCTCTAATATATAGAAACAAACAGAGAAGCAGCAAAAATGTAGAGACAAAGAAAGAGATCCCAGATGAAAAAACAGGAGAAATTTCCAGAAAAAGAACTAAATGAAACGAAGGCAAACAAACTACTAGATACAGAGTTCAAAGCAATGATTATAAATTTGCTCAATGAACCTAGTGATAACTTCAACAGTATAATAAAGGACATGATAACGAGTCAGGAATGAAGGATACACTGACTGAAATGAAGAATAATTTATAGGGAATCAACAGTAGAGTAGATGACACCAAGAATAAAATCAGCAAAATCAGCAATTTGAATCATAAGAAAGCAAAAAACACCCAATCAGAACAGCAAATAGAAAAAATAATCCAAAAAATTAAGATAGTTAAAGGAGATTCTGGGACAACTTCAAGTGTACCAACATTCACATCATAGGGATGCCAGAAGGAGAATAGAAAGAGTAAGAAATTGAAAACATTTGAAAAAATAGAAAACTTCCATAACTTGGGAAAAAAATAGACATGCAGTTCCAGGAAACGCAGAAAGTCCCAAACGAGATGAACCCAAAGAGGCCCACTCCAAGACACATCATAATTAAAATGCCAAAAGTTAAAGCCAGAGAAAAATCTTAAACGCACAAGAGAAAAGCGGTTAGTTCCCATAAGACTCAGCTGATTACTTGACAGAAACTTTGCATGCCAGAAGTGACTGGCATGAAATATGCGAAGTGATGAAGAGCAAGGACCTACAAATTAGTAAGATACTGTACACCAACTGTAATTATAAATAAATAAATTTAGAACGTTAAAAATATTCAAACAAGAAATTTAAGAAAATAGAGTAAAGAGAAAGGAATCCAAACATAATACTATAGAAAGTCATCAGTATAGAAGAGAAGAGGGCAAGAGCAGAAGAAAGGAACAGAGAAGAATCACAAAAACAATCATAAAACAGTTTATATAATGGCAATAACCACATATCTATCAAAATTACTTTAAATGTAAATTGACTAGTTACTCCAATCAAAGACAGAGGGTAGCTGAATGGATTTTTTTAAAAAACAGCTCAGTTAGCAATAATATTATTAGACAAAATAGATTTTAAAACACATTACATGATGATAAAGGAATAAGTATAACAAGAGGATTTTTTTTAAACATCTATACACCCAACATAAAAACACCTAAATATATAAAGACATATTGACAGGCATGAAGAGACTGACCATAATGCAATAATAGTAAGAGAGTTTTAACACTCTATTGACCTCAACATGGAAACATAGGCCTTAAATTACACATTAGAGAAGAAGGACTTAATAGACATTTTTAGGATATCCCATCCCAACGCAGTAGAATATACATTCTTTTCAAGTGTGCATGGAATCTTTTCCAGTATAGACCACATGATAGGCCACTAAGCAGATATCACTAAATTTGAGAAGCCCTGGCTGGTGTGGCTCAGTTGGTTGGAATGTCATCCCATAACTGAAAGGTTGTGGGTTCAAGTCTCATTAGGGTACATACCTAGTTTACAGGTTCAAGCCTCAGTCCTAGCACATACAGAAGGCTACCAACTGATGCTTCTCTTTCACGTGGATGTTTTTCTCTCTTCTCTCCTTTTCTCTCTCTCTAAAAGGGATTGAAAAAGGTCTCTTTGGGCGAGGATAATAAATAAATAAATATAAGAAGATTTAATTAATATCAAACATCTTCTCCAATCACAACAGTATGAAACTAAAAATCAATTACAAGAAAACTTAAAAATGCACAAAAGTGTGGCGGTTAAACAACATGCTACTAAACAATGAATGGATTAACAATAAGTCAAGGAGAAAATCAAAAGATACCTTGAGACAATGGAAAATAAACACTTAACAACCAAAAATCCGTGAGATACAATCAAAGTGATTTTAAGAGGGAAAGTTATAGCAACACAAGCCTATTTCAAAAAGAAAAAAGCAAAAACAAAAACAAAACAAATAAACAATCTATCTTTATATTTAAAGAAACTAGGAAAGGAAGAACTACAAAGCCAAATGTAAGTAGAAAAAAATAATGAAGATTAGACCTGAAATAAATGAAATAGAAACAAAATTAGAAAAAAATTAATGAAATCAAGAGCTGATTCTTTGAAAATATAAGCAAATTGATAAAACTTTAGCCAGACTCATCAAGCAAAAAAGAGAGAGGGCTGAAATAAATATAATCAGAAATGAAAGAAGAGAAGTGACAACTAACATCACAGAAATACAAAGGGTTATAAGAAAATTCTACAAACAATAATATGCCAACAATTTGGACAATCTGGAAGTAATGGATAAATTCCTAGAAACATGCAATCTTCCAAGACAGAATCAAGAAGAAACAAAATCTGAACAGAATGATTACTAGTAACAAAATCAAATCAGTTATCAAAAAAATTGTCACAAACAGAAGTTCTGTACCAGATGGCTTCACAGGTAAATTCTACCAAGCATTCAAAGAATTAATACCTATCCTTCTCAATCTCTTCCAAAAAAAAAAAAAAAAAGAAGAAGAAGAAGAAGAGAGTGGGCAAAACTCCAAAATTCATTTTACAAGACCAATATTACCCTACTATGAAAACCAAAAACACTCACTAACAAAAAAGAAAGAAAGAAAGAAAATTACAGATCGATAACCCTGAAGAACATAGATACAAAAATCCTCAACAAAATATTAACAAACCAACTTCAGCAATACAGTAAAAAGATTATATACCATGATCAAGTAGGGTTTATTCCCAGGATCGAAGCTGGTTGAATATCTTCAAATTAATTAATGTGACACATCACATAAATAAAATGAAAGATAAAAATCATATGATCAAATAAATAGATGCAGAAAAAGCATTTGACAAAATCAAACATCTATTTATGATAAAAACTCTCAGCAAAGTGGGACGAGAAAGAACAAACCTCTAAATAATAAAGGGCATATATGACAAACCCACAGCTAACATCCTACTCAGCAATAAAAATCAGTAAGCTTTTTTGCTAAGATTAGGAACAAGAAGAGATGTTCACTTTCACCACTTTAATTCAACATAGTATGGAATTCCTCACTACAGCAATAAGACAAGAAAGAAAAGAAATAAGGGCATCCAAATAGGAAAGAAAGAAGTAAAACTGTAATTATTTAAAGACTACATGATACTATGTAGATAAAATCCTTAAGATTTCACAAAAAACTATTAAAACTAATAAGTTAATTCAGCAAAGTAGCAGCAGCTAAATTAATATTCAGAAGTTTGCTGCATTTCTATACAACAATAATTATCTATCCAAAAGAGGAATTAAGAAAACAATCCCACTTACAGTAGCATCAAAAACAATAAACTACCTAGGAATAAATCTAACCAGGGGTTAAATTACCTGTACTCTCAAAACTATAATACATTACTGAACGAAATTGAAGTAGGAACAAATAAATGGAAGCATATACCTTGCTAATAAATTGGAAGAATTAACATTGTTAAAATGTTCATACTACCCAAAGAAATCTAGAAATTTAATTCAATCCTTATCAAATACAAATGCGGTCTTTCTCAAAACTAGAACAAATAATCCTAAAAAATATATAAAACCACAAAAGACCCTGGATAGCCAATACAATATTGAGAAAGAAGAACAAAGTTGGAGATACCATGCTTTCTAGTATCAAACTATGTGATAAGTCTATAGTAATTAAAACAGCACGCCACTGGAACAATTTATTATTCAAAAATAAACTCATGTCTGTATGGTCAACCGTCTATGACAAAGGAGGCATGAATATATAATAGACTAAAGATAGTCCCTTCCAATAAATGGTATTGGGGGACTTCTGGCCAAGAAGGAGGCATAGACAGACAAGCTGCATCTCCCTCCACAACTAAGAAGGAATACAACTACCTCAAAACTAGAAACAATCAGAAGTTCCAGAAAATCAAACTGCATGCAAGTCCTGCAAACAAAGATATAAAGAAGAAATACTCATCCAGACAGGTAGGAGGGGTGGAGAGGATGCGCTGTGGTGGTGGCAGCGGTGGCAGGCCAGCAGAAAGTGCAGTCACACATTTTAAAGTCAGGAGGAACACCTGAGGAGCATTCCCAGCTCCTCACTGGACCTAGCAGTTCACGGTCCCAGCACCAGGGAAAATCAAGCCTCATTGCTTCTGACTGTGAAGACCAGTGGGGGTTGGGGCAAAGGAAGGAACTGCTGGTCTCTCAGCAGAGTCCGCTTGTTTAAAGGGCCCCCGTAGTCCTAGAATGTCAACAGACTCACCCACTCTGGGAACAACGGCCAGGGAAGCAGCTAGAGGGATGCCAGTCCAGTGCGGAAGGGGGAGAGGTGCCTGTAAAAGGGGCAATTGCTGGACAGGCGGCATTGTTCTTTCTCGGACCCCTCGCCACAATGTACTGAAACAGGTCGCCCTGTACTGATGAATCCCTAACGCCCCGCCCCTTACAACCTAACAGGAATGACAGCTGTACCTGGGACATGGAGGCAAGCAAACACAGGAGCCTATCAAGATGAGGAGACAGAGAAGTATGGCCCAAAAGGGGGAATGGATCAAGGTTCCAGTGGGAGAACTAAGTGATGAGGAGATAGACAACCTGACAGACACAGAATTCAAAACACTGGTGATAAGATGCTCACAGGCTCAGTAGATATGCTTGAGTATGGCAAATGCATAAAGGAAGAAGTGAAGGCTATGCTAAGTGAAACGAAGGAAAATCCACACAAAACCAATGGTGAAGGGAAGGAAACCGGGGTTCAAATCAATAATTTGGAACATAAGGAAGAAAAAAAGTCAACCAATGCAGAATGAGGAAGCAAGAATTGAAAAAAAAAGAGGAAAACTTCCCAAATTTTGTAAAGGAGATGGACATACAGGTCCAGGAAGCACAGGCGGTCCTGGGCAAGCTGGACCCAGAGGGAACCACACCAGGATGCATCATGATTGAGATGCCAAAGGTGAAAGATAAAGAGAGAGTCCTGGGGGCAGCAAGAGAAAGGCGGAGAGTTGTCTACAGGAGGGCGCCTACAGGACTATCAGCTGATTTCACAGAGGACATTTTGCAGGCAGGAAGGGACGGGCAAGCAGTATTCAATGTGATAAAAGGCAACCTGCAACCAGGACTACTTTATCCAGCAAGGCTATCATTTGGAATGGAAGGGCAGATCAAGTGCTCTCCAGACAAGGTAAAGCTAAAGGAATTCATCATCACCAAAGGGACTTACTTAAGAAAAAGAAGATCAAAACTATGAACATTAAAATGACAACAAACTCACAATTATCAACAACAGAATCTAAAAAATAGAAACAATCCAACTAAGCAAACCAGAATAGGAACAGAATCATAGGTATGGGGATCATTTGGAGGGTTATCAGCTAGGAGGGTGGAGGGGGAGAAACAGGGATATGGTGCAGGAATTAAGAAGCATAATCGATTGGTACAAAATAGGGGGAAGTTAAGAATAATATAGGAAAGGGTGAAACCAAAGAACTTATATGCACAACCCATGGACATGAACTGAGGGTGGGGGTGGGATTGCTGGGGGTACTGGGCAGAGGGGAGCAATGGGGTAAAAAATTGAAACTAGAGGGAAGACTCCCAAAGTCATTCTATGAAGCCAGTATTACCCTAATTCCAAAACCAGGTCAAGACACACAAAGAAAGAAAACTACAGGCCAATATCACTGATGAACATAGATGCTAAATCCTCAACAAAATATTGGCAAACCAAATCCAGCAACACATTAGAAAGATTATACACCACGATCAAGTGGGATTCATCCCAGGGATGCAAGGATGGTTTAATATTTGCAAATCAATAAACATAATACACCACATAAACAAAATGAAGGACAAAAACCACATGATCATATCAATAGATGCAGAAAAAGCATTTGATAAGATACAACACCCATTTATGATGAAAACTCTCAACAAAATGGGAATAGAGGGAGCATACCTCAACATAATAAAGGCCATATACGAAAAACCTGAAGCCAACATCATACTCAATGGGCAAAAACTGAGAGCATTCCCCTTGAGGTCAGGAACAAGACAAGGATGTCCACTCTCTCCACTCCTATTCAACGTGGTCTTGGAAGTTCTAGCCACAACAATCAGACAAAAAAGAGAAATAAAAGGCATCCAAATTGGAAAAGAGGAAGTAAAACTGTCATTATTTGCAGATGACATGATAGTGTATATAGAAAACCCTATAGACTCCACAAAAAAAAAACCTACTTGACCTAATAAGTGAATTCAGCTAACTAGCAGGGTACATCTGTCGTCGTCGGCAGCCGTCCGTCTCGAGAGACGATGGTGTAGCTTCTTAAGAGTCTATCTGCACCGCCGAGAATGGCTGTGCAGTCCGACTCGGGAGTGACACGGTATCTGTCTCCTCCCGTGTTGAATCGACATCTTGCGATGATGCTGGAGTGTCCTCTCCAGTGAAGCTGAAGCTACAGAGCCTGGGCAGGGTGATATGGAGGGTCTGCTGTTGCCCATGCAGCAGACCCCCCTCTCTTCGCAGCTGAAGGGTCCAAGGGAAAGACGGAGTCAATACAGCTTGGCTTCAGGTGCGCCGCAGGAGTTGCCGGTGTTGACTACAACGTCAAACCGCCTTAGGGACTCCGGCTCCGGATTTTCTGTCGGGGTTTACTCCCTTAGCCTTTCCCCTGAAGAGGTATGCCGCAAGGCAGCGGAGGTTTTTGGGAGTCAGAGTTTTCCTTCTCTGATGTGCCCTGACTGGAAGATCGAACCAGCGACACTTAGCTCGCAGGCCGACGCTCAATCCACTGAGCCAAACCAGCCAGGGACAAGGCTCTAACAAAGCTAAGAGAAACGACAGCACTCAATGACTTCAGCAGGCGGCGGCCGGCTCCAGCGCGAACGCTCCACGAAGGCCCGGGGGGACCCCCGGCCACACGGCGGGGGCAACAGCGACGGCGGCTGGGCAACCCGCTGCCCCTCCACGCGGGGGCGGGGCAGGCCTGCCTCTGTCCCCCTTTTCCACGGACCACCACAGACTCGACTCCCCGGGCGCACCGCTACAGCGGCGGCAACCCGGCGGAATGGGGGTTTCCAGACGGGAAACAGGAAAACGACAGCACCGGCTCGGCCTCGGGCACCTGAGGGACAGCCCGGAGCGCTCCAGGGGCACCACAGAGGGCCAGGCAAGGCGCGTGCGCACTTCAGCGCAGCGCAGCGGAGCGGCTCCCCCCACCACCACGGGGAGGGAATGCTCGCGAGACACAGCCACGGGGGCAAGGTGGAGAGGGTCCACCGCGTCAAGGCAACCACGGGGCCCGCCAGCACCGCGAGGCGAGAAGGCAGGAGCCCCGAAGGTCGGGCCGGGTTCCGCACCCCTTCCCTTCCACACACCGCCACGGGACGGGGAGGAGAGGAGAGAGGCCCGCAGGCGGAGCGAGAAGATCGGTCCCATTCGCCATGAATGTCCGTCCCTCGTCCGGCGCAGCTTAGGACCGGCCCTGTACACCAACAATAAAATCTCAGAGATAGAAACTAAAAGAAAAATCCCATTTACTATAGCAACAAGAAAAATAAAGTACCTAGGAATAAACTTAACCAAAGAGGTAAAAGACCTGTACTCAGAAAACTACATAACACTGAAGAAAGAAATTAAGGAAGATACAAATAAATGGAAGCATATACCATGCTCATGGATGGGAAGAATCAACATCATTAAAATGTCCATACTACCCAAAGCAATTTATAGATTCAATGCAATCCCTATTAAAATACCAAATGACATATTTCACAGATCTAGAACAAATACTTCAAAAATTTATATGGAACCAAAAAAGAGCCTGAATAGCCACAGCAATTTTGAGGAAGAAGAACACAGTAGGAGGAAGCACAATACCTGATATCAAACTATACTACAAGGCCACGGTAATCAAAACAGTCTGGTACTGGCATAAGAACAGACATATAGATCAATGGAACAGAATAGAGAGCCCAGAAATAAACCCGGGTCTATATGGTCAACTAATATTTGACGAAGGGGCAAGCAACATCAAATGGAGTGAAAAGAGCCTCTTCAACAAATGGTGTTGGGAGAACTGGACAGGGACATGCAAAAAACTGAAACTAGACCACCAACTTACACCATACACCAGAATAAACTCAAAATGGATAAAAGACTTAAATGTAATCTGTGGCACCATAAAAGTCCTAGAGGAAAAAATAAAAATAGGCAGGAAAATTTCAGATATCCCACGTAGCAACATTTTCACTGATATATCTCCTAAGGCAAGGGAAATAAAGAAAAGAATAAACAAATGGGACTACATCAAACTAAAAAGTTTCTGCTCAGCTAAAGAAAACATCAGCAAGATGAAAAGGAAACCAACCATATGGGAAAATATTCTTACCAATGATATCTCAGACAAGGGATTGATCTCCAAAATATATAAAGAACTCATATGACTCAACAACAAGAAGACAGACAGACAACCCAATTAAAAAATGGGCAAAGGACCTGAACAAACACTTCTCCAAAGAGGACATATGGAGGGTCCATAGACATATGAAAGAATGCTCAACATCACTAGCCATCAGAGAGATGCAAATAAAAACCACAATGAGATACCACCTCACACCAGTCAGAATGTCCATCATCAACAAATCAACAAACAACTTGTGCTGGAGAGGATGCGGAGAAATGGGAACCCTGGTGCATTGCTGGTGGAAATGCAGACTGGTGCAGCCACTATGGAAAACAGTTTGGAATTCCCTCAAAAAATTAAAAATGGAACTGCCTTTTGAACCAGCAATTCCATTGCTAGGATTATATCTGAAAAATCCTGAAACACCAATTCAAAAGAACCTATGCACTTCTATGTTCATAGCAGCACTATTTACAATAACCAAGTGCTGGAAACAACCTAAGTGCCCATCTGTAGATCAGTGGATCAAAAAACTGTGGTACATTTACACAATGGAGTACTATGTGGCAGAAAGAAAGAAGGAACGTCTACCATTTGCAACAACATGGATGGAACTAGAGAGAATTATGCTTAGTGAAATAAGCCAGGTAACCTTATGCTGTCACCTATTACAGGAAACTAATGAACAACACAAACAAATGAGCAAAATTGAACCAGAGGTATGTAAACAAGGAGTAGACTAACAGTAACAAGGGGGGAGGGGGGAGGGAGAGAATGGGGTAAGAAGGGGAAGAGTCTAGTCAAAGAACATATATAAATGACCCACGAACATGGACAACTGAGTGGGGACTGAATGTGGGAGAAGTGGAGGACAGGGTGCAGGGAAGCAAGAGGGAAAATAAAGTGGGACAGCTCTAATGGAAAAACAAACAAAACAATTTTAGTGGGGAAAAAATGAAAATATGAAAAGAAAAAGAAAAAATTGGAACTACTGTAACAACATAATAAAATATACTTTAAAAAAAGAAAGTAAAAACTAGCATAGTAGGAGGGTGCAGAATGGACAGGGGGATGTTGAGAAGAGCTTATATGCAGGACTCATGCACATGGACTAAGTGGATAGGGGGACTGCTGGAGAGAGGGGGTTGCTGGGTGGAAAGAAGCAAAGGGAAAAGAAATTGGGACAACTGTAACAGTATAATCAATGAAACATACAAAAAAAGAAGGCAAAAATAAAAATAAAAATAAAAAAAGGTATTGGGAAAGATGGACAGATACAAGATGGAGGCATAGATCAACATGCTTCGCTGCCTCACATAAACATAGAAAGAATTACAACCAGATCTCAAAAACAACTAACAAACAGAATCATCAGAAAATTCAGCTATATGAAAGTCTAACGACCAAGGATTTAAAGAAGCCAAACATCCAGACAGGTAGGAGAGACAGAGTCATGAAGAGGGGCAGAGAGGTTGTGTGGCTTGGACAAGCAGTAGCAGTGGCAGCAGAAGCCATGGAACAGATGTTCCCACATTCACATATTTTGGACGAAAATTGGGAGGGATCCCCAGAGAGCAAGCAATCTCAGCCTCAGGCCAGACTGCACAGCCCAAAGTTCCAGCATGAGGAAGATAACACTCCATTACCTCTGGTTATAAAGCCAGTGGCGGGTGGGGCAGCAGAAGAAACTGCAAGATTTTCACCACTTAAAGGTCCTGCACAGGGAGGCAAAAATACTTCTGGATTTTCATTACTTAAAGGGCCTGCATGGTCTTAGAATGTGGATGAACCCTAGGGCAGCAACTGGAAGGACACCAATTGCATACAGGAAGTGGATGAAGTGACTGGAAATCAGGCAAGTGCCAGGCAAATTACCAGAAGCCAGACAGAGGCTCTCCAAGCCTCCCACCACAAACACAGCCACAAAGCAGTGAAGCAGGTGGCCCTGCCTTGGCAATTACCTAAAGCTCTGCTCCGCACAATTTACAGGCACCTTTGCTACATAGGCCATGCTAAGACAGGGAGTAAAAGCAGCTCTGCCTAATACACAGAAACGAACACAGGGAGGCTGCCAAATAGAGGAGGCAAAGAAAAATGGCCTTAATAAAAGACAGGATAAAACCCAGAAAAAGAACTAAACAAAATAGAGATAGCCAACCTATCAGATGTATAGTTCAAACCACTGATGATAAGGGTGCTCAAAGGATTCACAGACTAAGGCAAAAAATAAAGGAATAAATGAAGATTACACTAAGTAAAATAAAGAAAAATCTACAGGGAACCAATGGTGAAAGGAAGGAAGCTGGGATTCAAATCAAGAACTTGGAACAGAAAGAAGAAATAAACATTCAACCAGAACAGAAAGAAGGAACAAGAATGCAAAAAATAGGTGAGACTTAGGAACCTCTGGGAAAAAATTAAATGTACTAACATCCAAACCATAGGGGTGCCAGAAGGAGAAGAGGAAGAGGAAGAAATTGAAAACTTATTTGAAAAAATAACGAAAGAAAAATTTCCTACTTTGGTGAAAGAAATAGACATACAAGTCCAGGAAGCACAGAGAGTCCCAAACAAGTTGGACACAAAGAGGACCACACCAAGACACATCATAATTAAAATGCCAAAGGCTGAAGATGAAGAGAGAATTTTTAAAGCAGTAAAAGAAAAGCAGAGAGTTACCTACAAAGGAGTTCCCATACGACTATCAGTTTATTTCTCAGAAGAAACTTTGCAGGCAAGAAGGGACTGGCAAGAAGTATTCAAAGTGATAAAAAGCAAGGACCTACAACCTCGATTACTCTATCCAGCAAAGCTATCATTTAGAATGGAAGGGCAGATAAAGTGCTTACTAGATAAGGTAAGCTAAAGGAAATCATCATCACTGAATCATTATTACATGAAATGTTAAAGACGTTTTTTTAAGATCAAAATTATGAACATTAAGATGACAACAAACTCACAACTTTCAACAACCGAATCTATAAAACAAAAACAGGAAGCAAACAGCTAGAACAGGATATGGAGCTCATTTGGAGGGTTATCAGCTGGGAGGGAAAGGGGGAAAGAGGGGGAAATAATGCAGGGATTAAGAAGCATAATTGGTAGCAACAAAATAGACGAGGGGTTATTAACAATAGTATAGGAAAGGGAAAAGCCAAAGAACTTATATGCACACCCCGTGGACATGAACTAGGTAGGGATTGCTAGAGGGAAGGGGAGTACTGAGCAGAGGAGGGAAAAGGGAAAAGTTGGGACAACTGTAACAGCATAATTAATAAAATACACTTAAAAATGAAACTAGACCACTTTCTTACATGTACATGTACAAAAATAAACTCTAGGCTTCTAGTCAAGATGGTGGCATACATAAACACAGCTCATCTCCTCGCACAACCACATCAAAATTACAACTATAGAACAACCATCATTCAGAACCATTAGAAACTGAACTGAATGGAAGTCCTACAACTACAGAATTAAAGAAGAAATCACATTGAGACTGGTAGGAGGGATGGAGTTGCAGAATGAGCTGGCCCCACAACCACATATGGCAGATAAAAAGCAGGAGGGATATCTTAAGAGTGAGGGGCCCCAGCCCCACACCAGGCTTCCCAGCCCAGGTATCGAGGGGCTAGGAAGAGAGGTCTCCATAAATTCTAGCTGTAAAAACCAACAGAGATTGAGGCTGTGGAAGACAGAAACTGCTGGAATCCCAGGCAGTTTCTCTTAAAGGGTCCACACACAGACTTACTCAGTCTCACTCCCTCTGAGCTCCAGCACCAGGGTGGCAGATTGAAAGGCATCAGAGACATACATAGAGGAAATGAATTTTCCAACATCAGGGCAAAGTTTTGAAGCATTTTTCTCTCAGACAAAAGTGCTGGCAGAGGCCATTGTTCTTCTGTGGGACCTCCCCACACAGATTTACAGGTCTCTCAGGTGAGTGGCACATATGACTCCCTCAGCCTTGCTCAAACTGTTTCCTCCACCCTGCTGATTCCCTGAGGTCCTGCCCCACCCAACATTAAGGTCCATCCAAGCTATTTCCCATGGCTTTTCCATATGAATGGCTTGTCTTGGCCCATGTTTCAGATTTTTCTAAATTCTCTCCAAAGAGCAGCATCTGGCTTCAGTGAGCCCCATAAGTTTCACTAAGTTGCCCCAGGCCCAGCACTAGGAGTAGCCAGTTTTAGCTTATAGCTTGGCCTCTCCTGGGCACCTCCAAGCCCAGCATAAGTAGCAGCCATCTACAGATCACATTTGTAGCTAATGCTCTGTGACCCCAGGTGGTGGCTGATGTTGGATGTGCCAAAAGCAATCAGGGTTCAACTACAACAGGAGAGTGTACACAGCATACACAGTGGGTGCACACTGAGTGCTCATCTTGGATAATAGGAGAGGCTGTGCCATTGAAACCTACAGGACACCTATTACATTAAGCCACTATATCAAACCTGGGAGATGTAGCAACTTTACCTAATACATAAAAACAAACACAGTGAGGCTGCCAAAATGAGGAGACAAAGAAACATAGCCCAAATGAAAGAATAAAACTCCAGAAAAAGAACTAAACAAAATGGAGAAAAGCAGTCTTTCAGATGCATAGTTCAAGACACTGGTTATAAGTATGCTCAAGAAACTTAGTGAGGACCTCAACAGCATAAAAAAGATACAGTCAGAAACAAGGGATAATTAAAGGACAATTTACAGAAAAACAATAGTAGAGTGGATAAAGGCAAGGATCAAATCAGTGATCTGGAACATAAGGAAGCAAAAAACAACCAATCAGAACAGCAAGAAGAAAAAAGAATCCAAAAAAATGAGGATAGTGTGAGCAGCCTCTGGGACAACTTCAAGTGTACCAACATTCACATCATAGGCGTGTGGAAGAAGAGAAAGAGCAAGAAATTGAAAACCTATTTGAAAAAATAATAAAAGAAAGCTTCTCTCACTTAATGAAGGAAATAGACACATAATTCCAAGAAGCACAGAGTCCAAAACAAGATGGACCCAAAAGGGCCCACTCCAAGATACATCATATTTACAATGCCAAAGGTTAAAGACAAAGAGAAAATCTCAAAAGCAAGAGAAAAGCAGTAAATTACCTACAAGGAAGCCCTCATAAAACTGATCTGATATCTCAAAAGAAACTTTTCAGGCTAGAAGGGATTGGCAAGAAATATTCAAAGTGATGAAAAGCAAGGACCTACACCAAGATTACTCTATCTAGCAAAGCTATCATTTAGAATCAATGGATAGATAAAGAGCTTCCCAGGCACGAATAAGCTAAAAGAGTTCATCATCACCAAACTAGTAGTTTATAAGATGTTAAAGGGTCTTCTTTAAAAAGAAGATTAAAAATATGAACTACAGAATGGCAATAAATACATATCTATCAACAATTGAATCTAAAAATAAAACAAAATAAACAAATAAGCAGAACAGAAACAAAATCATAGATACAGAGAACGTTTTGATAGTTACCAGATGAGAGGGAGTCAGGGGGAGCAGCTAAAAAGGTGAAGGGATTAAGAAGTAATAAATTACTAGTTACATAATAGTCATGGGGATGGAAAGTACAGCATAGGGAATAGAGTGGCCAAAGAACATACACACATGCCTAAGGGAGTCAGCGTAGGGGATGCTGGGTGGCGGGGAGAAAAGGTTGGAAAATGGGGACAACTGTAATAGAATAATCAATAAAATATAATTTAAAAAAAAAGCAAGCCACAGACTTGGAGAAAAAATTCATAACACACATATCTGACAAAGGACTTGTATCCAGAAGATACATGAAAAAAAAATCTTACATCAATAATAAAAAGACAATCCAACTGAAAGAAATATGAGCAAAAGATATGGATAGTAGGCCAGTCCAGATTGGTGGTATAAGGGGAATAAATGGTAATGGAAAAAATACAATAAAATTAAGAAAAAATAAAATAAAACACGACTAAAAATAGGCACAGTAGAATCTTAATGGATATTAGCCAAGGAGGATATGCTGATTTTAAGTACACTAGTCCCTCTCTATATCGCGGTTCATTTATCATGGCCTCACTGTATTGCAGGATTTTTAAAAATATTATATTTAATTATTTATCGTGGATTTTTTGCTATATCGCGGGATTTTGCGGTACTGTATATGTATGTTGTTAAAGTTATGTAGGTTTCAGAGTGTAGAATAAATGTAAGAGTCCTACTTCGCGGGGGGTCTGGAACGTAATACCCACGATAAGTGAGGGAATATTGTGATTCACCTAAAGGTTTTTTTTAGCTTTTTTTTATTACATTTTCTTGATTATGCTATTACAGTTGCCTCAATTTCTTTTTCCTTTGCTCCGCTCTGCTCATTTACTTCCCTACCCTCCAGCAATCCCATCCCCCTTAGTTCATGTCCATGGGTCATGCATATAAGTTCTTTGACTTCTCCTTTTACTTTACTATTCTTAACATCCCCCTGTCTATTTTGAGCCTACCGATTATTCTTCTTAATCCCCGCACTATCTCCTCCTTTCTCACCCTTCCAGCTGATACCCCTCTAAATAATCCTCATACCTATGTTTCTTTTCCTATCCTGGTTATTTGTTTAGTTTTTGTTTTTATTTTTAGATTCTGTTGTTGGTAGTTGGGAGTTTGTTGTAATTTCACTGTTTATAATTTTGATCTTTTTCTTAAGTCCCTTTGACATTTCATATAATAGCTTGCTGGTGATGAACTCCTTTAGCTTTAACTTGTCTGGGAAACACTTTCTCTGCCCTTCCACTCTAAATTATAGCTTTGCTGGATAGAATAATCTTCATTGTAAGTCCTTGTTTTTCATCACTTTGAACACTTCTTGCCACTCCTTTCTTGCCTGCAAAGTTTCTTTTGAGAAATCAGTTGATAGTCTTATAGGGACCCCTTTGTAGGTAACTCTCTGCTTTTCTCATACTGCTCTTACGATTCTCTATCTTTAACCTTTGGCATTTTAATTATGATGTGTCTTGGTGTGGTCCTCCTTGGGTCTAGCTTGTTTGGGATTCTGTGCTTCCCTATGGTTCAGACATTGGCACGTTTAAAGTTGTCCCAGAGGTTTCTAAGTCTCTCCTCATTTTTTCAAATTCTTGTTTCCTCCTTCTGTACTGGTTGACTGTTTATTTCTCTCTTATGTTCCAAATCATTGCTTTGGACCTTGATTTTCTTCCCTTCACCACTGGTTTTGTGTGGATTTTCCTTCACTTCGTTTAGCATAGCCTTCATTTCTTCCCTGTCATATTTAATCTTCTCTGTCAAATCTGTCAGCATCATTATCACCACTGTTTTGAACTCTGTGTATGTTAGGTTGGCTATCTCATCTGTTAGTTTGGCTATCTCCTCGTCACTTAGTTCTCCCACTGGAACCTTGATCTGCTCCCTCCTTTGGGCTATGCTTCTCTGTCTCCACAGTTTGACAGGCACCTGCATTTGCCTTGTGTCTTGGATAGAGCTGTCATACCTGTTAAATTGTAAGGGGCAGAGCCTTAGGTATTCATCAGTATGGGGGTGGCCTATTTCCCCACATTGTGGCACTCTTTGTGGGGGAGGGGTCTGAGCGGGAACAATACCACCTGTTCAGCATTCACTCCTTTCCCACTCAACAAACAGATTCTGCTGAGGGACCTGTAGTTTCCTCCACCGCCCCAACCCCCACTGGTTTTCAGTCAGTGTGGCTTTATTTTACCCTGGCAGTGGAAATATGAGCTGCCGGGTCTGGTCTGGAGCTGGGATAGTTTCTCAGGCTTTCTTTCCAACTTTTTAAGTGTTCGACTGAGTTTTCCACTGGCCAGCCCCAGCCACTACACTTCCACCAGTGCCACCACTGCTGCTGCTAGTGCCACTGCCACCAGTGCCACTGACGCAGCTGTGGGCATTGCCTCACCCTCCTGTGCTGCCAGTGCTGCCAGTGCCGCTGGTGCCACCGGTGCCACCAGTGCCACCAGCACTGCCACTGGTGTTGCTGCCCCAGTGCCATTGGCCACACTGGTACACCACACCACTTCCACTCTGTCCTGGCTCCACCCCTCCTACCACCTGGATGAGTATTTCTTCTTTATTTCTTTGTTGGACTTCCCTTCAGTTCAATTTTCTGGAACTTCTGATTGTTTTCTATAGTTTTGAGGTAGCTGTATTCCTTCTTGGTTGTGAAGGAAGATGCAGCATGTCTACCTACGCCTCAATCTTGGCCGGAAGTCCCCTCATCTAAAGTTTTTTAGTAGCACACACTGCCTCAATACATTCCCTAAATGATTCACATCATTGAAAATAAATTATTACCATTTTTCCACTATCAGGGCCCTTAGTTTTATCTATAAAGAAGATCAGCCATTTGCACAGGCCAAGCTGACAGTTAACTTGTCTGATAACTGACCAATTCTCCCTTTTCTTAATAGCTCCATCTCACCCCCAACACATACACCTTGACATCATCCCTCCTGACTGCTGGTCCTGCCTCCAGGCTCTCTCTTAACACCTTTAACTCTTCCTGAACACAGGAGAGAGACCAATCTTCCAAAAACACCACTGTTCCTTATATTTGGCAGAACTTCTTAAAACAGGAAGAAAATTAAGACATACTTCAGTTTAAGAAGAAAAAAACCTTTAAAAATAAATACAAAGCAGCTCCGGTCAGCTAGCTCACTTGGTTAGAGCATCGTTCAGATACACCAAAGTTGTGGGTTCAATCCTCGGTCAGGGCACATATAAGTATCAACCAATGCATGCATAAATATGTGGAACAATATATCAAAGTTTCTCTCTCTCTCTCTCTCTCTCTCTCTCTCTAAAATCAGTCATTAAAAATCTTTTAAAAATAAATATTTTTTAATATAAACAAACAAACAAGCACAAACCAATGCTAGAAAAAGCTACTTCCAAAGGTAGCAAGTTCTATGTCACTAGGTATGTTCAAATATATGGGAATCTGAAACTGTGAGATCTTAGTCTAACCACAGAATTCTGATTCTGTGTTTTTTTCCCTGGTAGTCCTCCCTTCTTTATCTGGCATTCCAAACAGTCCTCTAAATATAGCTCCAACCTCTCTTCCCAGCAGCCCTGTCCAGACAGGGCCCTCACTGTCTCGTGGACATCTTGCATCTGCTGTTTTTCTTACTTGAATGACATTTTCCCTCCCTTCTTAAAAAAATAAAAATATATGCACCCCTATCTTCATTTCAGCATTATTTACAATAGCCAAGTGCTGGGAACATCCTAAGTGCCCAACTATAGATGAGTGGATCAAAAAACTGTGGTACATTTACACAATGGAATACTATGCAGTAGAAAGAAAGAAGGAATTCCTACCCTTCATGACAGCATAGATGGAACTAGAGAGTATTATGCTAAGTGAAATAAGCCAGGCAGTAAAAGACAAATACTATATGATCTCACCTATAAGTGGAACCTGATGAACAAAACAAACAAACAAGCAAAATAGAACTGGTGAGATGGAAATAAGCAACAAACTGACAGCAACCAGAGGGGCAGTGGGAGGGGGATGATGGGGGAAAGAAAGGGAAGCATTTAGTCAAGAAACAAGTATAAAGGACCCATGGACGTGAACAAAAGGGTGGGGATTGACTGTGAGAGCGGGTGCGGGGGTGGGTGGGGCAGGGGATGGCAATGGGGGGAAAATTGGGACAACTGTAACTGAACAACAATAAAATTTAAAAATATATACCATAACCAAATAACTAACACATGGAAGCAACCCATCAATTGACAAATGTTTAAAAAAGATATGGTACATATGCATAATGTAGTAGTAGTGGGCCATAAAAAGAATGAGCTCTGGCTGGTGTGGCTCAGTGTATTGAGCACTGGCCTGTGAACCAAAGGGTCACTAGTTCAATTCCCAGTCAGGGCACATGCCTGACTTTTGGGCCGGATCCCCAGTTGGGGGTGCATGAGAGACAACCACACATTGGTTTCTCTCCCTCTCTTTCTCTCTCCCTTTCCCTCTCTCTATAAATAAGTAAATAAATAAAATCTTTTTAAAAAAGAGAATGAAATCTTGCCACCTGCAACAACATGGATGAACCTAGAGAGTATTATAGGAAGTGAAATGAGACAAAGAAAGACAAATACCATATGATTTCACTTACATGCGGAATCTAAAAAACAAAATAAACAAAACGAAAACAAATTCATAGAGAGAGAACAAACTGATGATTGCCAGATAGGAGGGTGGTTGGAGGTAGAAGTGGGTAAGAAAGGTGAAAGGGATTAAGAACTACAAATTGCCAGTTATAAAAATAGTCACAAGAATGTAAAGTACAGCTTAGGGAATTTAGTTAATAATATTGTACAGTATTCCCTCACTTATCGCGGGTATTATGTTCTAGACACCCCGCGAAGTAGGAACCTTACACTTATTCTACACTCTTAAACCTATGTAACTTTAACAACTTACATATACAGTACTGCAGAATCCCACGATATAGTGAAAAATCTGCGATAAATAATTAAATATAATATTTTTAAAAAACCCATGATACAGTGAGGCTGCGATAACTGAACTGCGATATAGCAAGGGACTACTGTAATATTATTAGGCTTATTGGGGCGATCACTTTATAAGGTATATAAATGTCTAATCACTACATGTACCACTGAAACTAATATAATATTGTATGTCAACTATAATTGAAAACTGAATTTAAAAAAGTTTAATGGAGTATACATTTGAACTAAATGGCAAAAAATGTCAGACTACATATAAAAGGAATACTCAACTATATATCCACTAAATGCTGCCAATAAAAGATGCACTTTAAATATAAAATATATTGTGCTTGAAAGTAAAAGTGTGGGAAAATACATACCATGCAAACAGTAAGCTGAAGGAGGTTGCCACGGCTATTTTAATATCAGAAAAGTAGCCTTCAAGACAGTATTGTTAGAGATAAAGTGCAATATTTTGTAATGATAAAGGATTAACTCATTAGGAAAATATAATTATCTGAAATATATATGCACTTAATAACAGAGCTTCAAAATTCATGAAGCAAAAAAGGACAGAAGGGAGAAATCGACTACACAAAAATTAATTTGGAAGCTTGTAAGATAAACTACAAAACTTCTACAAAAAATCATAAGAGAAAATCCTTGTAACCTTGAAGTAGACTGTGATGTTGTAATTTATAATAAGAAATGTCCCCATATCTGACACAGCTTTTAAAACCCTTGGAAGTTCCTGTAATGAGAGCAATTTTTATGCTAATGAGGTGACTTGGAAAGCACCGAAAGATGGAGACTGGTTTGCCAGAGGAAGCAACAATGTGATTACAGTGTTGGAACTTTCAGTCCCACCCCTGTCCTCCAACCCCCAACCTCTGGGGATGGTAGAGGGACTAGAGGTTGAATCAATCCCTAATGGCCAGTGATTTCATTAATCATGTATATGTAATGAAGTCCATAAAAATCCAAGAGGACAGGGTTCAGAGAGCTTCTGGGTTGGGAGCCAGAATACAGTATTCCCTCACTTATCACAGGTATTAAGTTCTAGACCCCCCTACATTAGATGAAAATCCACAAAGTAGGAACCTTACATTTATTTTAGTATTTATATATATTTTAAGGCTTCATAAACCCTTCCCACACAATTATAAACCATTCCCAGTCCCTTATTAACCTTTTCCACACTTTTATAAACACTACTTATGTTCTTAAACATATTCTACACTCTTAAACCTATGTAACTTTAACAACATATGTATACAGTACCGCAAAATCCCACGATATAGCAAGAAATCTGCGATAAATAATTAAATAGTTTTTAAAATCCCATGATACAGTGAGGCCGCAATAAGTGAACCATGATACAGAGAAGGACTGCTGTACTTCTACATGCCATCATGCCAGGCCCAAGCTCCATGAGGACAGAAGCTTCTTTGTTCAGGGACTTACCCTATGAATCTCTTCATCTGGCTCTTGATTCATGTCCTCTCATATCCTTTGTAATAAACCAGTAATCTAGAGAGTAAATGGGTTTCCTGAGTTCTGTGAGCCTCTCTGGAAATTAGTTGAACCCAAGGAGGAGGTCAGGTTAACATCTGATTTATAGCTAGTCAGTCAGAAGTACAGGTAACAACGTCAACTTTCAACTAGCATCTGAATTTTGCTCTAGCAAATTAATCAAATCAAAGGAGGGGGTAATGGGAACCTCCAACCTGCAGCTGGTCGTCAGTCAGGAGCACAGGTAACAACTTGGGCTTGGAATCAGCATCTGAAGCAGAGAGCAGTCTTGTGGGACACAGCCCTTAACCTGTGGAATATGATGTTATTTGGGGATAGATAGTGTCAGAATTGAGTTAAATTGTAGGACACCCACCTGGTGTTGGAGCATTGATTAGTAGTAGTAGTATGGTAAACAATCCCCCTATGTTGGTTTTTAGGGTACAGAATAAATACAGGCAAAGATTTATTAGACAGACAACAAAAAGCACTAATGAAAACAATAATATGCAATTCATCGAAATTCTAAATCTCTTCTAACCAAAAGATTGAATACTTTTCTCCTAAGATTGAGAACAAGACAAAGATGTCTGCTCTTACTTGTTCTATTCTACATTGTACAGGAGGTTCTGGTCAGCAAAATCAGACAAGAAAAAGAAATAAAAGATATCCAGAATGAAAGGCAGAAATAAAACTATTGAGGCTCAATATATTTATTCTCAGATGACATAATTTTGTATATAGAAAACTATGGAATCCATTAAAAAAAAAACCTACAACTAATAAGTGAATATAGGAAGTCAGCAGGATAGAAGATCAATATACAAAAATCACTTGTACTCCCATATGTGAGCAATGAACATCTAAAATAAAATTAAGAAAGCAGTTCTGTTCACAATAGTATCAAAAAGAATGTAATAATTGGGAATAAGTTTAACAAAAGTGTAAAGATTACATTCAAATATAAAACATTGCTGAAAAAATTAAAGAAGATATAAACAAAGAAACATTACAACTTCATGAATTGGAAGACTCAATATCATTAAGATGGTAATTTTCTACCACTTGATTGATTTAAGACTCAATGCAATCCCTGTCAAAATCCCACTTGGCTTTTTATTTTTAATTGTTGTTGGTGGCAGAAATTGACAAACTGATCTAAAATTCATGTGGAAAAAAAAAGGACACATTATAGCTAAAACAATCTGGAAAAAGAACAAAGTTGGAAGACTTACACATCCCAATTTCATAACTTACTACCAAGCTACCATAAGCAAGACAGTGTGGTACTAGCATAAAGATAGAAATTTATATCAATGAAAGACAATGGAGAATTCAGAAATAAGCCTTTACATTAATAGTCAACTGATTTTCAAGGAGGGTGTCAAGATAATTCAATGGGGACGAGAACAGTCTTTCAATAAATGGTGCTGGGACAACTGGATAGCCACATGCAGAAGTATGTATTTGGACACTTACCTCACACCATATACAAAATTAAACTCTTAATGGATCAAGACCTAAATGTGAGAACTAAAACTACAAAAGTCTTAGAAGAAATCGCAGGTGTAAATCTTAGTGACCGTGGTCAGGCAATGAGTTCTTATGTGTGATACATATAAAAAGCACAAGAGATAAAGAAAAAACTAATAAATTCGACTTCATTACTCCCTCTAGTGGACCTAAAATATAACCATATTTAAAACTACGTATTTGATCTCTTGAAAAATAATAAAATAAATTTCAATGGCAATGACTCTTATCGGTGGCCACTTTAACAGTCACCATGATGAAATAATTTTGACAAAAAGGGGCATGAGGGCATTTTCTGGGGTAATGGAAATGACATGTGATACCAATTAATGAAAACCAATTTATTTGAAGACCTTTAACTGTGCTTTTCACCATATGTAAATTTTACCTCAATAAAAATTTTATTTTATAAAGCAGTCACTCTGAAGACTGAGATGCAAGGAGGGAAGATGAGCCCAGTGGTGTGCTTTTCATTACAAGCCCTTCGGTACTTCTTAGAATTTATAAAAGCATGTGTATAAATTACTTTAGATTCTTTATGTTTTGAAAAATAAAACACATTCAAATTTGAAGCTTCTTAGTCTCATTGCTTCATGGAAGAGAGAGATGAGAAGACATTGCCTCTTTGGGGGCATTCATTTATCCACCCAGTCAGAGCACTGACTGGGGAGACCACCAGGAGGTCCAGGCCAGGTCCCCAGTAAGAAAACTCTTCAAAGTCACAGTAGAAAGTTGTAATCATTGATTCCCTGTTGTGAGGCTACTGTACGAAACACATAATCTCTCTCTCTAAAAAAAAATGAAAGTCAGAATCTCAAAAGCTTCCATTTTTTAAAATGCTAAAGCTTATTTGCATATCAAAATTGCCTCAGGGCAGTAAGCAGAATTAGAAAATTGAGGAATTACATTTAGAAGGGAGAGAAAGAAGTAGGACAAATGTGTGAACGTATAGAACACTCCTCTGTGTCACCAAAAAGCTGGCTTCAAATTTGAATCAATCTCCCCAGCAATACTCACAAATAAAGAGCAAGACTGAAAAGTTTTGATAATATTATTATCACAAATTTATTAACTAAATCAATGACAAATCTTTTTCATTAAAAAAAAAAAGACATCTGTACCTCATTACTCCCTCTAGTGGATCTAAAATATAACGACATTTAAAACAATTTCACTTTTTTTTTTTTTTTTTTTTGAACAATAGTAAAATTTCCAGAGCAATCTCTCTGATTAGTGGTTATTTTAATGGTTACTACAGTGACTTAATTTTGCTTTCTTGTATTGTGTAAATAGTATGTGTTTTTATACTCCCTCTAAGAAAAGGTACTTAACATTTATCTGAATGATTAATCACTCATCAATCAGAAAATGACACATTTCAAACATTATTTGTGAGGTTAAAAATTTGAAAACTATTGAAGGTTGTATTATACTCAAAATAAGTCATAAATATTTTAAAAATTTCACAGTTACTTTTTAGTAAAGCACAACTTAAAGAGCCATTTCAACAGCCCGTTTGTCCTGTGTCACTACAAAGTGTCAAAATTGGGGTAGTCATCATTTTTCATAAGTAATAATTCAAGTTTCATATCTACTTATTTTTATAAAGTAAAATTTAAAATATAATTTTACTATTCATTAGACCCTCAAATCTCAAATGCTGTTTATAAGTTTTTTGTGAACATTTTGTCATGCCATGACTACATTCTGCATTGGGGACATATAGAGTTGCCACTACTCCCACCCTGTAGGTTGAAAATCTGCATGTAAGTTTTGATTCCACAAAAACTTAGTACTAATAGTCACTATTGACCAGAAGCCTCCCTGATAACACAAACCAGTCAATTAACACATATTTTGTAAGTTACATGTACTATATACTATATTCTAACAAAAAAGTAAGCTGGAGAAAAGAAAATATTATTAAGAAAATCATAAGCAAGAGAAAATACATTTATGGCATTGTATGTATTTATTGAAAAAATCTGCATATAAGTGGGCCCATGCAGTCAAACCCTTATTGTTCAAGGGTCAACTTTATGCAGCATAAAAGTAACAAATGACATGTTTTAGTTGGCATGACTTCCATTTCTAGCAGCTCAATTAGTCACAGATGTCACAACTAGGAAACAGGCACATAAAAGAGAGCAAAGATAACAACATTCAGTTGTGCTGATCTCTACAGCCTGTTTCAAGCAAAATGTTAATAACTAGACAGCAAACCCAGTGATTACATGATTTGGTATAAGTTTTACTATTGCAAATAACCAAATGAAGTTTCACATAGCTTTTCAAAATGAAGAATTTAAAATGGGAACATATCTTAGAAGTGCGGGCTCTTACAGAAGTGAATTTAGGTAAAATATTGATGGCAAGGTTTCATATGTCAAGCATGGAACATTTAACAGGAGACGAAGAGACACATTTCCCACCAAAATCAAATGCCACTGCCACCAACCCCACAGAGGCTCAGCTACCTAAAATGGAAATGAAAATATAATGTATGGAAATATTCTCTTAGAAAAAACTCCTTAAGGCTTCACATGTATTAATGTATTAGTTTGCAAACATTAAGATCAAAGCCAAAGCAACAAATACATCCTAAAAAGTTTTTCGTCAGATTTTTATTAACGATATACAAGTAGCAAGGCATAAAAAATTAATAGGCTCAAGCCTTGAAATGTCAAACTCAATGCTTTCTCACCATGCTCACCTCCTTTGCTTTTTGTTTCAGAATAGCTGGCTCAGGGTCTTCTTGCCTTGAGCAACTGCACATGGTTAAAAATGGAGAAAGAAAGGTTAACAGATGGTTTAAGAGCCCCTCATCTGTTGCAGTAAGTTAAAAAATAGCAGAGGAAAGAGAATAGGATCCAAGGTGTCAAACATACAAGGCCTAAATTCATTGATGTGTAATTTCAAGCCTTTAGGCTTTCCCAATAAACTGTTAAATATTCCATTTTAAATATAATCTACTGTAACTTTGAAAAAAATCAACCCACCTTACTTATAATAATGCTAACTTTTAAGTTTAAAAATAAGTTTCTATTGTTTTTTAAGGATTTAAGATGCTGTCCACTGAGTCTTCCATACGTATTAGGCCCTCTATACTTTAATCCTGTGCCCCCACATCTTTTTCTTTCCAGGAAGCCTAGCTCATGTGATAGAGAAGCAGCCACTATAAAGCAGAGAAAGAAATGTGCATAATGCACATTTCCCATTTCCTGGATCCCAAAATACACTGTAGTGCCAAACTGTCAGTCCCTGTATTTCTTGGACAATGAAATCAACCCTTAATTGCTAACAGATCTTTGCGCAGCTCTCACAGAAACATGCCAACAACGTGAGACAGGAGTCCGTCCATCCATGCTGTTTTGTGTGTGCTGTCATATGTAGGGCCCAGAGAAATTATGTGAAGAAGAAAACACAAATTAAAAGTATCCAACTTAAAAAGACAAGAGACAACAAATGCTGGTGAGAATGTGGAGGAAAGGGAACTCTTGAGGAGGCTGGTGAGGTTGGTGCAGCCACTGTGGAACCAGGAGGGAGGGCCTGCTTTTCTGTCTTAATCACCTGCACCCAATTCTTCCAGTATGAGGTCTGCTGGTTGGCAATAGCTGCTTGTCTATCACTCCCTCCTTCTTGCCATCACCAGAGCTTCCTTGCTTTGCTGTATGAATCCTGTGGGAAGAGAAATAAAACTTTAAAAGAGGAGTAGGGAGGAGAAATAAGAAACAAGGTCATCATTTGAACATGAGAAAGGGAAAGGGTGTTAAAGATTGGGGGCAAGAAAAGGCATAGAACAGGGGTCTTGGTTAGTGGCAGAGTGAACCAATTGGGGAAATGAATTTCTATTGCTGAGTGGTGCTAAGAGCCCACTTGAGATTCGTGGTCATAAGATTAAAGTAGGACCCAGTTAGTGTGATATTGGGTGAGTAGGGGGACAAGGGAGTGGGTAGGGTTCTGAGGGGAGATTGTGGTCATGGACCCCACACTCACAGGCAGCTGTATTTCTAGTTACCTAAGAAGGGATTTAAATCAAATGGAAGAGAGATTGTCTACAGGAAGTGAAATTGTGGTAAGTCTCTCTTTATAGTTTTCAGTATTTTATTAAGATTTTACAAAGTATGTATTTCATTTTATAAACAGATAAAAACAATACAGCTATTTCAAAACCAAATTAAAAGCCAAAAATCTAGCAAAATGAGGTTTTAATAGGAAAAAAATCAACTAACCCAATTTCCTGTAGAAAAACAGCTGCCCTAAATTTGGATGCTTCCTTGACTATTAATTTGGATATTAATGATAACCTTCTACAACAGGAAAAAATACCAGTGAATCACTTGGGGAAAATGAAGAAAAGCACAATACTGGAAAAACACACAAAAAACAAATCTGCAAAGCCATTGAAAACATAACAGGATGTCAAGAAAACCTGTATGTCCTCTTTAAAGAGTTCCAGCTGAAATAGTTGGAGAGGAGGAATCCCCTACCAGATGAATCTATGAAAACTTACAGTGGAAGATGAGGGATGCCTTGGAAAGGCTGGAGATACTTGCTCTTCAGAAGCTCCCTCAAGGCCTGCAGTCTGTTTCCTGTTGTGAGCAGCCCCACTCTGCTCTACGGAGATGAGACAGAGGTGCCCCACAGCCCCTTCCGAGTCACACAGCAGGATGAGCAGAGGTCTGATTTGGACAGGGATGGGGTCCTCCCAGCTTTCTGCTTGATCTGGGCAATTGTTCCAGCTGGTGGCTGGTGCTCTTGAAAGGCCCCCTCTGTTGGTCACAGTTGCTTCATCTAAAAACCAAATCTTCCTAAAGCATCTGTATTGCTGGGACTCAACATCTACAGGTTGGGTCAGGTATGTCCAGAAGGACCAAGCTGTGAACTTAGGAAAGAAAAAAAAATGCCTGGTCAGTGTACACAGACACACCACACTTTAGTTTGATTTCACTAAGTCTCAGCTTCAAGTTCTTGGAAGACATGGGGAAGGTACAGGGAATTGAAGACCCTTAGCCTCCTCCTACTTGAAATTTAAATTACCATGAAATTGATTTAGTTTTACTATTACACCTTCACTGTGAGTCCTGAGCCAAGGACATTCTTATATAAAAGTCTTTGTAGATGTTACATTTTTGTATGTCTGAATAATACTGATAGTCGGGAAAACCTATTAATTTTTGTAAAGTGGAAAGTCTGATATGGATGGCATCGGCTTTTTCTAGGGGAAAATAATTCTAAAATTATTAGAAATTCTACTGGGTGAACTGCAAAGGCATGACAGATACACTAATCCCAGTTGGTTGAGTTTTTAAGGAATGGCATACTATTGTCTGAAAAGATAATTTCTGATATAACTGAAAATTGGAGAAGAGGGTCTTAAGACTCTCAAAAAGAAAGAAGAGAGAGAGAGAAAGAAAGAAAGAAAGAAAGAAAGAAAGAAAGAAAGAAAGAAAGAAAGAAAGAAAGAAAGAAAGAAAGAAAATTATTCCAAGTTCTGTCTTTTACTCAGAGAAAGTTAACTGCTAATGGCACCCCAGCTAACACAAAGACTGTAAACCAGGGTTTTTCACTGGGATTTTGTGATAATCAAGTTCAGTGCATTTCAGAATGATCAGTTGTTTCATATACTTGCCAACTTTATGAGGTTTGCAGAAGTGAGAAGAGACTGTGCTTTGCCTGACCTCATTTAAGAACGGGAACACACATTCTTTTAGTCTGAAACCCTGAGTATTCACGCTTTAATCTTCCAAACTCCCACGTTCCCAGGGCACCTCAGCTTTCATCAGTGATTTTCTCATAGTCATGCCTCTTATAGTTTTATAATTTTTTAAAAAGGTAATATCAGAGGAGTTTAAGGCATTGGTATCCATTTTCCATTAAAGTGTCAAAACTCCTAATTCTGTGCTATAGTCTTCACCATGCCCACAGTTTCAATTTTAAACCCATTTTTCCCCTTATGATGACAGAAATTCACCGATGGCACTACTACCTTATAACTTTCATTTTTTTTTATAACTTTCATTTTTAATTAAAGAAGTTATATTGGCAACAGAAAACACTTTGCTTTCATTTCACATTAGCTTTGTTAATAGAAGGTGAAAGTTAAAAGCAGTGTACCCGTGGATAAAATCTATTTCCAAACTCCAGTTTCTCCTTTATCTCATGAAAGCATTGAGTTAAAGGTCTATGCTTATGACAATCTTAAAAGAAATAAGAAAGTTGAAAATGTTTTAAAATCTATTTCAGCTGAGTACTAGTCTAGAAACTAGAATAGATGTTTCTATTTGGCAAAGGTTTCATGATTCTGAAGACACTTTGCAAAATAATACCTAGGTGACTAGTAAAGATAAGCAAACGAAATTCCAAAGGAAGTGAAATAAATATAATTTGAAGGAACAAACAGAAAACAGCAAAATGAGAGGCCTGTAAAAAATATATCAATAATTATATTAAGTGTAAACAGTCTAAATACGCCACTTAAAAAATAGATATTGTGCCCTGGTTGGGTGGCTCAGTTGTTTGGAGTGTGCTCCCATACACCAGAAAGGTCACAGTTTCAATGCCCAGTCAGGGTACATACCTAGGTAGAGGGTTCGATCTCCAGTTGGGGCATGTCCCAGAGACAACCAATCTCTCTCTCTCTCTCTCTCTCTCTCTCTCTCTCTCTCTCTCTCTCTCTCTCTCTTCCCTCTTCTCTTTCTCTAAAATCAATAAAAATATCTATGGGTAAGAATTTTAAAAATAAAAAATAGATATTGTAGAATGAATAAAAATTATAAATATGCTGTTCATAAGACACTCACTTCAAATATAAAATATTGGTAAATTAGAGGTAGAAAAAGATATACCATAATAACACTAATCAAATGAAGGCTGGAATAGGTATATTAAACTTAGACGAAGTAGATTTTGACCAAAAAATTACCTTATATAAAAAGAGATTGCACTCTGGCTGCTGTGGCTCAGTGGATTGAGCGTCAGCCTGTGAACCAAGTGTCACTGGTTCAATTCCCAGTCGGGGCACGTGACGAGGTTGCACGTCAGGTACCCAGTTGGGGGCACAAGTGAAAAGCAACCACACAGTGATGTTTCTCTCCCTCTCTTTCTCCTTTCCCCTCTCTCTAAAAATAAATAAATAAATAAATTATTTTTTTTAAAAAGATTGCAGAATGATTAAGGGATTAACTTACCAAGAAAACATAACAATCCCAAATATATATGCACCTAACAAGAGCTTCAAAATACATGAAGCAAAAACTGAAAGGAAAAATAGACAAGTCTACAATTATCATTTGAGCCTGCAACACTTCTCTCTCAAAAATTCATAGAATTGGTAAACAGAAGATCAGCAATAACATATGAGAGCTCATCAGCACCATCAACTGATTGGACATAAATTTACAGAATACTTTACCTAAGGACAGGAGAATACGCATTATTTTCAAGTGTACAGGGAACATTCAACAAGTTGGTCCATGTACTGGGTCATAAAATACATCTTAAATTTAAAAGAATTAAAATTATATAGGTTATAGTCTCTATGACTGAATTAAACTAGAAAGCAATACAGGCATACCTCAGAGATATTATGGATGTGATTCCAGAACACCACAATAAAATGAGTATCACAATAAAGCAAACCACATGAATGTTTTGGTTTCCCAGTGCATATACAAGTTATATTTACACTATACTGTAGTATATTAAATGTGCAATAGCATTATGTCTAAAAAAGTTATTGTTAAAGAAATGCTAACCATCACCTGCACTGTTACAATAGTAACACTGAAGATCACTGATCACAGATTACCATAACAAATGTAATAATAATAAAAGAGTTTGAAATATTGCAAGAATTACCAAAGTGTGACAGAGAAACAAAGTGAACACATGCTCTTGAAAAAAGAGCATTGATAGTTTTGCTCGATACAGAGTTGGCACAACCTTCAATTTGTAAAACACACAATATCTGTGAAGCACAATAAATCAAAGAACAAGATATGACTGTAATGAAAAAGTGACAGGAAAATTCCCTCCTCAAATCTTAGAAATTAAACAACAAGCTTCCTAATGGCTCATAGGTCAAAGGGAAAATCACAAAAGAAAATACAAAGTATTTTGAACTGGAAGAAAAGGAAAACTTTTTTCACAATTTATGGGGTACAGAAAGCTGTACTTAAGAGGGAAAATTATAGCATTAAATGTTTATACTAAAAATGAAACTCTTATACCGATAATCTAATCTTTTTTTTAAGAAATGGCATCTACAAAAAAATGGTAAGCAACATTAGGAGGAAGGCAAGGATGTCAACTCTCACCACTTCTATTCAAAATTACACAGGAGATTATAATCTGGGTTATTAGGCAATAAAATAAAATAAAAGGCATTCATATTAGAAATAAATAAGTAAAACTATCTCTATTTTAGATGACATAATTTTGTATCTAGCAAATGCTAAAGTTTGGTCGGCAGCCGTCCGTCTCAAGAGACGATGGTGTAGCTTCTTAAGAGTCTATCTGCACCGCCGAGAATGGCTGTGCAGTCCGACTCGAGAGTGACACGGTATCTGTCTCCTCCCGTGTTGAATCGACATCTTGCGATGACGCTGGAGTGTCCTCTCCAGTGAAGCTGAAGCTACAGAGCCTGGGCAGGGTGATATGGAGGGTCTGCTGTTGCCCAAGCAGCAGACCCCCCCTCTCTTCGCAGCTGAAGGATCCAAGGGAAAGACGGAGTCAATACAGCTTGGCTTCAGGTGCGCCGCAGGAGTTGCCGGTGTTGACTACAACGTCAAACCGCCTTAGGGACTCAGGCTCCGGATTTTCTGTCGGGGTTTACTCCCTTAGCCTTTCCCCTGAAGAGGTATGCCGCAAGGCAGCGGAGGTTTTTTGGAATCAGAGTTTTCCTTCTCTGATGTACCCTGACTGGAAGATCGAACCAGCGACACTTAGCTCGCAGGCCGACGCTCAATCCACTGAGCCAAACCAGCCAGGGTTAAATGCTAAAGTAATCCACCAGAAAACTATTAGAACTAATAAGTGAGTTCATCAAGATACAAGATCAATGCACAGATTCAATTGCATTTTTATCCTCTAGCAATGAACAATGCAAAAATGAAATAAGGGAACAATTCTATTTACAATACATAACAATGTACATAAAAAATGTATAAAATAGAAAGAAATTGGACAAATGTAGTGCAAAACTTAAGCTCTGAAGACTACAAAAGATTGTTGAAAGAATATAAAAGGACAAATAAATGGAAAGACATCTCATGTCCATGGATTATAAGACAATATGTTGTCTTATATTAATGTTAATAAGTTTAATATGTAATATGTTAAGATGGCAACACTTCCCAAATTGGTCTATTGATTCAACACAATCCCCATCAAAATTCCAGCTATATTCTCTGCAAAAATTGATAAGCTAATTCTAAAATTGAAGGAATCCAGAATATTCAGAGAAATCTTGAAAAAGAACAAAGTTGGAGAATTCCCACTTTCTGACCTCAAAACTTAACTACAAAGGAACAGTAATCAAGACAATGTGTTACTGGCATAAGGACAGATATACAGATCAATGGAATACATTGAGAGTCCAAAAATAAAACCTTAAATTTATAGTCAATTTATTTCAACAAGGGTGCCCAAACAATCCAACAGGAAAAGAATAGACTTTTCAACAAATTATTCTAGAACAACTGGATAGCCACATGTAAAAGAATGATATTAGACCCTTATCTCACATCATGCAAAAGAATGGCTCAAAATGAATCAAAGATCTAAACTTAAGAGCTAAAACTAAAACACTCTTAGAAGAAAACATAGGTGTAAATCTTCATGACCTTAGGCAATGTTTTTTTGGAAATGACATCAAAAGCACAAGTAACAAATGAAAAGATAAATAAACTAGGCTTAATCAAAATTAAAAACTTATGTGCAACAAAGGATATGATTGAGAAAGTAAAAACATAATGCAAGAGTGGAAGAAAATATTTACAAATCATGCATCTGATAGGAGACTCATACCTAAAATATATAAAAAACTTTTACAACTCAACAAAAACAAATGAAGTTATTTCTCTTTTAAAAGGTGTCCTGTTAAAATGATAATTTGAAAATATACATCTACCTTTACTCTGAAAATCTCACTAAAATTGCAGTGAAGTTATTTTCTTAAAAAGAGAGACATAAACCCATAAGAAGAGGAATAATAACAGAACAGACATTAACAAACTCTTGGGAGGTAGAAAGCTGATGGGAGAATTGACTTAAGACACAAGAAATCCAAATCCTAAACTGAGAACTGACCTAATCTACCCTATGCTCCTTTCAAACTTCTGTCTGTGCAAATCCCATCAATTCTCCAAGAGCCTCCTCTTTTTGGACATTATCAATATTCCAGCCCACCCTCCATTCATTCTAAAATCCCACAGTAGTAGTAGTAGTAGTAGTAGTAGTAGTAGTAGTAGTAGTAACAACGACAACACCTGTGGAGTACTTACAAAGTACCCCAGTGTAATTCTGAGTCTTTATGAAATGAACAGACTTTGGCCCAGGTCAGTGTGGTTCAGTTGGTTGGAGCATCATCCCATAACCAAAAGATTGTGGGTTTGATTCCCAATCAGGGTATATACCCAGGTTGCAGGTTTAGTCCAGCACATACAATCTGGGCACACATCATCCTCAGTCTGCGTATGTACAGGAGACAATCAATCCATGTTTCTCTCTTACATCAATATTTCTCTCTCTCTCCCTTTCTTTTTCCCTAAAAAGCAATGACAAAATGTCCTTGGATGAGGATTAAAAAAAGGAATAGACTTTGGCATTTCATAGTTCTCAAATTGTTTCTTATTATTCAGTATTATTTCCCCAATTTTTAAGAACAGAATTTCTGTTTTATCCAGCTCTAAAATTTTTCACAGCACCAGACTCCAAATAGGTACCTAAATTGATTCAGTTCATAGACTACACACCTACTGATCCTCGTTAGTGCCACTTAGCCAACATCCAAATGGCAATCAAAATAAAGGGTGCATGCCTTTGTTGCCATTTTAAATCTTGTCTCCAAAAAATTTGCCAGTTGTCCTGAAGGACAGCAGGTGGCATCTCAGAGACCCATCTACCCATCTACTACTGCAGGGTGACCTGCCTAGTTTAGCGTTTCGCAATCAGACTTCTAAATAGTAATAAACCCCATGCTGATTAGGCAACAGATGAAAAAAAGAAGAAGATGCCTTTTATGGCACTTCATGATAATGGCTTTATTGCCAAAAGCCATATTAGCAGAAGATGGAAGATTCAATTTATAGAATCTCCTGAATGTCTGTCTGTTCAACAACAGCCTGTTCATGCCCAAGAAAAGATTGGTGCCTGTGGAAAACCTATTGAAGGACAACGCATGATGCGACTTGCTCTGCCAAGTGAAAGAATTCATATTCTTTTATTTTTCAAGCCAAAAGGGGCAAAACTAACCAAATGAATTAGTGCATTCTGTTCTAAACTTTAGAGTCAAATTGGAACATTGAGAATTGAAAGCACCCCACTCACTGTGATGATCTAAAAGTCACTTAAGACAATTCAGAGAAATGCCAGAAAAACTTCCTTCTTTTTGAGACAACAAAAGCAGATGGAAAACTGCTAAAATGGCTCAAGTATGTGGTACTTTTATAACATTTATGTGGCTCTTGAAAAAAAATCAGCTTTAATTGACTTTTTGCTTCTCCTGTCCTAGTTCTGTCAAAACCTCTTGTGCTTCTTTAGGGACTTAAATCAGAGAACAAACAATTTTGAACACACTCTACCTTTAATGACTACAATTCAGAAATGATGTACTTCTTCACAGTCCTTGCCAAAAAGGCAAGGGAGAAAGACAATGAAAGGAAAACTTATAAATAAAACCTATTTCTAAGATGGCATTGAAACCAAAACAAAGAAAGGACTTAACACCAGCAATAAATTTTGTCAGGTGGCCTAGCAGAGCCTCCAGCTCCCTGTGTGACCTGGAAATTTTTATTAATCCACCTCTATTTCATATTATCTCCATATGAAGAATAAGGAAGTTAACACACTGCTACCTCAAATACCAAATTAGAGTTGAAGGAGGCCTTGATACTTGCCTTTTTTACCTGCCTTATTTATACATGAGATACCTTCAAAGGCATATTGTGAAAATAAATGCAACAATGACAGTTTTCTAATTCTTAGAAGGTATGAGTGATGGGTTTAAAAAACAAACACACAAAAAAATCTTTCACGTTCATTATGCATAAATTTGACCTTGTGTTAACCTTCTAGCTCTATCTCCTTGTAAACTGGATCAAGGTGGAATGTCAGCTTGTTCCCTGGGTGGGGGATAGGAGGCAAAGAGATTTGCTCCCTGGAGTAAATAGTGCTGAGTGTGCTTGGTTTGGGTCTCATGGGTCTGAAAGTCTGGCTAGAACTTAGAAAATCCCCCCAAAAGTGGCTTAATACAACAAAATTACTATGTAAGTTTCTTAAGGTAGGCTATATTTTATGTCAGGCACTTTATCACTACTTTTTCCTCTGTTTTTTAACCTTTCAATTATAAAATAAACATTATTATTTAAGAAAAGAAAACCTTATAACCACCAGGATCAGGAAGTATAAATGGGACTTCCGGCCAAGATGGAGGCCTAGACAGACATGCTAGGTCTCCCTCAAAACTGAGAAAGAATACAACTACCTCAAAACTAGAGACAACCAGTTCTTCCAGAAAATCAAGCTGCATGGAAGCCCAACAAACAAAGATATAAAGAAGAAATACTCATCCAGACAGGTAGGAGGGGTGGAGCCAGGGCAGAGAGGACATGATGTGGTGACGGCAGCAGCGGTGGCAGCAGCAGGCCGGCAGAAAGTTCACTTACACATTTTACAAAGGGACACCTGGGGAGCACTCCCAGCTCCTGACCAGACCCCGCAGATCACTATCCCAGTGCCAGTGAAAATCAAGCCTCATTGCTTCTGACTGTGCAAACCAGTGGGGGTTGGGGCAGAGGAAGAAACTGCTGGTCTCTCAGCAGAGTCTTCTTGTTTAAAGGGCCCCCACAGTCCTAGAACATCCGCAGACCCACCCACTCCAGAAACGACAGACAGGGCAACAGCTAGAGAGGCGCCAGTCCCATAGGAAAGTGGGAGAGGTGCCTGGAAAGGGGGCGCTGAGCAAGCGACATTGTTCCCTCTCTGACCCCTCCCCCACATACAGCACCACAATGAGGTGAAACAGGTCACCCTGTACTGATGAATACCTAAGGCTATGCACCCTATAATGTAAGAGGCATGACAGCCCTTGCCCAAATCACAGAGGAAAATACAGGAAGATGAGGAGACAGAGGTGTACAATCCAGAAGCAGGGGCAGATCAAGGTCCCAG